>NW_012116622.1:2785839-2864165 GCF_000951035.1 Colobus angolensis palliatus
AAAAAAAAAAAAAAAAAAAGAAATGAAAAGGAATTAACTATTGTTATACACAAAATAACATGGATCAATCTCAAAATAATTATTGTGAGTGAAAGAAAACAGAAAAACAGTACATACTATATTATTTAAGTTATATAAAATTCTAGAAAATGCAAAGTTATTTATAATGACAGAAAGGTAATCTGTGGTTACCTGGGGGTAGAAAGAGTTGGGAGCAAGGGATTGAAAATGAGAAAGAGGCTACTTTGGAGGACCATGGATATGTTTGTTGTTTTGATTGTGGTGACGGTTTCATGAAAATCAAAACTTATCAGTTGTTTGCTTTAGACATGGACAGGTTATTGTATTCCAAATACCTCAATTAAAAAAAAAAAGCAATAAAGAATGCATTGTGGTTGTCATAATGTTAATGGCCCTCAAGACGTGATTTTGGCATTCCTTGGTCAATCTTAAAAGTGAGTTTTTGATTGATAAAAGAGGTAATGTGGATTTACATTCTTAGTTGTAACTATGTTGACCATCATTAGCTAAGAGGATAGGTGTGAAGAAATGCTATTACTGGACATCGGTGGTGTTAATATGATTAATACTGAGCCTTGGATGAAACTCAGTAATTAACACATTTCAGACTCAGTCCTTTTACAATTTGTCCTCAAATTTTTGGATCATAAAACTGACATCTGAACATTGTGTTCCAAGATACTCATTCACACTTCTAGTTACTTGATAAATATAGCCATAGACATCTTTTATTTTAACAAGAGAGAAATCTAATTTTTAAGAAAAATGTCTGATCCTTCATTAAGAGTAAAATAAGGTGAAATCCCACCCTTGTATATTACTTTGTATTAGTGAATGCATTTCATCTAAGGACTTCTCAAAACCCTTTTATGTCCAAAGGCTGTGATACACCATCTTCCTTTTTGACCAGTGGAAGAAAATAAATAATTTAGTGACTTCCAGGAATGGCAAACCAATTTTGTGACTGCAAATCTCTATATGTATATGCTTTGGAGTGTGTGTGTGCACGTGCACACACACACATGTGGAAATGTGGGCATGGGAGTTAGTCAGGCAAGGGGACAAATAAAACTGAAAAACTTCCTTGATTTTATTGCTTATTGAATTATGTTCTCTTTTTAGTGACCTTACTTTGATGTTCCCCAAAAAGGCTAGATACTTTCCCCCAAAAAATTATGTAATGGGCAAATCACAAAGACTGCGAGAATGGCACATGACCAGAGAAGAAAAAAACATCTTGCATGACAATCCATCCCTAATTTCTTACCTTTTAAGATCATCCCCTGCTTTAGGGTTTGATTGCCATTAAGAACACATATAGAATTGCTTTTGGTTCACATAGATTTAACACGTACTGAGCATCTACTATGCCACATGCATTTTGCCAAACTCTTGGTGTACATTTAATGATTACCACAACACTGAGAGATGGATATGAAAACTAGATTTGCTTGGGTTGAACATCTTCTCTACGGTCAATTGGGTAGAAAGTAAAGGATTCTAGATGTGAAACTGGGTTATTCAAGGCAGACAATCTAGGGTTCTTCTAAATTTAGCTGTGGAGCCTTGGGCAAGTTACCAACATCGTGTCCTTATCTTTAAGAGATAACTGTAAAGTTTATATTATAGGGAAATTGAATTACAAGTCTCACAACACATTATAGATCCTCAGTAAATGCCGTTTCCCCTGCTTCCCATCCCCTTCTGATTCTAGAGTCTTTGCTCTTCCTAGTATATTGGTCTAAACCAGATGATCCCTTCTGGCTCTTGGCTATGCATTTATCCCCTCAGTGCAGATCTGCTTAATAAAGATCTGCATTCTCCAAAGGACTGGGAGTCTTTTGAGGACAGAGACCCTCTCATTATCTCCGTTCCTCCAATGGCAGCACAGGGTCCAGTGAATGCCTGTAAATTGAATGGACAGGTCTCATGGCAGTGAAGAGGTGCCTCATGGAGCCTGTAGAACATCTTTTTGTGTGTGTGTGACCTGTATCCCTCACCACAGCTCACACCTTTCTACTCTTAGTTTCCATCCCAGAGACCACTTAGTTCCCTGTCACATATCTTTTCTCTGACTTGCAGAGCTCCAGTTTACCTGAGTGGCAGCTCATGGCACTGTCTGCTATGAGAGTTCCACAAAACTGTCCACGGTGTCTATAATGTGCTGGTGTCCTGTACTGACAGATGTGCTCACACCTGGCCAGGTATCCAACCCTCAGAGCCCTCCTTGTCTGTTCGTTAATGTGATGTTGACAATTGACTCTGTCTGAGAGACCAAAATAGATGGTCCTTTATCAACTAAGATGAACCCTAAGGTTAGAAAACAGTAACATCTGGGTTGACGGTTCAGGGCCCGGCTGGCATGGCAGATTTCTAAATTCCTACAGGAAAAACCACACTCCTACTAGACTCTCTAACAATAAGAGCTACCAGGCAAATTGTCCTAACTTTGATTTACAACCCAGACCACTAAAACTCTGGTTAGACGAGGATCTGTCTCACAAACATTGCTTTCTGATAAGCTACTGCAGACTTAAGCCAGTATCAGCTGGTTTATGAAGTCTGCACACAAATTGTCTTTGTGTCCTATCGTTCATCTTTTGATGTAAAGAGCCAAATTCCACCTCATTTTAATGCTAAAATCCTGTGCCAAAGTGAACATAGAATGTATATTGCAAGTATGTTTGCCCACTGCGAATACGCTCAGCTCTTCTCATAAATATGTATGATGTTTCTCCCAAATCTGCTGAATATGTATGACTGCATTGTGTACTATGGGCCCTGTGAGGAATAAAACCAACCTGGCCTTCCCCTCTTGGAAAAGAGAGCACCTTCAGCACACACCGGACAATATCTCTTCCCAGTTTGCAAACTGATATTGGCTGCCAATAAAGTTCTCCTTTCCACTGTATAGTCATCCTGGTTGTCTTATAGATGGCAGTGTCAACCTAGTTTATAATGCTATCTTTATTCATTCAATCAATGAGCACACATCACTGTGTTTATAATAGTTTTTTGTTGTTGTTGTTGTGGTTGCTTTTACTTCTCATTTTCTTCCTATTCTGTTATCTAGTACCTATTCCTCTAGTGACAGATTGGCATTTCTCTTCTAACTACCAGATATCAGCCATATTCTACAGGACCCAATTGTTTTACATATTTCCACTGAGAATATTTAAGATTAACTTTTGTCCCACGGCCTACCACTTTGCAGAGTTCTTTGGTGAATTAACGTTGCAGCTGAAATTTCAACATCAATCAGGTTATCACCCTTTAAATATTTTATCTGTCTTGAGTTTGAGGAAACTTTGAGTATTCCAGCATAACTGTTTCTGGACAGATGCCCTCCTCCCTCCCGCTTGCTGTACTTGGCAGTTTGCTTATGCAGGGTCTATAGGCTAAGTTATATGCCTTATTTAGACAAAAGTTTAATAGGAATACAGAGGATAGAGAATTTAGGGCAGAGCTGGAGAACTGTTTCTTGACTCCTTTCACAATGTCTTTTATAGTATAACGATTTACATGAATTTCACGCTTTCTATGAGCCTCCTGGCTACTTTTACAGTTTTTATACAGTGAGCCCAGAGTTTTCCCATCACGATGGGCTCATGATCCTGTCCCTGTGGTAAGTTTCTGTAGCCTGGTGATTGGGTAAGTGTTGTAAAGATAGACAAGAACACTGTGTTTTCTCTGGCTTTTTAGGCAGACATCTGATTTCCTGGTTGGCACTTGTTTCAACCATGAAATGGGAAAGATTGAGCATTTTGTGCTCCTAATTTAAAATGATTGTCCATGAGCATCTCTCAAAGTGGCTCAGAGTTTATTAGGGCCCTCTGTAGAGTTCTTAAGGGGGATGGAACTCGTTTGGAACATGTGTTGATATGACTTCTTCTCTGATTATGTTGGAATGGCTGTGACATTTGATTTTCAGGGAAAGAGTATGAAGGAGGGTTATATCTTTGCAGGCAAAATATTTTCTACTCTAACAGGCAAAAAAAGAATATTTGAAAGGTTTCTCTTCTTTCTGTAAATGAATATATAAAATAATTCATCCTAGAGAGCTTTTTATTGCATAAGAAGTCAATTCAGTATCAGGTCAAATGGAGATATTGACCTGATACTACACTGATTTCCCATGAAACATGGGAAGTGCTTTGACCCCTGGCCCAACCTCTTCTCATTCCCCTATATCATCTCTTCTGTGTGTGTACATCTGTGTGCATGTTTGTTTGAGAGATATCTATCTCCAAAATTCAAATAAAGTATTTGTGAATGTAATTAATACTCTATAAACGTAGAAGAACTATTTAATATGGTCCTGCTGAAAATCATTTTCTTATGTAAAGAATATCTTAATTTAACCTTATGTTATAGATTTGGGTGTTTTTCATATACCAAGATTATTTAGTGCAGTCCTTTGGAATTCGAGATTATTTATTTAATGTCTTACCTTTTGCTGTGACAGTCACACTTTCTCTTTTTTCTCTTAGGGGTCATCACTGCCGCAGACATTCTTGATCGGGAGACAACGGGATCATACTGGCTGACAGTGTATGCCACAGACAGGGGCGTTGTTCCACTCTACTCCACCATTGAGGTCTACATTGAAGTTGAAGATGTGAATGACAATGCCCCGCTGACTTCCGAACCTATATATTATCCTGTTGTCATGGAAAACTCTCCAAAAGACATATCTGTCATTCAGATCCAGGCTGAAGATCCTGACTCCAGTTCCAATGAAAAACTGACATACAGGATTACAAGTGGAAATCCTCAGAATTTTTTTGCCATCAATATCAAAACAGGTAAGGGAATGCTTATATGACTTCTTTTTAGTTTGTAGTCCAGCTTTTAAATTCATCAGCCTGACCCTTGCTGTGCTCATTTACTTTATTTTCTAAAGAATAACCTCTTCCTTTCTGAGAATAGTTTCTGTAAAGGTGAGTGCCACTTCTGTCTCTTTGGTATGTTTTAATTTTACTTGACATTGAGCGGGAGTTAGCTAATCAAAATCAGGTTTTCACAGAAGGCCTTAGATTTGCTTTACTCTTAATAATAAAATGTGGTTCCCAGTCCACACAGAGAGCCAGCTGCTTCCTTCTCTTTCTTGAAAAAGAGTAACCTGGCCTCTGCTGGATTCTATGGGCAAGCTGGCTTTGTGATGCCCCTACCTCTAGACACTTCTCCCTTGCTGATCTCCTTAAAGCCTTCACCTTAAATTCCAGATGTTTTTGCAATTCCTGTACTACCCATCAAGGAAGCATCCATATTTAAAAGAACTTCCAGTGTCTCAGTTTTTACATAAAATATGTATAATTTCAATTTTCTAGTCTTTTGCTCAAAATGTTTTTAGAGATTGTAATGAAAACTTAATTGGTTTAGTAAGGATAAGAAAGGCCTAAGGATCAGTAGCAGGTGTGCATTTGGCTGAACGCATTCTGAGACAGGTATGTACACTGGAAAATTTCTTTGCAGATCTGAGAGGTTCATTGCTTTCTTGTGATTTGCCTCCTTGAGGTCTGAACAAAGGAGTAAAATAGTGAGAGTTGTGATGGATGGGGTTTTAATTCATTGAAATTTAGAATAATTTAAATTAATTTCACCCTGCGCAAGTGAGTTGATACTGGTCAAAAAGTTAGGCTCAGTTGAGATTTGTTGGTGTGGACAAACTCAGCTCTCCTAATGAACTACTAATCTAGTTGATGGTTGTTTCTCCTGCCTATGTTTGTTAAACAGAAACATGTAGCTGACCTCAAGTATTTTATAAGTGTCAGATTCCCATTAATATAATGAAAGAGAATGTCAGGGTTTAAGAAAAAAAAGTATTGATTTTCTCTAATTATGAGTGGATCAATCATTTCGTTAAGCAGACTTTTGCATTCTAACAGTGTTGAATCGGGATTTGACTTGTATTTTACTATAAGACAAAAAGAGTACTAACTATCAGTATCTGTTGAGGACTGCTTGTACTTGCAGGAGAGGACTCAGATTTGGAGCCTTGGCCCAACCTTTCAGAGCCCCATTAAGTGGATAAAATTCTCCATGCATCTGGGGAACAGGCCTCCTACTTTCCTGGGAAGCCCTTCTGATTTACTTTTTGGTATGGCAAAGAGCTCCTTAGAACATAGCACAGAGAAATGAATTCAATCACTTTGCAAATTTAAGAGTGAGGGTTGGGGTGGACAGAGAGAGAGAACAAAAATAAAAAACAATGTCACAGTAAAGAAGTTGAGGCCACAGATATCTTCACATTTCATAACCCAGTGGAGTCTGAAATACCCCAGTCAGATTCTGCTTCTTCCATCTTGATCCCATTGCTACTTGAGTCATTAACAGTGCGCCTAGCACTTTTTTTTTTTTTTTTAAAGAAACTGCACAAGGGAAGTTTTCACTGTTCTCTTCCTTTACTTAGGACTGAATAGAAAAAATAACTGTGGCTCACGCCTGTAATCCCAGCACTTTGGGAGGCCGAGGCGGGCGGATCACGAGGTCAGGAGATCGAGACCATCCTGGCTAACACGGTGAAACCCCGTCTCTACTAAAAATACAAAAAATTAGCCAGGCGTGGTGGCGGGCGCCTGTAGTCCCAGCTACTTGGGAGGCTGAGGCAGGAAAATGGCATAAACCCGGCAGGCGGAGCTTGCAGTGAGCAGAGATCGCGCCACTGCACTCCAGCCTGGGCGACAGAGCAAGACTCTGTCTCAAAAAAAAAAAAAAAAAAGAAAGAAAGAAAAAAGAAAAAAGAACTGTCACAGGGAAGAGGGAAGAATTTGGGTTGGATGTGAAGTTCAGAGAAGAGCATGTACATTCAAAGTTTGAACGTAATTTTTCAGAAAGCCCTATTTTATCACTGTTCAGCCTACGTTGCTAATAAGATCCTTAAGCATGTTCATAATTTCTCTCTTCTTGCCATAGATTTTTAAAACTTGTTTTTGCCAGGAGTGACATTTTTGTCTAACTTATCTAATTGTCTAAAGAAATATATAGCATACCTTGTAGTTTCCAGACATGTGATAAGAAAATACTGCTCTTTTTATCCATTTATTCAATAACTAACCATTTATTGTACCTATTATTTTTCAAGTAAGATCTAATAAAGAGGGTTATAAACTTAAGATACGGTCCGAGCCTTTAGGGACCCAAACTTATGTGAACTTAACAAATACTTATTATATAGCAAAAGAGTGCAATAAATGATTCCAGTAGGGGAGCTTCACTAAATATAGGGTTGGTGGGAGTGATGGTCAGGGAGGGCTTCATGGAGGAAGTCACATTTGGGGTTAGAAGTCTTGAGTTTCAAATGCTTGCTCTATACTTTCTAACTAGGCAACACCATAGAACACAGGGGGTGGGGAAACAGACTGTATTGGACAGTTTTTACCAGCTTCATGAACTTACCAGCTTCATGACCTTGGGCAAATTATTGAATCTCTCTTAAATGTAGTTTTTAGTGGGTAAAAATAGTTGTAAGGAATATAGGATTCCTCACCTGAAATCCTTTGCACAGTGCTTGGTATCCCACAACAAAAGCTGATACCCCATTCTAACTACTTTACTGTGGTTACATTCATTTAATCTGTTTGGACCTCACTTGCTTATCTGGAAAATAAGAATGACCTTGCTTACTCTGCAAGGGTTGCTCATGAAGTCTGAATATCATCATGATGTGTTTGAAGGCTGTTGGTAAACTACAAAGCTCTGTAAGAGTCATGTTATGCCTATTTCTAAAGAGATTCACAGAATTCCAGGCCTGGTGAAATTCTTGTTAATGGTGTTGCTCTAAGTATCATGCTGCCTGGGAGGCAGCCTTCAGACAGCTCAAGGAACTCTCTAATAGAAGCCTTAATTTTTGGCATTTCTTCCTGACTGTCTGAAGTCATTTGTCTGAAATATTTACATCAATATAACATTTTTCAGTAATGAAGCTGGACATGTAGATAACCAGTGTGTAGATAGATAGATTAGATGATAGATAGATAGATACATACATACATACATACATAGATACATAGATAGAGGCATACTAACCAGTATATTTAGGAAAGGTTTATGATTTAGATTTTTTCTCAAATGGATGTTGACTCTAGTAAATGGATGTTGACTCTAGTAAACTAAGCTTTCATTTCCTCCTCTGCCGAAGAGTTGGAATTTTTAGAATTTGGTTTTGTTTTGGCAATGTGCTACAGAATAAAGACTAAAATGATTAAGACCAATGCAAATAATGTCAATACGTATGATCTACAGCTTGTAGCAGGTAACAGATATTCCCAACCCCCAAATGGAGAGAGATTTCCTTATTGAACATCTGTTCTCTACACAAATACCTGGGATTTTTTCTACCACATCTAGAATCACATAGAATCAGTAGTTTGTGGACTTTCTTTAGTAATTCCTGTGGCTTAAGGAAAACAAAAGCTGTAATGCTGTGTGGTATTTTCTGGCCGGTAGAGAGAACTCTTGCTTAATTCCAGGTCAAGCAGTTAAATTCAATCAAATGCAGCCTACCCCCGTGTCTGAGGTGGAGATACCAGCAGGCTGGTGTTCACTTGCCTTTTTGGGTGAGCAGGCATGTTGCTTCCTTCCAGTTCTTTTGAGGGAGTCCAGGCTGGCCCTCATTGGTCATTCAGGCTGAATTGGGGAACAGGGGTGGAAATTTCTTCTAGGGCTTTGGAAGGTTTATTTTAGTCATGTCTACACCATGGAAACCACTTAGTACAGGGCCGAGATGCCAGTGTTTAGTAGAGAACTCAGTAAATGTTAACTATTGTGATCATGATCATCATCCCGTATTTCCCACTAGAAAAAAATCTGTGTAAGCCACAAGCACACTGCTTCTGGACCCCACTGTCCTGAGGAAGGCATTTCTGAAAGGCAGCCACATCTTACCTTAGCAATTGCTAGGTAGCACTGAAATCTTCAACTCAGTTTTATAAAGTGCATGTTGTACCGCTGTTGATCTAGACCCCAGGTGTCAGCAGTGTGGGAGACATAACAGAAATACATTGGAAGATACTTTCTGCACTCAGGGAATTTAGTCTCATAGGAAAAAGAGAACCTTCATACGTATGATATAAGGCAACCATTTAAGGCAGTTTATTTAAAAACAAAAACAAAAGCAAAAAAAAAAAAAAACCAGTTGACCTCTGTGGACTATAAGCTACGAAGAATGTAACATGTCAGAGCAGAGCTGGGTAACAGGGGCACTTTGCCGACCTGAAGGGGGCCTGAAGAATGGGCTGACCTGCAGAGGGGGAGGCCAGACAACTATACAGGGAACATAAACAAGTGAAGCTTACCGGATAGCTTGAGAGGCATGATACTATGAGAAAGTGAATTTTAAGAGTCATAAATGTCAGGAATGTGGTAAGATATTAGGAGTAACAAATACGCACATCTCTTTTCTTTTGTTTCTGAGTTTGATAACAGTTAAATTTTAAAGGGTCTTGTTTTTTGGAATGTGGTAAGATTTTAGAAGTAACAAACATGCACATCTCTTTTCTTTTGTTTCTGAGTTTGATAACAGTTAAATTTTAAAGGGTCTTGTTTTTTGGAATGTGGTAAGATTTTGGAAGTAACAAACATGCACATCTCTTTTCTTTTGTTTCTGAGTTTGATAACAGTTAAATTTTAAAGGGTCTTCTTTTTTTTTTTTTTTTGCGTTTTGTTTTGTTTTTTGTTTTTTCCAATCTTCCTTCTGAGAGGCCTACTTCTCAAAGGAATTATTTTAAAGGGGAAAACACATGTATAAAAGAGACCCCTTTATTCTTTCTTTTGTGTCTGTAAAACGTAGATCCAGGATTAGCATATGCTGCATTGACAGTCTGCCTGTGAAAGTGATCGTTGCTTATTCCAGATCTTTCAATGGTTCACTGTCCAGGGCAAGAAATTTCTAAGTTTCTTTCTGCAGTTGCTCTGTCTCCCTTTGACCCATGCTCCGTTCGCTGGCATCTCCACTTGTATTTGAGTGGAGGTGAAGTTCAGCTTTCTTTTGCTTTCTGTGAGCATCTTGAAATAAACCTGAGTAAAGCATAGTTTATGTGTAGGTAGACTAGCTACGCCCACTTTAGGTGACTTAGGAGGAAGAAACCCTCTTCAAAAGTGTGTGTGCTATAAGAATACCTCAAATTCTACCTTTAACTATTGATTACTCCCAGGATAGATATGTCCTTTCTCTGTTAAAATTGGAGGAGATCGCTTATTAAAATATTGGATGTCTTTAGTTATTTAACCAGCTGCATGTAACAGCAGCTTGCCTTTTGGTGTATGGTATACAACATAGTGGATAAGAGAGGGGGTAACAGGGAGAGAAATCCAGTCCGTACTTCAACCTGAAAATTATCACCTGGTGAGCTTGCTAGACTATAGAGTCTTAGGCTAGAGCTTGATTATTTGCATTTCTAACAAGTTTCTAGGTGATGCTGATGTTGCTGTCCTGAGAGACTGATTAGCAAGGCTCTATGTGAAACAAAAGAGGGAGGTAACAAGGTACCCAGAGACACCTGAAGACAAGATAGCCAACTTTATGAGTTACCCCAACATCTTACAGGGCTGGGGTTTGAGAGTTAATTCAGTAACCCACTCCCAAAAATCAACTCCCATATCCTTGCTTATACTGTCTCTTTTATCAAGTGGGGAAAAAGGAAAATCCTGTCTCTTTAACTATCCGTAAGCAAAATATCACATGGATTCCTAAGACTTGTAGTTAATAAAAAACCTGGGTCATATAATGTTTGGATACACTTGTATTATTTCCAAATAGATAGGATCAAGCAGAATTTATTATTAAGTGGAGTTCAGACCTACTTTAATGAATCAACAAACATTATTTTAATATATCATTATAAAAAGTGTTAGCTCATAAGATACAGATGTTCAGAAATAATTTGGTATCTTAGGTAAGTTAAGCCTTGTGTTTATGCACAGTTCCGTGTGGTGGTAATCTGCTTAGAAAACCACCCTTTGTAGGAAAAGAGGAGGAAACCTTACTTTATTTATAAATATAGGGATTTAAAGAAGAAAAAAGGGTGAGGGACAAGGATCCAAATATCAGTGCTTGTTTTGCAGTGAACACTGTGGAAATCTGTTGTTGTTTTTTATTCTTTGTTTCTTTCCGGATGGCAGTGCCCCTCCTAATGAAAAACTAAATTCTCCTGAACGGGTAGAAATGGCCGCCGGATGGTGAGTTGATATTCATAACTGCAGGCACAAGGCAGATAATGTAGCGAATGAGTAGGTATGAAACTGTAAATCACCCTTGCTCCTTCTTTCAGCCATGAAAGGAGCCCTTGTCCTATAGAACATTAAATTGTGTTCATTTAATCCAACAAGTCCAGTAGAACAAATCGGGCCCATGCAGATTTATCACGGGGGTTATTTAAATTCAGCGGTGACCTTTGCATCCACGTGAATGTGCTCCACATGAACAAGGACAAAGGGAACTTTTCTGCATTGTCATTATGTCCCCAGGGAAGCTGTGCAGCTCCCCACTTGATCAGCTCAAGGATGGGGGTCATGGGGTTCCAAGGATATAGAGGGCTGGGTCAGCGTGGACCATCTGGCATGGGAGAGCGTGCTGTATTATATAGCATAAGAGAAATGATGCTCTTGCCCTGGCTGGGACCTTATCCTGGGCAGAGGCAGCTCAGAGGTACTTCCTGGAACTACGGTTCATTCTGGGAGAATAATCCTGTTGCTCTGTGTTCCATGCTGCTTCATGTCCTGCTAACCCACTGAGAACAGGTAGCGATGGGGGTGGTATTCCCAGATAACCAGCCTTCCCTGGGGCTCAGCTGCTTTGTGTAGCTGCTGTTGGAAATTAAGTCCACAGTGTGGACTCGCTCTGCCTTCACGTAGCTTCATTTTGTTTTTTTTATACTTATTGTGAATGTAAGTACCAATTTCAGAGTTTCTCAACCTCAATATTGTGGACGTTTTGGGTCAGATGATTCTTCATCGTGGGGAACTGTTCTATATATTATATAAGATGTGCAGCAGTATTCCTAGCCTCTACTAGATGCCAGGGTCACCCCTTGCTTCACCTGTGAAAACCAAGATATCACCAGACATTATCATACATTCTGGGGGTGGGAGGAACTGCCCCCATTGAGAACCACTGCACTAATGTGGAATACTTTACAGAACCCCATTCCACATGGCCCCTAGCAAAGCACCCTGTGTAAAATGAATGACTGGCTATTGAGATGTGATGGCATTGTTAAGTATAACTATTATATGTAATATGTGTGTATATGTATGTATATATGTACACATAAATATTATTAATAATAAAATGAAATACCTAGAGGGAAGGAATGTTACACAAAGAGGCTTTGCTAAGTTTCTCCCAGTTTATTACCATTTGGACGTACCCTCCTTGTCCAATCATACTTCTACAAAACTGACCATTTTTATCAAACCTGAACAAAAAAATACACAGTTTTCCCTTGGCTTTGGGTTTTCATTTCTGAAGAATCTTCTGTCATATGTAACTTCAGTTAAATACATTTGTATGTTTTTCTATTGTTAACCTGCCTTTTGTTACAAGTTTTTAAAAATTAAAAAGAGAAGATCCAAAGCTGCCTCTCACTTCCCTCTGACTCTGGGTTCTTTGTATTTTAAAGGCTCCATGAATACTTGAAATAGAATCTATTAGAGAAAAAGTAATAATAATAACAAAACTTCAAACAGAATACATGTGAATTAAGTTACCATTTTCTCACCTCTTAGTATTTGGAGAGGATTTGGCTGGTAAGAAAATTCTCATCAGAGCCCATTTTGAACAGCCTTCTCCAGAAAACAGCATGAAGGGATTAATTTGAGTTTCAGGGTTTCTTCCCTTGAAATGCTTAAGCAGCTCCAAATCCTGCTCCTTGTTAATGCCAGCCTTCTGACGGATCAATATGTGGATTGTTTCATCACTGGAATGAAACAATCTACATTAGATGAATCCTAGATGAAAAGGGGGGAAGAAAAATCCTTGTGACCTCAGACAGGGATTCTGCAGTCATGTACGTAGATTAAGGCTCTTTGAGGTGTTGGCATCCCTGTTAAGTATGCAGTGCCCATTTACAAGCCCCAGGGAACTGCCGATGCATAAGGACTTGGACCAGTGTCCCAGACCACTATCTGTTTTTTAAGAGACAGAGTCTCCTGCTGTTGCCCAGGCTGGAGTGCAGTAGCATGATCATAGCTTAGTACAGCTTCAAACTCCTGGACTCAAGTAATTCCCTTAGCCTCCTGAGTAGCTGGAACTACAGGTATGTGCAACCGTACCCAGTTATTATTATTAATACTATTATTATTATTATTATTTTAGAAATGGGGTCTCGCTCTGTTGCCCAGGCTATTATTGAACTCCTGGCTTCAAGCAATCCTCCCATCTTCCCATGTGCTGGGATTGCAGGCATAAGCCACTACACACAGGCCCTGAGCCACGCACTGGATTCCCATCTTCCAGTACGTCACAGGATTGTGAATACTTGGGCTAAGTGCAAACTAGTGCCACTATCAGTGATAGGAAGTAATTTGACTCTCCAATTAAGTTAGATTCCAAAGGACAGGGCAACAGCATGTGTTTTACCCCATTTATGAGAAGCAGATTTGGATCTTCGAGTTAACAGGATTGTTACTTGGAAAATGATTTCTAGATGCTGTTTCTTTATAAAACTGAATTACAGGCAGGGATAGGGAGCTTTAATAAAAGGAAGAGAGGAATGAGCAGTCATAAACTAAATGATAAGAGCATAAGAGAAATAATGCTCCTGACCTGGCTGGGACCTTCCCCCAGGCAGGGGCAGCTCAGAGGTACTTCCAAGAGCTACAGTTCATTCTAGGAGGAGAATTGTGTTGTTCCTTGTTCCATGCTGCTTCATGTCCTGCTGATCCACTGAGAAAAGGTAGTGGTGGAGGTGGTATTTCTAGATAGCTAGCCTTACCCTGGGGCTCAGCTGCATGGTGTAGCTGCTGTTGGAAATTACTGAGAATTATTTGGGAGGGTGATAGAGTCACGTAAATAGAGCAGATGATGGAGCTGTATTTATGTGTTAAAAAAAAAGAAAAAGATTGATTAAGGTCATAAATTTCTCTTTTATTTCTTCTATCTGGGCATTATTTCCACAGCAGTAATTTACTGCATTGCTTTATTACTTTCTTCTGTTCTGTGGGAAACAGTGAATTTTAATTGAAACCACTGCCCGCCTCTCTCCTTTCTTGGATGCCATTGTTAGGGAGACTCCTAGATACTGCTGGGCTGTGTGTCCGTCAGGTATGAAGGGATGGTGGAAAGAGGAGCCTTAACCCAGAGCACCTGTCTACTCACTGTCTCAAGCCATGCCAACATGTTCATGTATTAGCTCATTCAGCAATCACCACAGTCCTGGAAAAAAACTCTGGGCTCTGGGCACAAAAGTGGTTTGACCAGGGTCACCCAGCTGGTCAGTGCAGAGCTAGGATTGGTCTGATTGATGGACTTAATGCTAAAAATAAATGCTATTGAATTTGAAAAACATGAGCAAACTCAATAAATACATTAATGATCCTAGAACTTTGTGGAGAAAGTCTTTCAGATGATTGAGCACACACTCTTTGTTTTATAGGTGTGTTAGGGGTTGACTCGTTCCCCCAAAAGATACACAACTCCAAGCCCATACTTCTGAATGTGACCTTATTTGGTAAGTAAGGTCTTTGTAGATGTCATCAAGTTAAAATAAGTTCATACTGGATGAGCATGGGCCTTAATTCAGTTACTGGTATACTCATAAACAGAGAGAAATTTGGACATAGAGACACAGACCCAGAGGGAAGACAACTTGCAGAGAAAAAGTAACATTTTCCTCACCTAACACAAGATTCATGCCGGAAGTACCTGTAACAAAAGGCAGGTTAACAAGAGAAAAACATACAAATGTATTTGAAGCCACATAAGACAGAGGAGTCTTCAGAAATGAAAACCCAAAGCCAAGGGAAAACCATGTTATTTTTATGTTTAGGTTTGATGAAAAATGGAGAGTTGTGTATTAGTATGATTGGACCCTGAGCATATATCCTAATGGTAATAAACTGGGGAAATGTAGCAAGGCCTCTTTGTATAGATTCCTCTTGGCCTCTTTGTGTAACGTTCCTTCCCTCTGAGTATAAGGCAGGACACCTGTCACATGAGGGCCTTTAAAAGAGATAAGAGGGTAAGGTCAGAGATATCTTTGTGCTTCTGTAGTTTTCTCAGTTTCCTTTAGCTTAAAATATTCAGTATGCCAAGGTGCTGTATTTGGGGTTATTGTGTTGGAGGCCCGAACAACAGCCATGAGAAAATGGAGGCAGAGACTGGAGTTAGAAGCGGAGATTGGAGTGATGGTGCCACAAGCCAAGGAATTCCAAGGATTGCCAGAAACCACCAGAATCCAGGAAAAAAAAAAAAAAAAAACAGGGCAGGATGCTCCCCTAGGGTCCTGATAGGGACCATGGATCTGCTGACAACCTGATTGTGAACTTTCAGCCTTTGGAACTCTATGAGAATAAATATCTGTTCTTTTAAGCTACCCAGTTTGTGGTGCTTAGTTACAGCAGCCCTAGGAAGCTAATGTGAGTACAATTCAGAGAATAGCTGTGAAGGGTGAGGTTCTTCTAAAGGAGGGAGGAAGACCCCATGGCAGAATCAAGGATCACTGACTCCTAGTGCAGTACTCTTTTCACTAGGCAAAATGGTAAGAACTTCAGCAGTTTTTGAACCACTCAAGCTTGGTTTTAGCTAGATAGTTTTTTGTTTGTTGTTTATGTTGTAGTACTTATGATCTAGTTGAATTTAATTATCTGGGTTGTTCTAAAAGGGTAGAGGTTGGACGAGAGACTTCTAAGTCATTGCATTACTATAGTCATTTCAAGACTTCTGAAAGATATCTCATGGATAGCACCATCATTTCTTGCAAGAGTGTTTTTATAGAAGGCCATGAGGTCACATAGAAGTTAGTATTGACTGGCATTCAGTATGCTTCATAAATCAGGATCTCATCAGTTTCATTCATTTTGCCGTTTCTCAGTCTTTCAAAGAAATTTTCTGAAAGCACCTTTTTTAAAAAAAGCATTGAAGTTGCTATCTGAATCGTTTCTATAGTTTGAAGAGTAGTTTACCTATTGATTGTGAGAACTTAAAGTCCAGTTTTAGTATTGCTACCACTTTATATTCTGATCTTGTCCTTTTTTGTCATCTTCGAATGATTTTGTTTTTAACTTCTTGATGTTCTTATAAAAGTGTATAAGTCTTTTAAAAATCCATAAACTTTATTAATATTGAGGTAGATTATTCTGGGAAAGCATATGGAACTTTAACAATAAAATTATAAAATCAACCCTTGTTGAGTTATTGATAGCAGTCCTGTTGCTGTTGCTCTGTAGTAGAAAGACACATTTGCTTTCTACTTTGCTGTACATAGTCAGAGTTAGGCTTCATAATAACCTTCAGAGTGAAAGAAACTAGATGGAGTAGTACTCATGAGCTTGGACATGAGACTCTTTGCATTTTGATCCCAGCTTCTTGGCCATGTGATGTTGAGCAAGTAACTTCTCTGAGCTTCAGTTTACTCTGTGAAAGTGAATAATTATAGCAACTAATGAACTGGCTTGCCATTAACATTAAATGAGTTAAGATAAGTAAAGTCTTTTAAAGGGTATTGTGCATGTAGTATACGCTCAGTAAATGTTAAATATTATCTGCACATGGACGGAGTTTGTTTTAGCTAATTCAATGCCCACATTGTGTGATTAAGGCCTTAGGCAGTTGGTGTTTTCAAATTATGAACAACACTTTACCTGGGTTAATTACATTTCATCTTGTAAGATTGTGACCATCTATTGATTTTTATATATGTGGTTCTCTAAATTAAGTTGTGCCTGATAAGTGGACTGTGATGGAGGTAAACAAGGGACTCTCTCTCAGATTCCTAGAAACCTCTCTCCCTATCTTCAATATTTCAACTTCCCAAGAGTAAACTTATATGATGCCTTGGAAGGCGCACTGGTAGTCGTAGCTTATCCAGATTTTAGTCCAGATCCTATCACTATTATTAAGTGAACAAGTTTACTTCATTTCTATCGGCCACAGAATCCTCGCCTAGAAATCAAAGAGTTTGAGCAACAATAAAAACCATCAATACCTGCTGTGTATACTGCTAGAGCATTTCCTACTCCCACGCAGACATCATTAATCGATTATAATGGCCTTTCATACCCTGCCCATGCTTTGCATCCATTTCAACCTAACCCTGAGTGGGAGCTGGTTTTGAGAAATGACATTTATTTGCCATTGAGGTCCCTGAGACCGTATCTATCTCTGACAGTCTTTGAGTCTATGTATGAGAGTGGCATTGAAGTGAAGGGAGAAAGGAGACTGATGGGAGAGATGATAGAAATGCAGTTAATCAGGTCTTGATGACTTGGAGAAGAGCTGAACATGAGAGAAGAAGACAGTTTCGAGGGTGTAGTGAAAAGGAGCAGCAGGTTTGAAACCTCACAGAGAAGATATCTTGCTGGAAATAACTCTGATGGTATCCGTATACCCCATAGCAGCCTCCTTTCCTGTGTGTACTGACCCCCAGTCTTTTCCTCCTTGTCTCAGCCAATTAGATTGGGGTAGACACTGGCTCCAGGATTCTCTTTTCCAGGAATTTGTTATTGGGATTCAGAGATAATTTCTGGCCATGGTGGAATTGTGGAGTTATAAACCTGAGAACTGTAGGGTGCCTTTGTGCATGAAGCAACTGACAGACAGACAGACAACAGACAAACTCTGATAGGCATTACTGAAACTCAGCTATGCTCCTTGCATTTAAATTCCCTAATATACCCTTGTAATAATAATACATAATTTTGCTGTCAACGTTTGAAATAGATTTCTCTTTATTTATGCGAAAATATCTTAACAGACTCTAACTGTGCATCCCCAGTCAGGAGACAGGCTCAGGAAAGAAGAGCTATTCCCTAATGTCAGTTGCTGCACAATTTTGTTAAAGACTAGAAGAAGGAAACCTTTAGATTTGGTAAGTAGGGGAGATATCAGGGAAAGATATTTGTCTTTATAAGTCGTGTTATTGCTGGGAGTTTTCATCTATGCTATTTGGATGTTGACCATCACTTTTTATCTTTCATTTGCGAAATTTTGTGGATCAAAATCTAAAATGTCATGATCTACAGCATGTATGTGAATTAAGCCCTGTCTCTCTTTATTAATAGTTCTTAGATGGGTATTTGCCGGTTTAAATTTTATCTATAGTGTTCCATAAAAATTGCCAACAATTCCACTAAGTGTATTATTCTATTTTAGACAATTCTGCTTATCTTTAACCTGTTAAACAAGATTTGCACGATAAACACCTGTTTTCTCAGAATTTTACCCTGTGAAATTCACCAGTACACCCACAAGAAGGATGGAATCCTCTCAGTTGGAAGCCCGTTTCATTCACATACTACCCATACGGCAATAGCCAAGTTTCTTAACTTCACATGGCTCAGGTTCCCCATCAAGAAAATGGGTATACTAGCTGAGATGTTGAGGAAATTAGGCAGGCTACTGTATTGTATAAAGCACTTAGCTTAGCCTTGCACACACAAAATGTTCAACAAATGTTAACTGTTACAGCTATTTTTTTTTTTTTTTGAGAGGGAGTCTCGCTGTGTCGCCCAGCCTGGAGTGCAGTGGCGCGATCTGGACGCCATTCTCCCGCCTCAGCCTCCAAGTAGCTGGGACTACAGGCGCCCGCCACCACGCCCAGGTAGTTTTTTGTATTTTTAGTAGAGACGGGGTTTCACCATGTTAGCCAGGATGGTCTTGATCTCCTGACCTCGTGATCCACCCGCCTCGGCCTCCCAAAGTGCTGGGATTACAGGCTTGAGCCACAGCGCCTGGCCTACAGCTATTATTAAATGCATTGCTTATAAAGAATCTTTTCTTGAAAATCGATGAATAATCAATCTGATTAAATGCCTTGAAAGTCTCTGATATATACTATATATGTTCATGTTTTATGAGTGCCTGCTATAAACCAGGTACAATGTTAGGCACAGGGTGTACAAGGATGAATAAAACAAGGACCTTACTGCTTTAAGACCTCACAGTTCAGAATAATTTCAACATGCTCTGATATTTAATGCTACTGCCACACAGCTTTAAAATGAAGAGATTAAGTAAATAATATTAGGGTTGCTTATGGGACCTTTTTTTCCAGCAATAATGAATGGTTATAATATTTATTGGTTGTTTTAGGAAGGAAAGCCTCTGAGAACATGAGTGAGGAGATGTAAAATAAATCCATCATATTAGAAACAGACTATTAAAGGCAGAAAATGCTCAGCCTTTGCCAATGACCATTTTTAAATATGTGGCCTTTGCAGATACGTCAGTTAACCAAGACAAATCCAATTTTACCTCCCACCACTTAAGTAAATTTCTCTTCTTTGTAAAATTTCCTATTTTATGAAGACATACTTCATCTTGACTATGTACATACTAAATTGTTCATTTTTTACTTAGTTAAATTGTTTTCTGTCATAGTGAGAAATGCATTCTTCTGAAGAAATGATATTCATGCCCGGGAAATGGGGATATTTATTAAAATGTTTTATTGGGAAACTAGATTTAGACATATTCCTCTAATTTTCATATTTAAGTATTTTTAGTGCCCAATGAAATGACTTTCAGTTTAAAGTGGGCTCAGATAATCAGTCTCCAAATTCTCACTTTTATACTTAATCAAATATAGTTGGTGGATTTATATTTGCCTGCATATGTTTAGAAATATTAGAGATGTTTTCAGTAGAACTCTATCAATCTTTTGCCGGGTTGTAATAGCTAGTAAATGACTTAAATTATTTTGTGCTTTCATCCCACTCTGATTTAATAAGCCTTTATGGATTTGGGATTGTGTGCATAGGTGTGGGAGGAACACAAAAAACAGGAAACTTCTCAGGCCTAAAGAACAAACAGGCTGTCTACAAGAGAAAAACACCTCACAGTAAAAGAAAAACCTGTGTGTAAATGTGAATTCTGAACTTGTTATTTAAGTTGCCTCTTGGAATTTTAGTCATATCTATTATTTCCAAAGTCAGAAGAATTATCTATGCCTAGGGTTATTCCAGATAACTGATGTTTAACATTTTGAGTGGCATATAAAACACAAAAAAAGATTATATTTCTGGACCACTTTTTAAAGTGTATTAATGTGTCTTTCAATTTTCAAACATAATCTATTGAACAAAATGATAAAAAGCAGGGCTGGCTTCATGTGCCTGCCATCTATGTCATCGCATAGGGCCCTGTGCTCAGAAGGGCCACATGCTTGGTGTCCTTCTGTCACTGTCTGGAAATTCTTCACAATTTTTGAACAAAGGACTTGACAATTTTATTTTGCGCTGAGCCCTGCAAATCATGTAGCCTATCATGCATACAAGGTTTTCACTTGGACTGTTCATTATTGTCTGGGATATCTAGTGCAGTAATATTTGGGTCTCCTCCCTTGAGCTCAGCTTGCCAGCGTACGCTTCTGTTCTCAGGATGCCTCTTTCTTTCAGGGCTCTGCCTTCTAATTTGCTGCTTCTCATCTGCAGAGCCATCCCATAAATAAGGTATTAGAATAGTAAGTAGGCTGAGAATCACTAGGCTCTGAAGGGTGACCTTGAAGGCTCCTCCCATAGAGTGAAAGTACATCCACATCAGTAGCCAAGCTTTGCTGCATTTATTTTCGGGATCAGGGGCTCCTCTCCTGGATTGATTGCACTGGTGAAGTGGCCATCTCTGCATAAACAGCAGGTGGGACCACACCATTCTGGCCCGTTTTTATTAAAGGAAGATTGTTGTAAACAAGCTATTTTAAAAGCTTACTTTTTGGAAATTAATCATAGAAGGTAAGAAAGTAAGAGAGGCCTCTTTCCATGAGACTCCTGTTGGATAAATCTTACAAATTACGAACGTTTCACTGTTGACCATGACAGACCTTTTGGATTTCAGTAATTTCTGTGTCTTCAGGTTGTTCATATACCTCCAAAGTAGTGTTCATGCTTGGTGCCCTTGTGTTCTAAAGTGAACTATGGCATGCTTTTTTGTTTTGTTTTGTTTTTTTTGACACGGATCCCAGTTGCTAAGCTTTCCGTGTAATTACAGAACTACGTTTTTCACCATCTACAGAGACCACTACCAGCTAAAGGAAAGTGAGTGGATTCTCTGTGCAATGATTTCTAGTTTTCTTCTGGTTCATTTTTCTAGTTTCTAATATTCAAGCTGCAGGAAAAGGAAGTAAAAAGGGGAAGCAAAGCCAAATGTTCTGTTGTTATATTAGGCCATCCATAGCATAAGAAAGATATTGGCAATTACATTACAAAAAAATATGATTTATCCAAATAGAGAAAACGGTGCTTCTTACTCATTTACTTACTCATTCATTCATTCATTCACTCAACATTCAGTGATATTTATTGAACACGTACTGTGTGCTAGGCACTGCGGTGTGTACCAGGATGCAATGAGGAGTAAGAAAATTATTATCCATTCCAAGGATGGAAGTCTGTGTGTACTTTATACAAAGCAGATACTCTAAGGTAATACAGAATGAATGAATGAATAAATAAATGAATACATGCTTTGAATAATATGCATCACTGATACTGAGCAGGGATTTCTCAACTCATTTTTGTAGCAAAAGATTCTTATGCCTTTCTGAAATTGAACCATGGCAGAAATTCTCCTAATTGCTTTTGTTTAAACTCCTGTTTGACATTTGAACTGTTTTCAAAATGTCATCTCTGGATTCACTTGCCTCTGAGGAACTGAAGGAAATTTTATGTTGACATAGTCTGCAAGTTGTCAGAATTCACATAGTACTAGAAATTTCATAAGTATTCACAAAGGAAAATTAAGAGATCATTAGTCCCTTTTTAAATTGGTTTACCCTACATTCTCAAAGTGCTTTGGGAATTGCAGCATCAATTTTGTGCCAGGTCTTAAACATTAACTGAAATGGTTAAAGACTTGGGCATGGTTAACACAGTGCCATGGTGCCCTTCTGCCTCTGTGAAACTGTCATTCTATTATGTTTGATTTTAATGCGATTTGATATGTGGGGGGAGAAAGCAGACAATCATTTGGAAAATGCCCTTACTTTTATAAATAGGAGAAATATGGGAGTTGGTCTTTGCTAATAAAAATCATAATAGTAATTGCAGTCATGATTATTATATGGCACTTCACACTATTAAAACACTTACTTTATCTATGATAGGTTTAGAATAATCTGTTTTACATGATGAAAGTCTACCTAGGGAAACTACAGAAAAGTTCTCTAAAATTAGGAATTTGTACCTCAGAATCAAAAGCAACAGACGTTAGAACCAACTAAAATTTCAACAAAAATGCCAAGAACACACAATGGAGAACACACAATGGAGAAAGGACATATAGCTTTAATTTTCCCTGCATTCTAGGTTATTTGTCAAGACAATGATTGTAAAACAATATTTCTGTGTACTAATACTATGTACTAATACTAATACTTCTATGTTTAAGTACATGGCACTTGGAAAACTGAATATTCACATGCAAAAGAATGAAGCTAGACCCCTGTCTCTCACCATATACAAAAATAAACTCAAGATGGAATAAAGACTTAAATGTAAGACCCCAAAATGATAAAAATACTAAAAGAAAACATAGGGAAAATGTTTATGGCATTGTTTTGGGCAAAGAATTTTTGGATAAAACCCTAAAACACAGGCAACAAAAACAAAACTAGACACATTGGATTATATCAAAGTAAAAAGCTTCTGCACAGAAAAGGAAACAACAGAGTAAAAAGAAAAAGAATGTGAGAAAATATTTGTAAGCTATGCATCTAATAAGGGGCTAATAGCTAGAATATATTAGGACCTCAAATAATTCAACAGCAAAAAAAATTTAAAAAGACATACATACTCTGATTCGAAAATGGACAAAAGACCTGAAAAGACATTTCTCCAAAGAAGACATATCAATGGCCAACAGGGATATGAAAAAATACTCAACATTACTCATCATCAGAGAAATGCAAATTAAAACCGCGATGAGATATCACCCCATCCCAATTAGAATGGCTATTATCAAAAAATAAAAATAACAAATGTTGACATGGATATGGAGAAAGGGGAACTATTATGCACTGTTGATGAGAATATAAACTATTATAGCCATTATGGAAAACAGTAGGAAGATTCCTGAAAAAGAAATAAAGTTACCACATGACCCAGTTGTCCCACTACTGGATATATATCCAAAATAAATGAAATTGGTATATTGGAGAGATATTTACACTCTCATGTTTAATGCAGCAGTTTTCACAATAGCCAAGATATGGAACCAACCTAAGCATCCATCAGTGGGCAAATAGATAAAGAAAATGTGATGTGCATACACAATGGAATACAATTCAGCTGTAAAAAAGAATGAAATCCTGTCATTTGCAGCAACATGGATGGACCTGGGGGACATTATGTTAAGTGAAATAAGCCAGGAACAGAAAGACAAATACTGCATGATCTCACTCACATGGGGAATCTAAAAAAGTTGATCCCATAGAAGTAGAGAGTAGAATAGTGGTTGCCAGAGGCTTAGGATGATAGAGGAAAGGAGGGGATAGGAAGAGATTAATCAATGTGTATAAAGTTACACTTAGACAGAAGCAATAAGTTCTAGTGTTCTATTGTACATTGGGGTGACTTGGTTGCCAGTATTGCATTATATATTTCAAAATAGCTAGAAGACAGGATTTTGAGTGTTCTCACTGCACAAAAAAAGATAAATACATGATGTGATAGATATGCCAATTGCTCAACTTTACTTTTACATAGTGTATTCATGTATCAAAACATCACACTATTCCCCATAAATAGGTACAATTATTGTATGTAAGTTTTTTTAAGCAGCAGGGAAATCTAGGTGACTAAACCACCTGGTATAGATCCTCTATTTTTGATGGCAGCCAATCATTGTATTAATAGTTAAAATAGAGGGAGAGGAGTGGTGGTAAAACTAGGGTTAGATGTCTGTAAACCTTATTATAAACAAAATATTGAACATAGTGCGCTGTATGCCTTATGGGTTTGATCTATAACATGAAATCCTCAGAAGTAAGCTAATTTCAACACTCTCTGACCTTTAATGAATTGATGATATTGTTCTGCCTTGATTTGTATATTAATTATGGATGAATTAATTTAACAAACAGATATGAAAAACCTACTCTATGTCAGGCACTATGCTAGGCCCTGGAAGCACAAAATGAGTAACACATCTTCCCTCAAGATAGGTAAGGTCTGTCTGTCAGAGCACACTTCTGCTGACTTTTGTTCTGTTTTTGCAGTCCTTCATTTCACTTTTATTGATCACTACTGTTTCTTACCCTTTATAGCTTTAATTTTTCCCTGCATTCTAGGTTATTTGTCAAGACAACAATGATTGTAAAACAATACTTCTATGTACTAGGGAAGCTATTTTGTGTGTGATCCCTGTAGTCAGCCCTTGTGTAGAGAAGAATCTCAAATGATTGGTTCTATTTTGGGGCATATAGTACCCAGTTAAATATTAAAATGTTTAAATTTCTGAAGTGATGTTAACTGGGAGAAGCTGATATCTTTTCAGAGATATATACTGAAGAGAGATTGATTAATGGTTACAAATATGCACTTAGATAGAAGAAATAAGACCTGGTATTCTATAGATCATAGGATAACCATAGTTAACAGTAATCAATTGTACATTTCAAAATAGCTAGAAGGGAATAAGTCAAATGTTTCTAGTATAAAGAAAAAACAAATATTTCAGGTGATGGATATCCTAATTACCCTGACTTGGTTATATAAATGCATCAAATTATCTCATGTACTCTGAAAATATGTACATCTACTAAGTATCAATAAAGATAAATAAATAAACAAACAAAAGCAAGTGTTGAACTACCAGTTTGTTATAACTGCCAATCAAATGTGCCCTGGGACAAACCGTGTCTGTCATTACCTGCCTCCCCCATTTCAAGCACCAAATTGCACTGTAAAAGTAGGACTTTTAACAGGGTCAACTGTAGCATGGGTGACCCAGAGCCCTGCCCCTAGTCCGGAAAGCTCTCAGGATTCACAAAGACTCCAGAGGCTTCCAGGGTTCAGCATTCTCTTCTGGGGACAGGGAAGGTATCACCAACTGCTTCAGCCCTCAGGGAGCTCCTGGTTGAGTGGGAAAAGCCTTTCCTGTGGTTAGGTGTAATCACAGAGAAGATACTAGTGCTCTCCTAGGTTTTGAGACTTATGTGTGCCAGACCCTGTGCTAAAGTCTGATTGACTCTTCACAGCTGATGCAGACATGTGTTGATAATGCTCACTGTTTTACAGATGCTTAAAGAATTTTGTGTCTGTCAAAGCCTCTAAGGACAGGTCTTATCTGCTGCCTTCCTTCCCCCTCCGTGCAACCGTTCATTACCTCTCTGTCCTTTTGCTCACTCCTCTTTGCCCTCCTCATGTCCCCAAGCACTCAGGCACACTCTTGCCCCAAGGCGGTTGCTGTTCCTGTTGCCTGAACCTCTCTTCTTCTTGATATCCATGTGACTGGCCCCCTAGTTCTCTTCAAGGCCTTCCTCAGTGTCACCTCTAACAAGACCGTCCTTGGTTACCCCATCCAATATTGCAATTCCCACTTCTTCATGTGCCCCTTCCCTGCTTTATTTCTTTTTATCACGTATCACTATCTAACAAGGTATATATGTGTCCTATTTATTTTGTTGATCTTTTATTTTTTTCACTAGACTGGAAGCTCCAGGGATACAAGGTTTTTATCCTTTTGTTCACCATTGGATATAGTTTCTTGGACTGTGACTAGCCAATAGTAGGTATTTACTAAATATTTCTTAAATGAATAAATGAATGAATAGCTAAATTAGTGACAGAATAAATTTGCTAGAATTTTCTCTTTCGAAGATAACAAGTAATGTGGTTCAAATTTATAGTCAGTCTAGAGGCTATGCGTTAATCTTCCAAGCCGAAGGGTCAGGGAATAGGTAAGATTTGCACTTGCTCTTTAAACATGATAGGTGTTGGTAAGTTGTTCAAAGGTAGAAAAGGCAAGGTGCTCATGAGGGCATGGAAGCAGAGAGATAGCCAGGCACATCCATTTCTCTACTGTCCTGCTTTGCTTGGGAATTTGCCTTGCCAAGCATCTATTTCAGACAGTGTTATCCCATATTCAGTCATGGGTGTTTTATGCTATACAACAAAGCCCTTTCAGAGCCACCTCTGGTAGTTGCCTAGCAAATAACCTCTCCAGCTTGAGATCATAACTGATATTTGAATGTGACTGGGCATTTCTAAAATTAAGCTTTTGATCGTGGAAACATTCACAGCTCTACTAGAGAAATTGTCATTCTTTCTCCACTCCTCTCTCCACGTGCTTGTTAGATTTTTCCATACGTTGTTTATAATAACTTTTCCTTGTGGTTGAAGATAACAGATTTTTGCTTTTAATTCAAGAAATGTCGTCTGCTGTAATGTTTTGCAACATGATACTTTCCAAGTTTCAAAGCGAGCTTGTGTTGTGGGATTGTGTTTTTGCATCTGAAACTGCAGGGATGGTGATAATATCCCGATCTACAGAGTGCGGATCCTCTGCCCTTCCATCCCTGTCAGTGTGTTTAAGGGAACGTAAAGGATTTTTTTGTCATTGTAATTTAAATTCAGAAGGAGTCTATTTGTATGGTAATCATGAGCTAAGGAAAACAGTGTTTCATTTCTCTCTGGGATTTGTTTTCTGACATCTTCACATTCTCTACTACTTTAACCTGGCAACAGCATATTAACAGCAATTCATACTCTGTATTTTAACATGTAGAACAGTACCCAGAAGATTAATACATGATGAGGAGAAAGAAGTAAGAAGGGAGGTTGAGGCCATAATTAATTTTGCTTTCATGCACCATATGCTGGTGTTTACTGATCTTAACTTAAGTTGGGGTCACCATTGAGTTTTCAATATTCAAAAAAATGACTGTACGTAGTGAAGCACAAATAAAATTGCCCTTCTTTTGAATATTAAGATTCCAACTTGGGGATGCAGATTATATTCTTGTTTGGATTCATTATTTTTCAACAAGGCTTTTTTAGTGGGTGGGGAAAGGGGGCTACCAGTGAGAACAATCAGAAAGGACTCCCCTAACTAACTGCTCGTCGGCCTGCCCTGAACAGTAGAAAAATGCATAGTTAAGAGGCTTCTCTCCCAATCTAAGTAATTACTACATGTTCTTGTTTTAAATGAGAGAGTTGTGAGGCTGGGGGTTATATCTTCAATCGCCCCAAATGACACCTCCTTGTTCAAAAAACAGACTCAATTAGATTAATTTCCCCAGATGATCCTATTAGGTGGGATGATTCATATAATACATAAGGTCTCTTTAGATCAGGGGTCTTATGCTCAGATGCCTACATGAGCAGATAGGTAACATTAGGGAGGGAAATGTGGCTGGTCATCGAGCTGCTTCTCCCAGGAAAGCAGGGCATTGGCTTTGAAGTTCTGGTTGGAAGCTTTACTGTAAACCAATAAAGGTGGCCAAATAGCCAGTCTCACCCTGCCTAAAAGGGGGCAGCCGCTATTTAATCCCAACAGATGATTGAGTCAGGAAGGTTGCCCTGAAGTGGCCAGATTGCTTTCTTCAAGAGACTCTACAAAGTACTGTTTTCTTGTGAAATCCCCTGATTATTATACATGTTAGTTCAAATTGTAAAGAAGCAATATTTTGTGCCAGCCAAGCAAAACATGCCTATAGCCTTAAAATTTGCAGGTCTGGGATCAAAAGGAGAACAAAGGAGGGTTACATACGGCAAGCGTAAAAATGTAGAATGTAATAAATAAAACTAATAAAATATGTTCTATATTCCAACTTTGACAGATGTTCAAACCTGAAAGACCAGGTTTGAAATTTGAGTTGTTTCAGCCCTCCAAGTACCAGCACGGGGTAGAGGGAAGAGAGCAGACCCTACCTCCCCTGCTCCTGCCCTCTCTCCTTCTCACCCCCAGCTGTGTACCACATGCATGTATGTAGAAACCCCAGGCCCACACTCTGCTCTGTCCCTCATCAACAGCCATCCTTCAGCCAACCTTCTGCCCTGGGTAGTAGGAGGCACAAGCTGCCCTACAGATAATGGATCAGAGGCCGGGCGCGGTGGCTCAAGCCTGTAATCCCAGCACTTTGGGAGGCCGAGACGGGCGGATCACGAGGTCAGGAGATCGAGACCATCCTGGCTAACACGGTGAAACCCCGTCTCTACTAAAAATACAAAAAACTAGCAGGGCGAGGTGGCGGGCGCCTGTAGTCCCAGCTACTCCGGAGGCTGAGGCAGGAGAATGGTGTAAACCCGGGAGGCGGAGCTTGCAGTGAGCTGAGATCCGGCCACCGCACTCCAGCCCGGGTGACAGAGCAAGACTCCGCCTCAAAAAAAAAAAAACAGATAATGGATCAGGTGAAGAGACCCACTTGGCCCTGAAACAGAGTAGGTGGGCATTTGAGCAGATAATTTCAGAATTCCTGGAACTAGAGTAGTCTAGAATCTAGATTTAGCTGATGTGTGAAGAGCTGTGCAGAGGCTCTGGGGGGCACATCTCCTTGGCTTCTCAGGCTCCTGGCCCTGGGTGGAGAGGCATAGTAAAGGAGGCAGGTAGATAGACGTCTTTTGCCTTGGCTGGAATCTACAAGCGGCACTAGCTTGAGCACTTGATTTATAGAATATTTGTTCCAGATGAGACCTAAGAGTGTTTTATTAGTCCCAAGGCCTCAGTATACACAGAAGGATCCTGTCTGATGAGAAATAGAAGAACTACAGGCTTTTTAGTCAGATATATCTGAACTGAATTCATCGTCCAGTCATTTACCATGTTGGTGACTTGTTACCTAGCTTCCCTAAGCCTTGTTGTGCCCCTCAGGAAAATGGAGATGAAGTGGATTTTATACTGTCGTAGCAAGGGCTTTGATCACCCGTTATGCTGTTGAGGCCTTTGAACACTGGGTCATGCTGACAGAATACCCTCCCTAGGGAAGGTCTGTTCCATGTAATTCTCTCTCAGGCAGAGTTGTTTGCTTAACCTCTTCTGGTTAAATACAACGGCATTTTTAGGCTGCCCTTTCAGTCCTTGAATTATCTTTATATTTTTCCTAAGAAAAAGGAGCAGCAAAGAAAGGAAATTAGCAAAATGATGTTGCTTAAACGTCAAAAAGTTCATGCCTCTTCCCTGAACTGAGGATGATAACTTTTCAAATTTTAGGGCCTTTATAACTGTGTTCAAAGTATTTTGTAATTTTAAAACTTAATTTGTACAAAGGACTTGGCACATAGATTCTTGGCTAGGTTTCCCTAGGAACCTATAGCAGTGTAACTTTTATGAATCACCTCAGTAAAAGATGTTTTTGAAAAATACTTTTTGTTTTTGTTTTTGACTTGGGAAGGTAGGGAAGAAGTGGTGGGGGGGGGATTTTCCTTAGTAAGTGAAAAAGAATATTTTAAATGTAATTTAAACCAAAGCTTATCTGAAATGATAAGACTAGTTATTTGTGTGGAATTTAAAATTTAATAAAGTAGTGAGAGAAGTTGGCATTTGCAGTTTTTATTGGCCAACAGCGTCAACCATGTAGGGTTGGCATCAAGCTTATATTCTCTTATTTAGTGTATTAAGTCAATTGATTAAAAACAGAAAGCCTGGCTAATTAGACTGCCAAGATCTTAAAGTTAACTGTCAGATTCTAAAGCTGTATAAGCCTGAAAACACCTTTATAGATTACTTCTTGTATGTGCCAAATGGTTCTAAATGCTGAAAAATGTCATAATTGCCCCCTTCTTCTGAGAAAGGTAATAGACACTATTGGATATCCACTTCCTTATAGACTCATTCACATTTTTTTCTAGTACTGGATAGTATCCCCACTCTCAGGACATTTTCATTTAGGGCCAGCAATAACCCATATTTTGCTTCAAGCAGAACTAGTTGTACATTACAATATTTCAAATCAAGGAGCCCATTCAAACTGTTTTCTGCTGCTTTAATCATAAAGGAACCATTTACTCTTACAATGCTGGAAATTAAGGCTTTGTTTTTCACTTATCATCATTTTCACTGGTATTTCAGCAGTCATTGAAGTACCTTTCTCTCCTCTTCAGTTACATGGCCCCATTGAGCTGGAAGATGGATTATGCAGTGAGACTCAGTTTATGGTAGAGGAAGACATATGACAATGTTATGATTTTGGCATTTACTGAAGATTGATGATGATGATGATAACTTATATCTTGGTTTATCTTTGCCAAACATACTTAGCATTCATTATTTAAGACTCACAATAACACACTGAAGTGGTATTATATAATGTGGCATTATATAATCACTCCAAGTTTATCAATGAATAAATTAATGTTTAGAAATCTAACTTGCCAGAGTCAGTTAGTAAATAGAAGGATCAGGACCCAAGGCCAGATTCATTGACTTAAGATCCTGTTTTTTTGTACAATACATGAATAGAGAGATTAATGATAGCCTACATTTTTTAGTGATAGGAACTGCTTTACACATATACTCTCATTTCATTTCATTCCAATAAGCCAGAGGAGGGCATTATGATTAGCTGCATTTTATAAACAAGGATACTGAAGCTCAGAGAGTTTTAGAAACGGGCCATAATCACACAACCTATGAATGGAAGAGTTAGGATTAATCCCAGCTCTGATATACTCTAGAGCTTGTAGAGTCTGCATTGTCTCTTGACCAGAAAAGGGAAAACTTTCAAGAATTAAAAGCCAATTTTTGTTTTAAATCACTTTAAGTGATATTTCACAGATAATGCTAAGAAATTAGGCTATAAAAGAAATGTCAAGGTGTCTGTATTTGAGTTCCCCAAGCAAAATTTCTAAAGCAGGTCTTTTTTTCACGTATATGAACTATTGTGTACTGTATTACCACTCAGATTAAAGAAACAGAACACCAGCCAAGAGAGAAGAGCCAGCAAGCTGCTCACTGTGATTTTGTAAATGTTCAGTGATTAGAGTGGATAATTATTGATATTATTTTGTAATTTATTTTGCAGAGGATATATCTATCTGCAGATTTAAATATATATACTGGTTCAAGATGCAGAATCTTTTCCAGGGAAATTTTCATACTTGTCCTCATTCTAAAGCTGCTGTCTTGTGACTTCATTGCATTAGCCTATGATGACCACTTGGGAGTATTGGCCAAATCCTGTTCCCTGCTGACCTGAGTAGCCTCTCTGCAGAGTCCCCTGCTAAGACAGTCATTCTCAAACAATAGGTGGCCATTGCCAGCAATTTGAGCACAGCAGTCCTCATACTTGGCAGCAGTTACCAGCAATTGGCAAGCTATTACCCAAATCTCCTGCCAAGTGAAAGCTAGGACTTTTAGAATTACCTTGTTCCTTTCACCTGGTTGCCACATTTACCTCTTTAAAAAAAAAAAAAAAAAGAAGAAGAAGAAGAGTGTTGTGTGTGCAAGTGTACTTCTTTATAGGCTTCATGCTAAAATGTCCCTGGCATGGGTATATTTGGGTCTTTAAAGTGCTTAGCAAAAGGAGTACCCTTCCATATTGAAATGCAGATCTTTCCTTGGTTATTAAGTTTGATTTGGAAGTCCTCTTATTCTTCATATATTGTTATTACCTTGAAATCACACCGTCTTCAGTCTTTAAGCATGGTCCAGTCCCCATATTCTGAACTCTCTGACCAAGATGAGGCTGAGTCTCAGACAGAGTGTTGACACCTGTCCACCCATTATTCTTCACAGCCCTGATCTGATCCCTGTGAGGCAAGGCTGAGCTCCAAAGGTTTGTTAGAGACCAACTGGAGGTGAGCAAATACCCTCAATCACGGCAGGTGTCTGGGTCCTGTCCAAATTTCTCCTTCTGAAAGAACCTGTAGTGGAAATACAAGGTTCAAACTTGCATTCTCTAGGGCTTTCTAAACCTCTGTACTCTGGGAAGGCTATTCTGTAAATATCTATCCATCTTGGTTGCATTTAAAATACAGAACCTCATTTTCCTCTGCCTTCCATCTGATTGCAACTTGGGCCTCGGTGATGTTTGTTCCGTGTTTTACTTGGTGTGTGTGTGTGTGTGTGTGTGTGTGTGTGTGTGTGTTTTGTCATCAATACATTTTCTTCAAGCCTTCTGCTGAAATTTGGATTAACTCAATTTTCATAGACCCTGCAGTTCAACCTTCTGTACTTTACAGTGAATCCTGCTATTGTAGAAATAGAAGGCAAGCAATGAATTTTTCCTTTTACAATTCTGTATTATCTTAAAATATTCAAGGAAACCATTTCTTACTGAAACTGCTATACTTGGTCATGTTATTACAAGAGACACACTATGGACTTATTTTGACAGTGAAATATATTTAGACTAAAATTTTAAATTACTCATTTAGCTAAGGTGTGTTGCTATTCCATAATACTTCTCAAGTGTTGTGTGTTTCAACTTTCAGGTTTAAGAAAAAAAAAAAAAAACTCTATCAAGTTAGAATAGAATGTGAGAAATTTGGTGTATAAGATAAATCTGTCTTTATGTTTCTCCAGGCAAGTAATGTTTTATCCTAGAGCAGGCTTCCTGCCTTTGGTATGCTCAAAGACATTAATTTGACTGTTTGTGATGTTATTTAATTTTCAATAATTATTCAAGCATATATAACCACAGACATCTATGTAGAAGGCAGATGGATCAGCAATTGTGCATGTAATTAGAAATAATCCTTGAAATACAAAAGTAGATTTTAATATTCAGCACCTAAAAAATTGCTAACATTACAAATTGCCCATACCCTGGGGTTGCAGCCAGTGATGTAAAAATTTAAATATAAGAATTCAGATGAAAATTTCTGCCTTCTCAGCATCAAGCAGTTATTGAATAACAGTAGAAAATCATGAACAAATCACTTAAAGAGATACATTCTTTCTTCCTTAAAATAGAGATTTGATGTGTTTATAACAAATTACAATGTGAATAATTAAATTGTAAATAATTTAGATTGGAGTACTATTTTTATAAAAGTCACATACTCACATGGAAAATATTAAATGGGAATTATATTAGTAAATACAAGCTCACTTTTCAGAATCTTACAGAGAATGAAACACAAAATATTCTATTTTTGGTTCTTAAAATGTATGCTGGAGCTTGTATTTACTATTGCCAATAAAATAGGGAATGTTCTTTATTCATTTTCTGTTGAGAGACAGGGAGAGATGAAAATGAGTTCATATGGTGAAATGAGTTATGGTGTTTAGATTACTGAGTTCTGAATTCAAGTTCATGGTCTGCTATTTACAAGATAAACAGCTTAACAAAGCCTTTAGTCTTAAAGTCTCAGGATTTGTTGATGTTTTTGTTGTAATGCCTACTGTTTATGTTTTGCAATATCTAACATGGTCCCCGATACTTTCATAATATCTTAAAAACTTACAGTAAAAAGGAAAAAAAAAAGAATTGTTAGCCGGGCATGGTGGCAGACACCTGTAATCCCAGCTACAGGGGAGTCTGAAGCAGGAGAATCGCTTGAACCCCAGAGGTGGAAGTTGCAGTGAGCCGAGATCATGCCACTGCACTCCAGCCTGAGTGACAGAGTGAGACCCATTCAAAAAAAAGAAAAGAAAAGAAAAGAAAAAAGAATTAGAAATGTGGAAAGAAGTAGAGGAAATATGGAAGGAAATAGAAGAAGATAGAGACAGAAAGAAAAAAAGAAATTGAGAGACAGAAAAACAAGAGCACTTTTCAGCTTCTTCTCATTCCTAAGCCAAAAAAACAAAACAGGTTTTTCAAGGAGTCATATCACCACCTTATGGCCTTTTACAATAATGCTGCTAAAAAGTTGTATTTTTGCAACTATAAACATCAATTCTTTACTCTTAGATCAAAGGTCAGATCTTGTTCATATATAAGGTATTTTCTATCTTTTCTTTTTGAAGTAATAATAAGCCCAATGTCAGGTATCACAAATGTTTGCGGAGTTCTTGCTTAGTGTCAAAAGATGTATCTCACATCTCTACTTTATTAGATACAAAGATGAATAAGGCACGAGTATTAGCTTCAAAGAGCTTAGAGTTTAGAGGGATGTTTCTTCCTGAAATAAGGAATTCATGACTAGTGTGTTCTGACATTGGGTTCTGTAGGTTACCGGGCATCTGTTTAACTTTAGAATGTGAGAAGGCTGGTAGTACACATTAAAACCAGATGTTTCTGTGCAAAACAATGAAGGATCCTGGGCCTTGGGCCCTTGGTCACGCTGGGAGCAGACCTAAACTCTAGGGAGCATTGATGGGAAAATTGTAGACATAAATTCCAGAATCCCCTATTTCTTTCCTTTTTTTTTTTTTTTTTTTTTTTTTTTTGAGACAGAGTGTCACTCTTGTTGCCCAGGCTGGGGTGCAGTGGTGCAATTTCGGCTCACTGCAACTTCTACCTACCAGGTTTAAGTGGTTCTCCTGCCTCAGTCTCCCAAGTAGCTGGAATTACAGACACCCACTTTTATGCCTGGATAATTTTTGTATTTTTAGTAGAGACAGGTTTCATCATGCTGTCCGGGTTGGTCTCGAACTCCTGACCTCAGGTGATCTGCTCACCTCAGCCCCCCAAAGTACTAGGATTACAGGTGTGAGTCACTGTGTCTAGCTCCCTATTTCTTTGTTATTGTGAGATGCAGGCCAGGATAGGATTTGGTTCAGGGAAGAAAGAAAATGAATGGAGAAGGCTGGGCGCAGTGGCTTACGCCTGTAATCCCAGCACTTTGGGAGGCTGAGACAGGCGGATCACGAGGTCAGGAGATCCAGACCATCCTGGCTAACACGGTGAAACCCTGTCTCTACTAAAAATACAAAAAATTAGCTGGGCGTGGTGGCAGACACCTGTAGTCCCAGCTACTTGGGAGGCTGAGGCAGGAGAATGGCGTGAACCCAGGAGGCTTGCAGTGAGGCAAGATCACGCCACTGCACTCCAGCCTGGGTGACTGAGCGAGACACTGTCTCAAAAAAAAAAAAGAATGGTGGAGTTGGCAGAATTAACAGTCTATTTCAAAACCATAAGTGGAGGGGATACTGTAGAAGTAGGAAGTAACCACTGGCTTAGTGCATGAGATCAATGGTAGCAGTTATAGCCTAACTCTAATCCTAATTTTTGATCTCACTTCTTCTAAACATAATATAAAAGTCAGGAGTATATTCTCTGCCCTGCTTTTTTGCCAGGACTTACGTTGTCTATTGCCCCTACATGCTGGTTACAGGCAAAATCTCCTTTCCTTATGATGAACCATGTGCTATCTGTGTCATGGTGCATAGTTGCCAGTCTCTTTGCTGGTCATGTGCACTGCTGCACTTGTCACTGTAGAAGTGTGAAGCATCTTCTCTGCAGCTACTGATCCTGCCATGTCAGCTGCACTGAAGCTCAAAATTTGCGGGAGAAGATGCCACTGGGGATTAAAGAGCCAACAGCATCATTTTATTCATTTGTCTGACTGTGCTAATTTGCCAGTATCGTAGGAAGAAAATATCTACTACTACAGAGCGATGGTTTTCAATCCTATGGTCATGACAAAAGCTTTGAGACCACACACACCCACTATACACACCAATCAACTCTCATTTCAATTTTTTCCCATCATATCTAGGACTAGTTGGTGCTTTCAATTGAAAATTTAGAGATCCTGCAAACCCAGAAAAATGTTCTCTTCCTGGAAAATGAGATGACTTGATGAGATGATGCTGCGATTCTGTGATTGTTACTACGATAATGTAATAGGGATTGTATTGCAGCATTAACGATTTCAATAGCTGAGTGGGAAATGAGAAAATATGTTTCCTTTGGTTATGGTTAGGAGTAATATTATGCATCTTTGCATTGGAAATAACTTAAACTGTGTGCAATAAAATTAGTTTTAAATTGAAATGGGAAGCTGTGGTTATTTGAAGATGTTTTTCTTTTTTATTAAACCAAGCGCCCTCTGGGATAACAGTTTTGTGTACCTCTAACTCCTGGGCCAAATCTAGTTTTTCTTTAAGGCTTGTATTGGTTTGTTCATTCAGGTGTGTCTAGGCCACCTTCTGGTCATTTCCTTTTCAACTAACACCCAGGGCCAAGCTGAGCAGAGAAGTTGCTCTCTTATCGCTGCCCCTTTGTGCCTTGTGTCTGAGCAGACAAGGAAAGCAGTGGCCTGTGTTGACTAATCCTGGCAGCTACTCTTCTTCCTCAAGACTGGGTCAGAGCCCTGCTCAGTCATTGGCAGAATCAGCAGGATTTACAGACTCATTCCACGGCTTTCATGCAGTTCTGTGTTTTTAATCAAAAACACACAAACACACATAAAATTACCACACTCACCACAGACCTTACATTTATGTCATTCCTTTCTGTAGCCTGTTGGTTAAGAGTGTGATTTTGCATTTTTATCCTGGCTCTGCCACTAGTGGCTTGTGACTAGGCAAGGTAAGCATAAACCTTAACAGCCTGAGTCTGCTCGGTTTAAAAATGAGACTGATAATAGTACTGTTTATTGTGGATTACGGTGAGTGTTATGTGAGGTCATGAAGGCACAGCACTTAATTCAGCACCTGGGACATAATAAGTGCTCAACAAATGTTGGCTATGATAATTGTTTTATGAGTTTGCCCAGAGCCAGCTCAGTTCACTGTAGAGGACTGCACTTTTCTGGAAACCATATCAAGTAAAGGCTATTCTCCTGTTCTGCATAACCTAGAGGAGGAGGATTCAAGGTAACATATCCGGGCTCTTCTTTTAAATTTTTACTATTCTTTTAGCTGTTATCTACCAGCCTCCTGGATATTTTCCCACCAACCATGTGCCCTGTGCCTTGCTTGCCGTCCTCCTCTCTGTCCTTGCCCTCACCATTTGTCTCAGTGCCTACAATGCCTCCTGGGGGATTACCAAATGTTCATCATTTCCATCTAAGTCATTTCTATTCTTCAGCCCATTTCCTTGGCAAAGCTGGTATGTTTTTATCAAGTTCTGTTCCTGACACTGAATTCTCATAATCCTTTGGGTTCTCTTTTTCTGTTTACATGTCTCCCTACCCATTGAAAAGCTGTGGTGATTTGTTAATTAATTCATGTATTCATCTTCTGATTTCAGAAATATCTATGAGGCCCTACACTGAGCACGGTACTCTCCAAGGTGCTGGAATACCACAAGGAACATTTGTTTCATGAACACACTTAAGTTTCCACACCCAGTTTACCAATTTATCATGCTGTAACTCTGGGTCCCTGCAGTCCTTGGTTATAACTGCTCTTTTTAGGCTGCCAAGCCCAATACAGGAGAGAAAAAAGTCACAGAATTGCTAATCGGCTCCATTACAGATTATCCCTCAAAAATGCTCCATGATTGCCCAATTACAACACTCATCACACCCTAAAATGTAACGTCCCATTTACATATCTGTCTCCCAGCTCTGCCCTGAGCTCCTGACACTGCCTCATTTGTTTATGCCCCGGATCTAAACCTGGCTTGGAGTAGGGATTCAATGAATATTTGTTGAATTCATATCAACTCATTCGTATCTAGTTTTCGGCTTTGTAACTTGTCTCTAATTTCTGCGTGGCAAACACATTTTTCATAGTTTTCATCTTTCTTTCACTGCCTATTGCGTTCTTCTCCGTTTCTACTTGAAACTTTTCTGCTTTCCTGTGCAGCCCCTCCTCCATCTTCACCTTCTGCAGAATAAATAACTTGGTTCAGATTTTATGGAGGATGTTGACTCCATCTGACGTAAGTTTCCGGCCTTACCATTATGCCATTTATCCCTTCATGGTACCTCACTACCACCCTGTTATAGGAGGCAGCAGGAGCAACCTCAGGTCCTTCCATCTCCCAGGACTCCCTTCCACCTGTGACTCCCACTGTGCCCGGGCTGATGACCTGTAACAAAGCAAAGACTTCAAGGGAGTTTGTTGAATCCCTTCCCAAGGAGCTGTCCAGAGTACTTACCGTAGACTGACAAGATTTCTTGGTGCCAGTGGCTGCATACTTTGTATCGCCGTGTCCCCACTGCTGTGACCAACTGTCAAGCCAGAAGTCACCCAGATTTCTCTCCTGTTTAACCCCAGGACACTGATCTCCTCAGCTCTGACCTTCCCAAGATGAGATTGGTCCATTCTTGACAAATTCTGTGTCAGATTCTGTGCCTCACCTGAATCCAGCCATGCTGCAGATACAGACTGCAGCTCTCTGCCCCAGTCGGACTGTAGGGTGATTTTAAATTCCTGAGCAGTAGTGGAGGTGATAAAACTTGCACTTTTGTCCTGATGTGGAAGGGAGGAAAATGAAATCCTATGATGTCTTAAAATGTCCTGAAATCTTGGCCTCTGATATATTAGGAACCTAGAAATGTTCTGAATTCAATAAGGAAAATAAAAGAGCTCATCCTCTATTCCTGAGGGCTGACTTAGTTGGAGTGAAGATGCACCAGGATTGCCTTTGACAAAATGTGCAAGTTTCATAGGCCCGAAGGCTCTTACCACATATTTTACGAGCCTTATTTTGGAATGGCTTCTTTTATTTGGCCAGGGTAGATATCTCCTGTTATCACCTTCAGGCATTTGCTGCTGGCCCCTGGTTTGTGAGAAATGCTTAGAGATATGAATCATCCTATAAAGCATATCTTTCCTTAGAAAAGTCCTGGGCTTGCCAGCCATGCAAAAGACTATGATGCCCAGGAGAGCAGAGGGTACTTTCTGTTCTCACAGAGGCACTTGGTTGTCAGGATGCTTATTCCAGGAAGCTTAATTACAACCCACTGATAGGAATTTATTTCAGTAACTATAGAAAATGTTTATTTAGGTAAGAGGGAATTTTCTATTCCTGAAGATAAACTCTTGCCTAACTAGCATTCAATTACTTTTCAAATGGTCTCAGAAGCCAAAGTGTGAGTGTGGTATGTGACAGATTCATATATGCAAGTGTTGTGTTTATGTGTGTGTGGTATGTGTGTGTGTGTCTGTGTGTATGCACGTGTATGTTTAAGCTGCTGGGTACTTGAAACCTGCTTTTGTATTGTGAGGTTATTTCTAGTAGGAAATGAGGCTGTCCAATTTATCTCTGGCACCGAGCAAGCCCTATTTGTCTCTGGCATGAAGCAGGCGTAGCTCATCTGGTGCTGTCTCTGGTTATCACATTACTCAGCAGGGGTAATTTGTTTTGTTTTATTTCTGTCCCAAAAGGTAATTAATAATACAAGGACAAAATTGTTTGTGCAGTGTTTTTATATTTTTGATTACCCAAAGAAGTCTTTTCAGGAGGCTTTCCAAATAGCTGTTTTGCACCTGGCTGGAAAACTGTACTCCTCAGCGACAAAGAGCTAACTTTTGGAAACCTTCCAGGGGTCCAATTCTTTACCTTCATGCACCTCTGAGCCCCATTCAATGTGGGTCAAGGAGGATTTTTTAGAGGGTATTAATATCAGTGAAAAGTCTTTGGTGCATAGTAACACTGGGCCAGAATGATTTTCTGGCTTCTGGCAGTGATTTAAAGAAATCCTTTGGAGCGCTGTTACACGCTAGGTGTCCTGCTCAGTTCCTTCTATACATCTTACTTAATCGTCACAACCACCAATGAGGTTGCTATTATTATTCTCCATTTAAGAGGTGAGGAAATTGAGATTTATGATAATATAGTATTTAAAACATGCTTTTTGTTTTTTGTGTGTGCATGTATTTTTTTGGTAGCAGTTTAATTAGACGTCATTCGCATACCATACAATTCACCTATTTAGAGTGTTCAGTTCAATGGTTTTTAGACATATTCAGTTGTGCAACCCTCACCACAATGTATTTTAAAACACTTGTATCACCTCAAAAAGAACCTTGTACCCTTTAGCTGTTACCTTTCAGCTCTCTTATGCCCTGAACCCCAAGTAACAACTAACCTACTTTATATGTATTTCTTATTGCTCTGTTGCCCAGGCTGGAATGCAGTGGCATGATCATAGCTCACTGCAATCTCGAACTCCTGGATTCAAGGGATACCCCTGCCTCAGCCTCTTGAGTAGCTGGGACTCTCAGCATGCACTGCCATGCCCAGCTAATGTTTTAAATAGTTGCCCAAGCTGGTCTTGATCTCCTGGTCCCAAATGATCCTCTTCCTCTGCCTCCCAAGTATTGGGATTACAGGCATGAACCACTGTGCCCAGCCCTTATGCTGGACATTTCATATGAATCCCATGTAAGTGGAATCATGTAGCGTGTAGTCTTTTGTGACTGGCTTCTTTCATTTAGCATAATGTTTTAAGGATCATTTGTGTTGTGTGTATCAGTATTTCATTTTTTTTATGGCTGAATGTTTTATGAATACATCACCTTTTGTTTATCCATTCATCAGTTGATGGACATTTGGATTGTTTCTGTCTTTTGACTATTAGGAACAAGGATATGAATATATATATAAGTTTTGTATATGTATATATTTTCACTTTTCTTAAAAATATATCAAGGAACATAATTGTTGTAGCATATGGTTACTACTCCATGTTTAATTTTTTGAGGAACCTTCCTACTGTTTTCTAAAGCAGCTGCACCATTATACATCCCACTATCAGTCTATGAGCATTTCAATTTTTCCACACGCTCCTCAAAACTCATCTGACTTGTTGTTTTAGCCATAATACTGGATGTTAAGTGGTATCTTATTGTGATTTCTATTTACATTTGCCTAATGGCCAATGATGTTGAACATCTCATGTTCTTCTTAGGCCATTGGTATGTCTTCTTTGGACAAATGTCTGTTTAAGTACTTTAAAATTGAACTATTTTTCTTCTTATTGTGAGTTGTAAATAGTTATTTATATATTTTAGATAGAAGACCCGTATCAGATATATGATTTGCAAATATCTGGCTTGTCTTTTACTTTCTTGATAGGGGCCTTTGAAGAACAATGGGTTTTCATTTTAATTTTAATAAAGTCTAGTTTATTTTTTAAATTTGTATTGCTTGTGATTTTGATTTTGCATCTAACAGCCCATTGCCAAATCCAAGGTCACAAAAATTTACCCCTGTGTTTTCCTACTTACTTTTGTTGTTCTAAGTTACATTCTTCTTGATATGGGCATATTCTCTGGTTGTAGAATCTTGGAATTTGATCACATGGCTATTTAATCTAAAGAATAAAAGGAAAAAGACTCTGTTTATGCTGTGTGTGGTCACAAAAACTTCTGTCATTCAGTTTTAGTGTTGGGCTTTCTAAATACCCCATTCTGCTCGTCAGACATCATTTTTGTTCACTGTAGATGCTGGAAGATCTCTGGTTGGAGCTTTGCTGTTATTCATTGGTCAATTTATGAATGAGTCAGATATTTCAGCTTCTGTGTTTCATCTGGTCCTTATATTTCTTTTCTGTTATTCCATTGTTCTCTCTAATTGGCCTTATAAAAGTATTTCTGCAGAAATACCAGAGTATTTACTGCAAAAAACTTTTCATACTTTAAAAATGCCAAAAGAAACTTTTAGAAAAGGAAGAATACCTGTCAATGTGCTACTCTCTTATATTAACAACATTTTTGACAGAAAGTTTAAAAAGTAATTTGAGGCTGGTTAGGCAGCACTTATCTGTGGGAAAGAAAATTTCTCTTTGAGTTACTTAACAGCTTATCTGAGGCACTTGCAAGGAAAATTCTCCAAATTTCACAGACGTTTTTGTCACCACAGTACCCTAGTGAATATAGCATGGCTGACACTTTTATAGCTATTCTCCTTCAGTATTGACAGTCTTTCAGATCCTTCTCTTTTGTGTGTGTGTGTGTGTGTGTTTACCCAAAATGCTTCCATTATGACACTTACCTATCTTATGTATTAATAATGTTCCTAGAGCTGTTTGAAGGAAAGTATGACATTTATACAAAAAAAGTCAATTATTTGTTTAATATTCATAAAATTTCCATAAAAGTCTAAGCATTTGAAAATATTTAAGAGTACTGAAATATATTTCTTTACATATAGGACTTTATCTAACTCCATAAAAATTCTTGTCTCTCATACTTCTTGTGACTTCCTTCTTTCGTTTTCTCAGAGGGAGTATTGGTTTGTTTCAAACTGGCATCAACATTTTGATTCTTTTATTATCTGTTTATTTGTTCATTTATTTATTTATTTTTGAGACGAAGTCTCGCTCTGTCCCCCAGGCTGGAGTGCGGTGGCACAATCTTGACTCACTGCAGCCTCCACCTCCAGGGTTCAAGCAATTCTCCTGCCTCAGTCTCCCAAGTATCTGGGATTACAGGCGTGTACTACCACACCCAGCTAATTTTTGTATTTTTAGTAGAGACAGCGTTTCACCATGTTGAGCAGGCTGGTCTCAAACTCCTGGCCTCAAGTGATCCACCCATCTCAGCCTCCCAAAGTGCTGGGATTGCAGGCGTGACCACCATGCCTGACCTACCATTTTGATAACTTTAAACAATGAATAAGAATGTCTGCTGCTCATGAAGAAAGAGTATTTGTGTCTACATTTATTCACTAAAGTGGGTAATTAAATTCCCTGCCTCGGGTCATTGTTACTTTCTACCCGTTTGCTATTTTCTGGATGGTTTCACCTCCCCACAGGCAGTATTCACTAAGCCCTTTCCTGACTTTCCTTAACTCTGATTATCACTTCTAAGCCCTTCAGTAACAAACATTCTGTTTTTACATATATGATTCAGTACTTGGGTGTTTATTCATATGCAATTTATATTTCTATTCATATACAATATCTCCTATTTGTATCATATACACCATATACAATGGGAAATTCCTTATGGAAGCTATCCTATCTTCTCTCTCTCTTTCTCTACACTCTGTATCTCACATATTTTCCAGAATAACCCCTTGAATATAGAAGGCCGAGATAAATACGTACTGATTTTATTTCATGTTCTCCCAGTTACTCTGATGTAAATTTCTTAACCTTGCTGAGCCTCAGTCCTCTTACCTGTAAAGTGGATATATTATCTCACAATGCATAGGTCAGGGTTCTCCAGAGAAACAGAATGAGTAGGATATATATATATATATTATATATATATAATATAATATAATATTATATTATATATATAATATATATTATATATAATATATAATATTATATATATATATAATTAAGCTGATGGTGTAATTCAGTTAGAGTCAGAAGGCCTAAGAACTAGAGAGTGAAGGGCAGGGGCATAAGGGACTCTGTTATAATTCCTGGAGCTTGAAGGCCCGAGAACCATAAACTCTGATGTCTAAGGATAGGAGAAGATGTTGATGTTTCAGCTAAAGAAAATAGAGGGAGAGAAAATTTGCCTGGATTTTTGTTCTATCTCACCCTCAACAGATTGGATGGTGTCCACCCACCCAGGTGAGGGTGGATTATTACTCAGTCTGCTAATTAAAATGCTAATCTCTTCTAGAAACATCCTCACAGACACACCCAGAAATAATGTTTTCACCAGCTATCTGGGCACCCTTTAGCCCACTCAAGTTGATGCATAAAATTAACCATGATACAGTGCTATAGTACATATGAATTGAAAAACATTATGAACAGCTTTGAATTTGGGGCCAGATTTAGAAAAAGCTGGAGAATGTGGCTTCTGCCTGTTATTTCTCTACTACGTTCTACCCATGGATTCTTCTGTACCAAGTCCAATATCATCTGTGGAGTAATTGCTCAGAAAATATTTTCTAATTGGCTTCTGGGTAGCTACTTCATTATCTGAATATAAAAATAATTCTCTGTGCATAATATGGACTATACATAAGCAACAGCAAATATGTGAGTAAGAAGGAGGGACTGCAGTGGTCTTCCAACCTTTTGATCATGTACTCCTATAAGTAAAACACTTTAAGCAGGCATTCCCCCAATATTTGGTGATATTTTGTGATTGAGTGAAACATAGATTTATATCCATCAACTTCAGACACTACCATGTTACTCAAATATATTGTTGTTATTACTACTAACAGTAATAAAAATTATCTGTGTTCTTTAAGTTTCAGTCAAGAGATGAACAAGGATAGGCATCATGATAAATTACTCATTTTAACTGAGAAATTCAAGAAATTCTTGAGACTGAATTTCTCTCAACTTAACCTGCTTCGAAACCCAGCTTAAGATTCATGCCATTCAGTCAATCCACAAATATTTACTGAATGTCTCCTAGGCCACCTGACACTATTCTAGGCACTGAGAATGTACCAAGGAATAAATCAATAAGGTCTCTGTCATTATGCAAATCAACCTGTTAGTAGAGAATCAGCAGAGTGGAGGCAATCACAATGCATTTTGCAATTTCTAAACACATTTAAGTTCCCGCAAGATAAGAATTTAAATGCTGTTGATATTTAATATGCATATTAACATGGACATTGTCCCTTTATCCATGAATTAGATAGCGACCTACCAGGTGCAATATTTGTAGTATCCCGAAGGCATGATGAGATAGTGAGGAAGCAGACTAGTGAGTACATTTTTATATTGTGTGTATAACTTATAGTGAGGAAACATCGTTTGTGTATGACATTGCCTCATTGGGATTGATGCTAGCAATGGAAAGAACATGAAATTTGTTCCTCTTAGACCCTAGTACACAGAACTGTAAGAAAATCTCAGGCAACATTTAGAACATTTTGATTGGACTGATTATAATGTAGTCCTTCAAACCGTTGAATGGCATTCCATTGCTAACAGAATAAAGTTCACACTCCTTCACCTGGGATGCAAGATCTTCGCTCTCTGCCCCCTGCCTGCTTTTCTAGTCTTGTTAACTCCTTTTTTACATTTGTACATGTCCTGAATGTCATCCTCACCCTATTTATCTAACTGTTTCCAACTCGTCCTTCAAAACTCTGCTGAAAGATCTTCCCCTCTGCAGTCTTCCCAGATGTTTCCAGACAGGTACTCACAGTGTGCTCTGACCTCAGGTGGTGGTGTCTTCACACGGATACCTGTCAACCCTCAGGGCACTGTATTTTAATTATCTTTACCTCTCTCTTCCTCTCACTAGACTGTAAACTGGTAACACAAACCTGTCCTCATGCAAGCAAAGGCAGTTTTACTTTGGGAGCAATTTTAGATATAACTTAATTTTGGGGAGTTGAAAGGCCTCTCCCAGTCAGCTGTCACATAATTGAACTTCACTGTGCATATTTCCAAGCCCTCTGTTTGCAAGTAAAGTAAAAGCTTCTCATGACTTCAGTATAGCCCAGTGGCTGAGACCAGGTGTCAGTCAGCCTGAAGCAATCCCTGCTCTATTGCATACTAGCTCCGTGATCTTATGTTACTTAACCTCTTTGTGCCTTCATTTCCCGCTCTGTAAAACGAAGATAACAAGCATACCTATTTTATAGCATTGCTGTGAGGTGAGAGTGATGTGAAAGTGCATGCAAAGCCCTCAGAACATTCAATAAATGCTAGCTACTGTTGTTAAAATGCAAAGTCTATGCAATCACACGTATGTATGCATAGCCTTCAGCCAAAGTATAAATGACATATCAGGCTTTTGTTTGTTTGGAGGAAGCCTGATGAGGGGGACAGAGGGAGGGAATGTTAACTCAGAAAGAAAATGAAAGTTGAGAACAAGGCCTCAAAAACACTATTGCCTCAGTTTTCCCAAGAGAAATTGGTGAGTTTGGTAGATTTCCAGTTGTGCTGGTGGGATATTGAGCAGAAACACCAGCGCTCGTGTAATTTTTGTTCTTGTTTTTTCTGTTGTTGTTTTCTCCCAGAGAAATTGTTAACTTTGCTATATATTCCACTGTATTCATGAGAAATGTAATGGGAACCCCACTGGATTAAAGTCTCCCCCCTTTACTTGTGTCATTTTGCATATTTAATAGAGCTGAGATGCTTGCTGCCTTCATTAGGAGCTTGCTGTTTGCAGTGGGAATTGCAAGCCTCCACTATCTCAGTGGCTAATCTCAGTAATCGGTTGGAAAAGTGATTTCCTGCAGTTCCTGCTTTCTGGAGCTATGACTTTGAGCTCTTCATCTCAACACAGGCCTCCTTGTCAGCCTGTGATACATTATGGCTCTCTTTTGTCTGACTGTATGTGTTCTTTCATTGTCTCTGACAGCAGGGTCTCTGAAATTCACAATTTTGGTTGGTGATGAGAACTGAGGTCAGTGTTTATTTGACAGTCATTTTGGTACCATGTAGTAAAATTGAGCGATGGCTGTTGAGTAAAGAGCAAGGTGAGTATGCAGCAATTGGCAAGTACGCAAAATTATAAATGATTTAAGTTGAATTCACTCCTGAGCCTTATTCCCTCACAGTGCTTTCCAGCGTCTGCCAAGTGGTAATAAGAGATTCAAACTTTGTATCTCTCCTATAGACTGTGGGACTCCTGAAGACAAGCCAGTCCTTGGTCATCTTGTACTTGCACATAAAACAGATCCAGCACATATGAAATTCTCATCAAATGTCCAATGAAGGATTGTGTGTGAGACAGGATCTAAGCATGGTGTTGGACAATCATTAGTGATGCTACCTTGAGAATTTTTCATGAAGTTTTGATTATGAAAATTTGTGAACATATGCACAAGGGAAGAGAACAGTGGAATGGGCCCTTGTATACCCATCCTCCAGTTTCAACAGCGATCCATCCTTGGCCACTCTTCTTTCATTTATACTAATTTTACCCGTCAGAATATTCTAAAGAAGACCATAGGTAAGATTTGGGTATTTATGTGCAGATAATTTCATACATTAAATAACTGCACAACTTAATTTACATTGCCAGCCTTCAAGGGATATTTGCTAAGAGCAAGCTTTATATAGCATTTTTCATGCCTCAGATTGAAAAAGGCACCATCCCTATCTGTTTGCATGCTGTTTTGACCACAAAGAACCAGTCGTTTTCAGGTTTCTCAAGATTCTCATTACTTAATAGCTTGTGGAACTAAACTATGAGCAAGATATGATTTCAGTGTCAAAGTGTGGAAGCTTGCTTGTTTGTTCCTTCGTTCCTTCATTCAGTAAACATGTGTAAGAACATCTCTCCCCATGAAGTTGCTGTGGGGATGAAAAGTCTGTCATCTAATGAGTGTTCAGTAAAAGTTACTGATTACCATTTTATGATTATTCTGTACCAGAGACTGTGCTGGGTCCTAAGATTAAAAATCAAAACTAAAAACAAAAAGGATTTAAAAATCCAAACCTTTTCTTAGTCTTTTTCTAAAAGTCTTTGTCTAGAAATATCATGATCATTTTAAGATCCTAAAGAGAGCCTAAATGTGAAGAATGAATTAAGGGGAAAGAGGTAAAGAATGGGAGCATAGAAAAGGGAACTGGATGGACAAGATACGTATGGTTAGAGGGAGGCTCTGGTAGGATTCCTTTTCTTGCTCCTTAAGGATGGCATGTCCTCTCCCAAGCCCATACTACTCCGTGCTGGGGCATAGACAGCTAAGGGTGAGGGAAGGGTGGGCAAAGGATGCCTGCTGGTCTCAGAATTGTGACAAGCAGCAGCTACCACCATGGAACCTGTACCTCACACCCAACAGTCATCAGGATCCTTCCTGCCCTAGTGGAACACACTTCAGCCTGTTAGCCCCAGCTGGAAGGGTCACTTTTTCATAGTGTGACTTTCACCACCATCCATTAACACCTCACTTCTCTTCGCAGTTTTTACTATGACTTAGTATACATTTTGTGAAATATCATCTTTGGCCTAAAATTTGGGTATGTCATTCCGTTGAATACTCCCGTGTCTTTTGCGTAGGTCTGGTAAGACTTGCATAAATACTCACATTTCTTCTTTCTCTGTATCTGTATTTCTCTCTCTGCATCTCCTTTAGCAATTAGCTCTTCTTTTTTGGTTCTTAGTTTTCTTTATCTATATCTCCCTTCTCCTTTGTGACTCCTTCTCAGTTTTGACTTCCTTCTGCATTTGATTTCTTTCTTTACTCACTATCCTGTTTTTTCTCAGTTTTCTTCTTGGGTGCCTACGCAAGGACATTCAGGAATGTAGCATTTTTGCATTTTTTAAAACATCAGAGAACTTTAACATTTCACTGTCCCATATTTGGGGATAGAAACGGAGCTTGAAGCCTCATCCTTAAATTGAGATATGACTTTTACAGCCCTGACAGGTGCCTCACAATATACTCTTTTGTTCATTTGGATGCTGACAGCTGAGTGCTCCATGTGCCTGGCACTAGAGATTCCTGTGAGTGTGAAAAAGACATGGCCCCTGCCCTTATGGGGTTCACCATCCAGTGTACCTTATGGTGAAATGCTTTACCCCTAAGAGACATTGGATGACAACTTCAATTGAGTAATCTTACTGGGGGATTTTCAAGACATGTACTATTTACTTAGGTTACAATATAATTCTATCATCAAATTTCATGGGTAATTTTTATGCTGAAAAGCTAATAGATTCAGGATGAAATGATAACCCTGAACATGTGATGATGAAAATCAAGTGAAATAAACACTATGGATCGTTCAGTATTTTCCCATCCACACGCTAAATGTCAAGGGATATTTTAAAGAATGCTGCTCTCTGTGCAACTAGAGTAGGTTTTTAATATCTGCCCATGTTTAAAAAAACTGTCAATATTGCAACCTTAATGATAGAGTGAAATGGAAGATTGCAAAAAAAAAATGCATTATTACAATCACTAACACATCAGGTGAGGTATACAAATTAATCTCACAGGAATGAAAGAATTAAAATGACTGTGTACATTGAGGTGCTTTTAACTAGTTAACTACTAATTGAAGTAGCTAACTGCTGAATGGGTAAGTTGTCCTTGTTCAGCCTATTGGGTTACCATGACAACAGAATCCTTCATCTTCCATAATATACATTGAATTTTTAGTACTTATAATTTAAGCATTTGATTTCCTCATGAGGTGACTGAAAAACATTCTGTATCTTGCTAACCAAATTTTAAAAATTGAACCCATGAGAAGATGGTGCCTAGAATTCAAGTGAAAAAGAAAAGGCAGATTGTTAGAAATATATCCATGTCAAAATTGAGAAATGCCATGGCTTGATTTAGGCAACAATGATTAATTGTACAAAATGGAAGGAAGCTGTTTTATCTTGTATCTCCTATTCTATTTTCTTTAATTTTTCTCCACTTTCGCTGCAGCTTCAACTGTGTTAATTTAGTAAATTACTGTGTTTTAGGACTTATGCAGGTGCTATCAGGACAGCAATGAAAAAGGATGCCCATTTCTCACAAGCCAACATACTAGTGGGGAAGCATCATTTAAATTACCTTCTTGGGTAATAAATACTTAAATAGGTGTGCCGTGGAATGACCCTGAAGGAGTGGCTAACTCTGCCTCTCTTTCCTGGCTCCCTGGGGATGGCTATGCTGGTTGCAAATTATGGAAGCCTCATGAAGAGATCACCCCACATCCTAGCAGGAAGACTCTTCGGTGGCCCCTAGCAATATCCCTCTGCTTTCTGTTTTATTGGATGTGAACATAAACAACACAGTCATTACTGGTTGTAGTGGGCTGAATAGTGGCTTCAAAAAGATATGTCCAAGCTTCAACTCTTGGTGCCTGAGAATGTAACCTTATTTGGAATGAAGGTCTTTGCAGATGTAATTAAGTTAATGATCTTACGATGATATCATCTTTGATTTAAGATGGGCTGTAAATATAATGATGAGTGTCCTTATAAGGGACAGAAAAAGAGAAAACATAGAGATACACAGAGAGGAGAAGGCCATGTGAAGATAGAGGCAGAGGTTAGAGCTATGCAGCCCCAAGCCACAGAATTCCAAGGGTAGCCAGCAGCTGCCAGAAGATAAGAGAGAGAGTCATGGGACAGATTCTCCCTCAGAGCCTCCAGAAGGAACCAACCCTGCCAACACCTTGGTTTTGGGCTTCTGGCCTCCAGAACTGTGAGAGAAAAATTTATATTGTTTTAAGCCACTTGGTTTGTGGTAATTTGTAATGGCAGCCGCAGGAAACTAATAGATTGGTCAATTTTAAAAAATGAATAAAGAAAATTGAAATCACCTAAATGAAGGTTCTCCATTCAGCCACAACTTATAACTGGCATGTTCCTCTGAAGGTAAATTTAATAAAAGAGCAAACACATATTTTCTCAAGGCTGACATGCATCAAAACATCACAAGGGCCTCAAGAGGGAAGAGAAATTTGATTTATGTCTTCATGCTGGTTGAAAATAGTGTAGCCATGGATGAAGCTGGTTGTCACAGTCAGCCCCACACATCTGGTTAGAAGCGTTATGGTCTTTGGGGACAAAGTCAAATACAAAGGTCTGTGATAACACTGTAGCAACAGCTTTAGGCAATAAAAATCCCTCCTTAAACTCCCCAACCCCACACCAAACATACAAGAGACTGAAATAAGTTCATAGTGCCTGCCAGAGATGACAGAAGTATCTTCTCCCATGAATCCATCCTCTCCAAATCTTTCTGTGGCTCCAAACGCCTTACCCTGGCAGCCAACTCAAGTGGAGGGAGTCCTGTGTCCTGCATGGCAGGTGTGTGTCTGCTGTATGCCTCTGAACCTGGGGCTTAACCTTGCAGGGCTTCCATTTCTTCACTGATAAAATGGGGCATAATATGACTCACTATGGGAACGTGTTCACCGGTCCCCATAACAGGGGGAGGAACCAGCTATATTTCTCTTCGGTGGTTGCTTTGTTTTCTTCTGATACAACCTGTCAATTAGGAAACATCGTTTCCTCTTACCTTAATGGGTTTGAGGTCGAGCCCAATCATGGTGAGCTTCTAGTAAACATTCTGGGTCTTTGACACTCATCTTCATGGACTCTGTATTGATTGCTATTTTTAGTATTGATGGCTAATATTTGTGGAGCATTCCTGCATTGCAGGCACAGTGCCAAGTATTTAATATATATTTTTGGCTGCATACCTTATAGCAACCTTGTGATGGGGGCAGTGATGCTTTCATTATCTGTACTTTGCACGTAAGCAAACTGAGGCTTTTAGTGTTTCCCTCATTAACTCAAGGTTCCAGAGTTATTAAGGAGTAGGAATTAAAAGCTGCTAGCCTGCACTTAGATTCGGGTCTGATGGCTTCAGAGCTCAAGCTCCCAGCCACACAAAACATGATTATGCCTTATGGCTGACTTTTTAAAAATAACTGTCCTTGTTATTTCTCCTTTACCTTGATTTTTTTCATTTATTAATTAGTTGTCCTGTTGTTTTACTACTATCTTTTAGGTATTTCATGAATTTGGGGGAACAATGCATAAGACTAAGTACAGGTGATGTAAGGATTATTGAGCTAATGTAGGTAGACACCAACCCATTATCTGGCTCACTCAAGATACACAATCAATACGGTTCTCTTGGCTTCCTATGCAGTGCCCACCACCCCTTGTCCCCAGCTGGTTTCTTCTGCTCCTCAGGCAATGACATGAATTGATTGTAAATGATTTCCCGGAAACCACAACTATAATAATACATTGTATATGAGTCTTAGTTAAATAAGATGAATCAAATTTGTATTAAAATTTTTTCTGTATTACATCTTTTATAACTTCAACTTCATTATCTAAGTACAAAGTACATAAGTCCTCTCTAAAAACCTTGTAAAAGAATTGTTTTGTGTGTGTGGAGAAGTTCACCCTGTGACAATGTTAACATTTTCTTTAAGCCTCAGTTTCCTTATCTGTAAAATGGGGCTGATAACAGTTACTTCATGGATTTGTCATTATAATTTAGTGATAAGCACATATATGAACTCCACACTTGACACTTCTAAATACAGTGATAACGTGAAGAAATATATACCTCTTTGCTTCTTCCTCTCCCTCTTCCCTGAGAGGGCGTCTTTTTTTTTTTTTTTTTTTACAAATTGTTTTTAATCTAAATATGTTAATAGGCAGAAGGAAGAAGGCTTTTCTTCAGGACTGTTTTCTATTTTTTGAGACTAGGAATGGAAAGGTGGAGCTTGGAATAAAAGAAAGTTATTTAAAAGTATCAGAGATCTTGCCTTTTAAGTTGTATTCAAATGTGCCATACTTAGTTTGAGGTTTACATACTAATTACTTTGATCTAAAAATTAGCTGCCATATAGTGAATTATAAATTGGGAGTTTAAAAATGTGTGCTGTGCTGATCCAAAGTATACTCCCTGCCAGTGTAGGCCTGTGACTGGATTCTGAAACAGATGCACATTTTAAGAGTAGTTTCTCAAAGGAGAACTTCAGGTCCATAAAGCTAAACCCAAAGCGGGAGCAGTCTCTATGTAGGTGCCAGCTTTGTCACCAAGCTGCATTCATTTTCTCTGATGATTAGGGGCCTCCCCAAAGTTAATTTCTAGAGAATATTTAGTCACTTGGTTGGGTTTTAATTACTTGTTACTCTCAACCTTAACATGACCTTGACTGTGTCATTAAATAGCATCTTGCAGTGAGGTCTTTGGGACATTTTTACAAACAGATGGATTATATCACAAGTAAATCTATAAACCTTCAGTCCAAGAGGAGAGTTAATGTTTCTGTGTTAAGGATTGTGTTCATTCCCAAGCAGGATATATATGCTGTTCTTATTTCAGTAAGTACAGTCCTTGGAACACTTTCCTACCATTTGGATAATTGATTCAAATTCTAGCCTCTGTGATAAAATGCTAACAATTACCGATTTGGGCAAAGCGCACTGTTTACATACTCTGTGGAATACCTCCTCTGAAAGCCAGCAGTAACTTCAAGGCAAAGGTTCCAATCAGTGGAGCTTTGTCACACAGAGAAGGGAGAAAGATAGAAAGAAGAATCCCACCTTGCAGCACGTGGTAGAAAAAGAGATTTCTTTACAAAAGGAAACAGCAGAAAAACTTTCTTCTTTAGCTTAGATTTGCTTTTTATAACCACAAAGAAGAGATTAAAGCGGTATACTTGTACACTGATGCTATTTTTTAAAATATCAATATATAATCACATAAGAGAGCTAGATGCCAAGAATATTACAGCATATAGGCCAAGGAGTAAGACGTTATATTTAAGGTTCACTACGCTGTACACAGTTTATTTTTCTGTATATATTTGAATCACAGACTATTATACCACAAAATAGACATTCAAATCATTCATTCATTCTTTTAGTATATATTGAAAACCTACTATATGTCAGGCATTATCTTATTTTTATTTTTTATTTTTGTTTGTTTGTTTGTTTATTTTCAGATGGAGTCTTTCTCTATTGCCCAGACTGGAGTGCAGTGACATGATCTTGGCTCACTGCAACCTCCGCCTCCTGGGTTCAAGAGATTCTCCCACCTCAGCCTCCTGAGTAGCTGGGATTACAGGTGGTCGCCAACATGCCCCACTAATTTTTGTATTTTTAGTAGAGGCGGGGTTTCACCATTTTGACCAGGCTGATCTCAAACTCCTGACCTCAGGTAATCTACCCGCCTCACTTCCCAAAGTCCTGAGATCGCAGGTGTGAGCCACCACACCCAGCCTATTTTTTCAAGTATTATTTTTAATTGACAAATAATAATTGTATATATTTATGGGGTACAATATGATGTTTGAATCCATGTATACATTGTGGAATGATCAAATCAGGGTAATTAGCATATACATCACCTCAAATGTTTATCATTTATTTGTGGGAAAACATTCAAAATAATCTTTTAGCTATTTTCAAATATACAATATATTATTAACAGCAGTCACCTTACTATGCATTAAGACTTTTAGTTTCCTCAAGAAAGGAAAGCTACTTTAGAAAAAATTAATATTGTGTCAGTGAGATTCCTGCAGGTCAGCAGCCTAGGGATCAGCAAAGAAATTTACAGGGCAACAGCATGTTGGGAGATACCTGGCCTATTCCAAAGGAAAAAAATATCTATTGTGATATGCATTTGTTTTCTTTCTGTGATATATAATTTTTATTGTTTTACTTCTTTCTATTATGCCTTCTGGGAAAAAAGGGAGAGAGAGATTGAGATAGAGGAAATAAAGGTAAAGAGAGACAGACGGAGAGACAGAAGAGGAGAAATAGCTGAACCAGAAAATACATACACTGAAAAGTGAGTCACTTACAATTGACATACATTAGAAATAAGTCAACAAATACTCCTAGTGTTTCTATAGTATGCACAGTATGATGGGACTCATAGCTAGTATGTAAACTCTACATGTTGTGTTTAAAAAATATGTGCAGGCTAATAAATTATTAAACAAATACTGAAATAGTACCAGAAAGTAACAATTTGAGTTTTAAATCTTAAAGATCTTTTAAAATTGTATTTTGACCAACACTGATTAATATTATTCACAGGATTGCTTGGTTCTCTGTATTAACAAATTGTGAGTATGCTAAATCGTTTTAAATAATTATACAATACATTAAAAATTCAGGGGCTTGAGGGTGGTTTGCTTATTTTTACTGAGAGCTTCTATACCCAGTTTGGAAGCACTAGTATACCCCCTACTTGACCCTGTGGGTCATGTATTGTTATCATGATCATTTTACCAAACAAAAACACAGAGAACATAAGTAATCTACTGGAAGTCACATATCTAAGAAGTGGTAACCTGTGTCTTCAGACTGTGTACCACATGGGCTTTCCACTGTGCCTTGTTGCCCACAACACAGATCTGCCAAAAATATTTCCTATTTTGATAATGGACTGCAAATTTGAAAGAATTATTAAACAGCGCTATCTTCTAGCTGCATTAGGCAGCGAAGAGCGTATGGAAAAAGCATCCCATTACTAGTCTCTGTTTTACCAGTCTTTCTCACCTGAACCATATAATCTTCCTAGGCCTCACTCTCCCTGTTTATAAAATAAGGGGTAATAAAACCTTCCATCTCTCAGAGATGAGTGTTTTAGGGACACATTAGATCACTTATGAGAGAAGCTTTATGTTCTTTGGAAGAAAAGTACATGGCAAAGTAACGTTTTCCCCCATAATCATCTAATATATCATAAAAACCAATGCTGGAAAGGTAATTAACTATGTGGCTTTGACAGAGGAGTTGAAAGGAGTGAAAAACTGATGAAAATAAAAACAGTTATTATCTTGGTGACTGGAATGGTATTACCTTAGAAGGACATTTCTAAGTTTCACTAAGATAATTCATTATGAAAAACAAGATGGGTGTCTATATTTCCATTAATTGTGTTGTAAGCTAAAATCCAGATTAATCTAAAAGTAAAATGTGTAGCATAAAAGATCAGTGGTTGATTTTTATTAAACTGCTACATCAGGATCCTACAACAAATTAAATATTTGGAAAAGTCCAGGAATGGACCGGTGAAAATGACTCAAGAATTAGGAAGCAGAACCTGTTAAGGAAAGGTTGAAGGGACAAAATAAAGTAGAAGATAAAGCTGAAGGATGAGAGAAATATGAGAGGCAGATGGTGACTGGAGGACAGAATGAAAAGAAATTGGTTTAAATTATGACCAGAGGATTATAGGTAGTGCCCAAGGGAGACCGTGATGCTTCTGAGGGTTGGAAGCTACTAGAGTGTACTATTGATTAAATTTATGGAATCTCTTTTTTTCTGGAGATATATTCAATAATAGGCCACCTTTCCATCTCAGCAAATTGCTGGAGGCTGTGGATAAAAGGGTACATTCTATCATGTATTGTAGTTATGCTCTAAGATAATTAAATTTGGGGACAGAGTACTTCAATATGGGAAGTCTATCACTAGAAGGGCTCCTTTATTTCAGGACCTCAATCAAATACTACTGGGCATACTAAATAAAGGCTCATGTTCCACTTTAAAGAAAAAAATACCATTACTATTTTTCATAGCTCCAGAATTCTGGCTACCTTAGCATTGACATCAGAGAAATCTCCCTATAATCAGCACCTGTTATGACAAGATATTAGAGGTTGTAGGATTAGCCACACTGTAGCACCTTGTGAAACATTTATGCACCCAAAATGGTAGAGAATTGAATGTCTCCTTTAAAAAATATCAAAAGCTTATAAAATGCAGTAATTATATAATCTCTGAATATTTAAAAATGATTAATATGCTTTAAACACATCAATAGTTAGGGTAAACTAATAATTTGGCATAGGCTACAATATTACATAAACACAGTTATTCAGGCTACATTATATGTTCAATGACTGCTTGAATTGTTTAAGTCATGTAAAGCACCCTGGCTTGTAATCTTGCCTTTGTTATTTTTGTTAAATTAGCATGGAAAAAAATTGGAAATATAAGTTTTTGTTGGTGTTAAGGAAAAGAATAGGTGAGGATGAATAATGACTCGTATCTTGTACTGAAGTTCTTACTTTTCATTTGAACACCAGCTTTGCTTTTCTAGTCAAACTCCAGAGTATGCTGACTTAGATGCCTCAGTATATCCTGGACCCAATGTGATACCCAGTGTCCCACTTTGTCTAATGATGCCACCATGATTTTTTGACATTACCTATGTTTGAAATGTTCTTCCTCTAACACTAGCTGTGCCTGTCAAAAGTCCTACCCATATTTAAGCTCCAACTCAGAAAATCTTTCTCCAATCCCATCCTCACCCCGGAGTTGGTAAGATAGTTTCCCACCTGAGCCACACCCATGTCAGCTTGCTAATGCCCTCTTGTTGGCACTTATCAGAATCTGGCTGACGTTTTGGTTCTCTGTCTTATCTTTAATCCTTCTCCTTTTGATCAGAAGCACTTTGAAGATGTTGATGTCTTATTCTTGTCTTCTCTGCAAAGCCTGGTTATCTTGCTTATGTTGGGTACTTACTAAATATCTATTAAGTTAGTGTCACCTCCTGCCTCCACTTTATCCATGTCACTAGAGTCCTGTTTCATGACTTCAAATTAAATGTTTCTGGCCATCCCCACTTTTGCCATTGTGATCTGGCCTTCTCTTGGGGATATATGGCTGAATTCCTGCCCCAGCCACCACATCTGAGCCTATATTGCCTCCTTGGCAGTTTCACCTTCTCCTGCCAAGCTTTGGAAGCCCTCTTTAAACACCAGAGTTACAATTTAGCAGCCCAGGAAACTTTTCCAACCATTGGTTTCATTCCATTTCCCCAAGTGTGCTTTGGGGTTCTTAGAGTCTGATTTGTTTCCACATAGTTGGTTTAGCCCCTCTAGCTAATTCCATCATTCATTGCCCAAGCTGGACAGTGGTTGGCGTCGTTTTCCACTTCACTTCTGCCCAGGAACTGGCTCTTGGCTGTACTTCCCTTGCATTTCTTACAGACCAAATACAAGTCTGGCCCTCCCCTTCCAGCATACTACAGATCCTACTAGGATTACAGAGCTTTGCCTATCTTCCTTATAGGGAGAGGAATTATGGCCCCTGTGTAAGTAGCAAGTCTCCTTCTTACACCAGTATCCAGAGCCTTCCGTAACTTGCTCTCATCCTGTCTAGACAGCTTTTCTGCCATGTCCTGTTCAATGGCTCCCTCCTTGCAGTGAGACTGTTCTTACTGACTCTTGAGGACAACAGACTCAGACTGATCCCCCACTGGGGTTTTGCTTACACTGAGGTGATCCCTCATTCAGAACATCCACCTCCTTACTCTCACTTTTTTTGTAACAGTTCCTTTAAGTCCTACCTCAAGATGTACTCTCTCTGTGATGCTTTCATATGACAGTTCAGATCATCTGATTTTTACCCCTTCTTATGTACACATAACACCTATGAGTTTGGCCTTGACTCACTGTTATCCTCTGATTGTTCTAGGAATGGATGTATCATCTTACCATTTAGCTTATAAAGGTCTCTCAAGGGGGGATTATGCCATAAACTTCTTATTTGCCCTTCCACTTTGCTCAGAAAATACATACATATACATATATGTGTGTGTGTGTGTATACATACACATACGTATATTGGTATATGCCAGGTATGATATAAAATGATGTACATAAATTATTTAACCTACATAGCTAGTGTTGCTGTTACAGGAAAGGGGTCCCAATCCAGAGTCACAGAGAGGGTTCTTGGATCTTGCACAAGAAAGAATTTAGGGCGAGTCCATGGAGTAAAATGAAAGCAAGTTTATTAAGAAAGTAAAGGAATAAGAGAATGGCTACTCCATAGACACAGCAGCCCCAAGGGCTCTTGGTTACTCATTTTTATGGTTATTTCTTGATGATATGCTAAACAAGGGGTGGATTATTCATGCCTTCCTTTTGTAGACCATATAGGGTAGCTTCCTGACATAGTCATGGCATCTGTTTACTGTCGTGGCACTGGTAGGAATGTAACAGTGAGGACAACCTGAGGTCACTCTTGTCGCCATCTTGGTCTTGGTGGGTTTTGGCTGGCTTCTCTACTGCAACCTGTTTCATCTGCAAGGTCTTTATCACCTGTATCTTGGGCCAACCTCCTATCTCAGCCTGTGACTTAGAATGCTTTAATTGTCTGGGAATGCAGCCCAGTAGATTTCAGCCTCATTTTATCCACCTCCTATTCAAGATGGAGTTGCTCTGGTTCAAATGCCTCTGACACTGCAAGACAAAATATAGGATGCAAATAATACATCCTGTAATATCCTAAAATATTATCCTAAAAATTAATTTTTATGTATCTGATATTCAAATTTAACTGAACCTCCTATATTTTAATTTGATAATTCTAGCAATCCTTCATATAACATTTCTGAGAGGTATTTCTTATATACAGAGTTTTATAGATAAGGAAACTGAGGCTCAGAGGCATTGGAGAATGTTTCCAAAGTTGGGCTTCAGTTGAAATCTGCTGGTCTGCAGAAGCATATGCTCTCTAAGCATTATTCCTGGCTTGGCGAATGTGAAGTATGATGCTGCATACTGTGACATGGCATTCTTTGGGACAGCCTAGATTCCATTTGTTTAAAGGAGTGAATTACATAGCCTCTGGGTCATCTTCAGATCTGCTGCTTCTAACATAAAAGTCCTATCCAGTAGTTCGAAAATGCAGTACTCTGATTATTATCTTAAGGTAGGGATGGACCTCTTTTGAGCATAAAAGCAAAATCTGGGCCAAAAGCCTAGTCACTAAAAGTACTACCGGAAGCAGTGAAGCTAAAATACACGATAAGGTACCTTTTAAAATACTCTTTTAACAGTTTTGTGTTTTGCTTAATATACTCCCCTGTAAATATTGGTTTCCTTTATTAGACTATTATAGCAAAATTAAATTAGCACTTTGAAGAATATTTTTTTCAAAAGAAAACTACTCATTTCTTTCAATTACATGAAATTAAATTTAATTCAGAGTCCCTTGTCTAAAAGAAAATATCTTTGCATTTAGTGGATCTAATTAGCATTATACAGACCTTTCCCATTAAGGGAGGGGACTTGGAATATTCTCTTTGAATAGAGAAATTCATTTACCTATTAATGAAGAAGAACAGGGGAAAAGTCTAGGGAGCTTTACAAGATAGCTTTCTCCTTCTTTTGTCTTTCCCTCCTTTCTGTTGGGTGAAGGCAGGGATTCGGTGGAAAGCTTTACACCAGGTTGGTCTGTGGAAACCAGACTTAATGGGGGAAAATGGATCTGTAGCCTCTTAAAGTGAGATACCTATATATTAGCTCAGATATAAGCAACCTAAGATAATATTCCTGATGTAATCTGTCTCCAGGACCCTCAGCAAAACTGCAAAGTGTAAATGATGTGGTTTTTGGCCTCCTTGCCTCCCATTCTGAGCCTTGCTCCCTACTCTGCTGTTCTCTTTGCCAATAGTTCTCTTGATAAATTTTCATCACAAAAGTTTCCTCCTTTACCAGTTCTGCCTCTAAAGCTCCAAAATGAGCCCTTATACCCTTCAACCTCAGAACCCACCCCCATTGTCACTGTAGTTGATGTTGGGGGAGCTGATATTCTGTTTATTTAAAATTTGATTTCCTCCCAGACAACAGATGCATCGTTCTTTCATTTTAATTGGTAAAGATTTGAGGGATGAGGGTACCTGTCTGTACTCACCTGCAGAATATGATTTCACATAGTGTATTAAAACCAGAGAGGAAGCAGATGAAGTATTTGGATTGGGGCATCAAGGTTAGACATCTTAAATTTCTTTTGGTACTAAACAAAGAGAAGTGCAAGTTCTGTGGCAATGCAAATATTGTTCTTAGATAGAATAGAGTTTGAATTATTTCCAGGTGACCTCAGGCAAGTTTCATAATCTCAACTCTTCTTTTCCTTGTCTAAAAGGTTATGTTAAATACTGCTACCTTTCTTGTTTTTGAGAAGATTAAGGGAAGTAACATGTCTTGGCTCTTTTTGAATCTCCATAAATGACAACTATTACTGTTGTACCTATTATATGTGTTTGAGATCAGGTGCGCCATTCATCCCATCAGCTGTTTGTACATAGCTTCATCAACTCCCCAGGGCACAGCGACTTTGCTTTGGTGACTGTAATGGTGCTTCTTGAATTTTGCAAAGATCCATTCTGTGTATTTTTAATCATTTTTTTAAAAAATAATTTACCTGTAATTCATAGAGTTTACTGAAGTGGTTTTCATGGTACAGAAAGCTTTTTTTTGAGCTGGCATTTTAGCTAAGTCTGCTCCTGAAAGTTTAAAGAAACATATTTGGCAGCTTTTTTTCCCCTTTTCATCTTATTGCCCAAATGCCCCTTAACTCATTCATACAACCAAAAGTGAGAGCATATGTTGAGTTAGTGTTTCAGAGGTCTTCAACAGGCTACTGACAAGATGATGGAGATGGTAGAAAAGGAGTGGGAAACGCATATATTTTAGTCCTTTGATAGTCTGTGATCTTCACTGAGGTCTATGTGGTAACTATTTATAAATTAGAATATTTCTTAGGGGCCACTACATTTTCTAAATATGCTGAAGAACATCTTCAGTGATTGAAAAGCAGAAAGAAAAAATTAAAAAGACTGATTGGTAGAAAATTAAGTCATTATCTCAGCTGGAGGATAGTACTTTGCCTTGAGCTGTGTTTTGAATAGACTGTGGAAATTACTTAGATTATTTGAGCTAGAGATTTGTAATTTAAAATGATATCCCTTTGTATTTATGTAGAAGCTTTCATTTTAGAAATGCTAACTGCTAAAAATAAAAAAATAAATAAAAAATTAAAAAAAAAAAACCCTAACATCCTGTGGGAAGAGAAAAGATAGAAATGATTAAAGCAGTCAAAGACAGTGAAGTTATTGAAAAACTGATTAATATTTGCAAATTCTTGATAACCAAGATGTCCCAGATTCTGTTGTATGACGTGAACGTTGTATAGACATGAAGGGTTGGGGGACAAGAAGGAGTTAGGGCTGGATATGATAATAAGTTTCATCATCAATCTTTCAAATATTGGTGACTATAAATTTAATTTTACGCTGTCTGTACTTTGTATTATCAACATTATTGCCAGGACATCTTAAGGTAAAAAGATGAAATGTACAAAGCCACACAACAGATTTCCCACTAGTGTGTGTTCACCTGGATTGGTAGACATGAACTTTTTGCCTTCCTAAAAAGCCAAAAAGTTTGTCTAAGTTCCCTAGTGTCTTAAAATAGTTGTCTCATCAGAGACATCTCTTGTAGTACTAGCTTAAAAAGAGAAATTATAAACTTCCATGGATAAGTTATGAAAATTAACATTCAATTATTCCTACAAGGCACCAGTGCAGCTCCAAATGCTTTACATGTATGAACACATTAATCCCTATAACAGTCTCCTAAGATGGATACATGTTTGTTGTTTTAAGTTGGAGAAACAGGAGCACAGAGAGGTTAAGTCAATTGGCTAATAACAGCTTCAAGACTCAAACTCAGGAAGTCTGATTCCAGGTTCCATGCTCTAAGTCAGATTCCAGGGTCCATGCTCTTAGCCATTATTCTCTGCTATTTCTTTTCTCCTTTTCCCAGTTCTTTTCCTCTTTCTCCTCTATCTCCTTTGTTTTCTTTCCTGTTTTCTTCCCCCCATTAAATACATGGTACTTATTACTACCAAAAAAAAACTAACAATCTTCCCTCCCTCCCTCCCTTCCTTTCTTCTTTCCTTCCTTCCTTCCTTCCTTCCTTCCTTCCTTCCTTCCTTCCTTCCTTCCTTTCTTTATTTCAGTCAAAAATAAGCAGTCTCATGTAAAGGGAGAAGGTGGCTGTGTAGGGTTAGGTCTGAGCTGGAAGAAGGAAGCTACAGGGAGGAGCGAGGACTGATCATGTCAGGAGATGACTGATGATATACTGAATAGTAGGAATGTTTTTCCCCATGAGAGGAGAAGGATGTTTCAGATAGAAAAGGTAAAGTCTTGATTGACTCTTGTGATACCGGGTTAGAATTAGAGGTATTGGTATATTCTCAAAGTATATATTCAGCCATAGAAATAAATATATAATGGATACAATGGTGTGTGCATGTCTGTGTGTGTTTATATAAAAGACATTTCATAGCATCTGCCCAGTGAGAAGTCCTGGGAGGAGTGGCACCTCAGTAGCAATGAGTATACCTATAGCACAGCCTGTAGTCTTAAAAAATACTATGTCCATGAAAGTCAAAGAGGACTGAAGACTGTTCTGATTGAAGAAAACTAAAGCCTTGCGATCACTCAGTACCACAGATCATCTCAGGTTGGGTTCTTTCACTATAAAGGACCACTGGTCAAATTTCGAAAGACGTCTCTGAGTGAAGGATATATCAGAGTTCTTTGTACTCTTCTTGCCATTTTTCTGTGATTTGAAAATATCTTCAAATAAAAACTAGAAGAAACAAATAATAATCATGGTCAGGATAATAGTTACCTTATTACCCTCTAGTTCTTTTTGTCAATAAATTTAAATTTTTGGAATTCAGCCAAATACCCAGAACCGAGGATTACTAAACTCTACTAATCATGATTAAAAAGTGTCTCTGTTAATTGCAAATAATGAGTCTGAATAATGGTAATATTTTTCTACTCTTTTTGGGGTGAACATAGTTTCATGCATTGAAATATCATGCTTTTAAGAAATGGGCTGTATTTCAGCAACGTATTTCTCTGAATCGCTTTTGTTAAATAATGTTTCTGAATAATACTAACTGGAGAGGTTTTTAGAACATAGAGTCCAGGTAATTAAGGGAAAGGTACTTTTCTTGCCTTGTAGTAATTTCATATGTGAGAAGCGTGGCAGAAATGAGATGTGCAAAGCCACATAACAGATTTCTTATTAGTGTATGTTTACATAGATAGTAGCTATAGGAATCTTCTTATAGCTGAATTTTCTTCTCCTCACCGACTTTCTTTTAGAGAAGGCCAAATACCATTACATTTCCTAAGGATTTTTAATTTTATGTTAAATTGTGTGTACTTTTACAGTCCTCCTAAATTCAGATGGATTCAGCAAATTCTATTTAGTATTCTTACACAGAAACCTTGATCTATAGAAAGAGAGGTATTTAATCATATTAACCTGGTTATTGGTGAAATTTCATTACAGTAGATCCCATGCACTACTTATTCTGTTGCCTAAAATATCCGCTGTTGGACTGTTTTCCATTTTTTACCATTATTTAAAAGGTGCTATGATCAATATTATTGTAAATGAATCTGCCTTTACTTTCCCCTTAGAATAAATTTCTAGAAGTAGATTTGCAGGTCAAAGGAATGCACATTTTTTAGGCTTTTGATAAATGTCACCGAATTATTTATAGTTGCACTAGACTAACATGACCCCATCCATTTTAACTTTTTATTTTTAGCGTGAAAAAGGCTGTAATGTAGCATATTTAGCTTAACAAAATAAAACCTTGAGTTTGAGTATTTCATTGTGTTTTTAGAATGATAAGTTTATTGAATTCAGGCTGTACCATGGGGACTTGAGAACATAGAACTTCTCATCCTCAGGGAGGTTTCAGAGTATATAGAATTGTAAGCTCTGGCCCCTGAATCATGTGCTAAAGGGCTAATATGGAACATATTCCTCCTTCTGTTAAGAAACACTTGATCCTTCCTGCCAATTCTTTGCGTTTTTGAGGGACAGGACAAAAATTGGAGGCAAAATTTCACTTTTTTCCCATTTTAAGCCTTTTCCTGACCTATCTAAAGCCAAATCTCAACAAAAGACAAGTTTGTTCATTGCTCCTTAATAGTGGAATAGAAACAAGGTTGGCCACCAGTGATACTAACCCTCCATTTTACTCAAAGTCTTCTCTGAGTCTTCTAAAGACTTTCATGTCCTTAGATAGTCTGCCTCCCACCTTGCTTCATCCTCAAAAGGTTGACTGTATAGGTCTAAGGATCTCCAAGTTCTGACCTTTCCCAATAAGTTTATGCTATAGACTTGGAGAGCATGCACATTTTCAACAGTGGTGTCTCTTTTCTACTATTTACCTTGGATGATTTTTTTTTTTTTTTTAGAACAACAGTGTTTCTAATGATAGCTTCCACTGCTGGTCCTTTTTGATGTCATTTTGGCATGACAATTTTTTGTTTGCTTTTTGCAATAAGATGCTGTTCCAGGGCAGAGATGAATTTTTTTTTCAGTAACTCATGAGTGTGGTACATCCACTAAATCCAGTTACACATGTAACAGAATGTACTATTGTTATTGGCAGTGACCTCATTGATTAATTACAGTCTGACCCTCTTGGCAACTTCCTACTGATTTTACTTCTTGAGTGATTAGTTCCAACACTGCTTATGCAGTTGAAGTGAAGGAGGCTTACAATAATAGTTCTACTTTGGAACACTCTCTGCCCTACTGACATTAATTAACAAAACACTCCACAGAGGAAAATGGGTATTTATTCTGTCTTAGATGAAAAGAGTAAGAGACTTGGTGCAGACCATTCATCAGATGGGATGAGAACAAAATCAACCATTCTTCTGTTAGACATCAGCCAGATGGGTTTGGGTGGAGAGAAGGCAGCCAAAGATCCACAAAAAAGCAAATAGTATGTGACACATTTCCCACAAAATATTCTTATCTATAGACTGTCCACATTCTGAATCTAGATAGGAAGGTGAATTGCAGCCAAGTCTCCCTCCAACAGTTTGGGGGAAAATTTCTCTTAGGGAATTAATGAGGAATTATATTAATTAGGGTAAAAATTAAGCTGTCGTAACAAAGACACTCCCAAAATGCAGTGGCATAATGAAGACGGACAGTTTATTTCTCATTAATGTGACATGTCTGAGGTGAGAGTACAAGTTGATTGGGTGGCACTATTCTGAACAATTAATCAAAGACGATGATTTCTTTATGGTGAGCCCCACTATGTCTTTGGGTATTATCTTTATCTTCATAGTTGATGCTGGGTTATAGGCATGTCCATGTTCCAGCTACTAAAAAAGGAAAGGAAGGAACTCCAGGGCACATGGCTTGACTTTTACGTTGGAAGTGACCTGGAAGTCACATTTCTTTGGCCTGAAGTGGCCATACCCATTTGTAAAAAAGGCTGGAAAATGTGTGTGGTTTCCAGTGGGATGACCATGATTTGCTGTTATCGTGAAAGAGGAAAACAGATACGGGTGAGCAAGTGGCAGTTGTCACCACAGATTCATGTGCTATGGCCCTTCTCCTTTACTACTGAAAACTTTGTCAAAGGGCACATGACTAGCACTTAAAGCCACTCCATATATATGTGTTGAATGAGTTGCTTCAAGTATGAAGAAATAGAGCAAATTTCAGTTTACAAATACCAAGTCCTGACTGTATGTAAATACACACTAAGCACAAGTTTTTCCTCCTAATTTAATCATGCTGCTTACTTAAGCCTGAATTTGTTCACTTGCTCAGCAAAATGGATATATCATATTTGCTTTACTCAACTAAGCTTTTTTCTTGATTGAGTTTTGATGGTGTTTCTCTCTCTCTCTCCCTGCCCCGCCCCCACACACAACATAAATAGCATTCTTTCCCTTCACATCTCAATAACAGAGATATGACACATATAACTGAAGCCTAATTGAGGCTATTCGTATTGTGAGGCTGCTGTCTACTTCTATATCAAGCACCGTTTGTCATAAAGGGATGCTTAAATACAGGAAATCAATCTTGTACCCACAGCAAGTACACAGAACACTAGGCTGCTACTCAAACCAATGTAAATAGATGTCCAGATGCTCATCTGTAGCCCTAATGGACTAAATTAAATTTCAGTAGATTTTTAAGTTGGAACAAATTTCTCTCCTTATAGAACTTCACCTTTTTCCTCACTGTATTCTTTTGGGTGTCATTGAATGTCATTCTAATAAGTATTCTCCACGAAGCTGCTAGGATTCAAGTTCTATGTATGATTCAAGTACTCACTAGGTAAAGGCTGACATAGAGAATTTTTCTAGTCCAGGGAAATTACTCATAAGTGGTATAATCATGGTATAAGCAGTATACTGTAGGAATATAGGGGAGGTACAGATTAATCCAAAATGAGTAAGTCTGGCAAAGGCTACTTGAGAGAAGGAAGATTTGAACTTGGCCTTTCAAACTTTAGTTGGACTCAACAATTGCAGGAAGTCTGTGTCTGACAGAAAGAAGGGCTGAGCTACCGAGATGGAGAAGTTTAGGAAGCAAGCACCCAGCTGTGTTTGGAGAGGGTGAAGGGGGGGTAAGTGAAAATAAACAACATAAGTAGGTAGAAGCAAAATTGTGGGTGGACCAAAAAGCATCTGAGAAATTATGTGAAAGGAAGAGGTCAGGCTCTCTAAAATACAGTTTTTCATGATAAAAGCAAACTCAGATTTTAGTTAATTATCACTACCTTTGTCAAACCCTAAAACTAGCTGACCAACTATAAGAGGCTAAAGAAACAAGTACTTGAAAGCTAATGTTTATTGATTCATAGAAAAATCCTCTACTTTGTAATCTAGTTGGGTCAGGTATAAGTGTTTCAGTAAGCAGGGGTTTATTGCCTATTCATTATATGCTGGGCATAGTTTGCTGATGCTGAGGAACAGAAAAGAAGGAGATATGTATAGCAGAAATTTGTTATTTTTGCCTGCATTCTTTACTTTTCCTCAGTTTTTGTAAACAGCTCTCTATCTCAGTATTTGTGGTCAGATGAACTGAGATTTTAACATAAAGCCTAAACTGTACTAAGTCGATTACAAGAGAAAATTGATTAGAAATGGATGAGTCAACACAGACCCATTTTCACTACTGGACAGACAATTCAAACACAAGCCTGATCAGTCTGACCTTGGTGTGTGTCCTCAGTCAAATAAAAAATAGGGCAAACTAATGGCCTGGAGGGTTTATGATGGGGTCTCCAAAATGCTAGCTCAAACGCAGGACTCTTTGAAATGATTCTATTTCCAAGCCAAATATAAATTTACCTGCCTTAGGAACAAAGCAATAAAACCCATTTAAAGTACTTAAGATGGCCCTCTAGCTTAGCAAATGTGGCTTTGGTGACCTCACATCCTCTTAGGCTGAAGTTTAATATCCCTCTTCTCTGAAGTAAGACCAGGATAACTGATGGTTCTTAACAGGTCCCTGCATCTGCCACAAATGAGCTTTCTGCATTGGATTGGTTTCCTCAGCATAGTCTTTACTTACGTGTAGCACTGTGAGAAAAGAACACTTAGGGAGAGATGATTTTGGAAGTATTTAGGAACACTGTGGGATGTATTTATGTATTTCTGTTAATCCAAAGAGTACATTAGTTTAACATAAACAACCACATCACTAACAGCAGAACCATAGCAAATAGGACGCTTAGTATGTTAATTACTTAACTCTTAATCTCCTTATTTTACCTGTAATGTTATCTTTCAGAAAATGTTTTCATGTCTAACGCAGTTTCACTATTGGAGACTAGGAGGAATACCAAGTCAATTTTTACTAAACTATAAGCATCCCAGCTATTTTACAAAGCTCATGACAGAAGCTTAAAATATTTTTACTCCTAAAAAGGCATAGAATTTTATCATTTTAGCTGCAGGCAGAAGAGCAAGAATCTAACTTTTGACATATGAATTGTTGCAAAGGAAAATGAACATTTTCTATCTTTATTTCTTTGGATCTGTCTTGTTTCAACAGTAGTTAAACTGAAAGGGCGGACTACCTAGTCATTTATTCAGTATTCATTCTTGGATTTGAGGGATGTGGAATAAATAAGACACGTAGTGGATACATGACTTTGTACATTTGTCAAAACAGAAAACACTGTATAACACAAAGAATGGACTCTAATGTAAACCATGGACTTTAGTTAAAAATGATATATCAATATTGGTTCATGATTGTGACACATGTTAATAAAACGAGAAACAGTGAGGTGGAAGTGGTGGATGGAGGATATAGGAACTCTGTAATTTATGCTCAATTTTTCTGTAAACCTAAACCTGTTCTCAAAAATAAAGGATAATATTAGGGGAATGACAAAAAAGACACAGTCTCATTAGGCTTGCAAACATGTCACAGTTTTAAACTTGTCTAATCACTAACTCTTTTGTAAACAATGATGTTGCCCAACAATGTATCAGGAAATCTCCTAATTGTCTTTTTTTCTTTTCTTTTTTTTTTTTTTTTGAGATGGAGTCTTGCTCTGTCACCCAGGCTGGAGTGCCATGGCACAATCTTGGCTTATTGCAACCTCCACCTCCCAGGTTCAAGCAATTCTCCTGCCTCAGCCTCCTGAGTAGCTGGGATTGCAAGTGCATGCCACCATGCTGGCTAATATTTGTATTTTTAGTAGAGATGGGATTTCACCGTGTAGGTCAGGCTGGTCTCAAACTCCTGACCTCATGATCCACCCAGCTCGCCCTCCCAAAGTGCTGGGATTACAGGCGTGAGTCACCACACCTGGCGCTAATTGTCTTTTTAAGAGTATAAATCACTTTTTGATATTGACTGAAACAAACTATATTTTCGAACATTTATTACATTTATAAGATAACTGAACATTTGAGCACTAATGGATATTTGATGATATTAAGGAATTCTATTTCTTTAGGTATTTAAAGGTATGGTGCATATTTTGTTTCTATGGACTTTATTTTTTCAATTGTGGTAAAATCCATAACATAAAATTTACCATTTTAACCATTTTAAGTAGACAATTCAGTAGTATTATGTATATTCACATTGTTGTACAATCTTTAGAACTGTTTTCGTTTTGCAAAACTGAAACCCTATACTCGTTAAACAACATCCCATTCTTCCCTCCCCCAGGCCCCTGATGACTTTCTTTTTCTATGAATTTGAATTTCACTGCCCTAAGTACCCCATGTTAGTGGACTCATACAGCATTTGTCTTTTTGTAACTAGCTTATTTCTGTTAGCATAATGTCCTCAAGGTTTATCCATGTTGTATGTGTTGGAATTTCCTTCCTTTTCAAGATGGACTAGTATTCCATCATGTGTGCATACCACATTTTTCTATCCATTCATCTGTCCATAGACATTTGGGTTGCTTCTACATTTTGATTATTGTGAATAATGCTGCTGTGAATGTGGGTGAAATCTCTTTGAGTCTCTGCTTCTAATTCTTCTGGACATATACCCAGAGTGGAGTTTCTGGGTCATATGGTAATTTTATTGAGGAATTACCATACCTTTTTCTATAGCAGCTGTACCATTTTACATTCCTGTCTGCAGTGCACGTAACAGTTGTTATATGTCATTTTCTTCTTTTTATTTTAATATTAGCCATCCTAATGAATGTGAGGTGATCTAATCCCATTTATAGAGGACCTACTGATTGAAAGATCCTGGGCTAAGTTGTACTGGGCTCTGAGAGCATTTTCTTTATAGTCAGTTGGCTGGTCAACAATTATCCATGGCATCAACTAACAATCAAGTACACCCTATGTCTTCTACCTTCTAGAAGGGTAACTAACATAAATCTAACAGTCTGCAGCACTGACCTTGTTGCAAAATGTAGTACTGCATTTCACAACGCTTCACATGAAAGGAGTCCCAAGATTATGAGCAGATTCTACTTAAAACATATTTGCTAATCTCTTATTGGAATGCATGCCAATATAACATGATTCCATTCCCTGACTAGGTCAGGAAAGTCTGTTGAAACAAAAAATGATAATGAGGTATGGCAAATTTTTGTTATAAAGCATTATTTCAGTCACATATGTTCCTACTTCTAGTTTGTGGTGCCAGAAACACAGGATTTCTACTCAACATTGCACACATGCTCGCAACAAAACATGAGAAGCAAGGACTCCTTCTCCCTGACCCTCCTTTTTCCCATCTGTAAACAGGGACATGTGTCATGGTGGGAGGTGTGGCACCAGAACCAGAGTCAGGATTTAAGGGGCTGCAGGTGAGAGTGCAAGACCTTGGGATATCCATCCTGTAACTTACACTGCTGCAGAAAAGAAGAATTTGATGGCCGGCCAGTGGCGCATGTCTATAATCCCAGCCCTTTGGGAGGCCGAGGCCAGCAGATCACATGAGGTCAGGAGTTCGAGAGCAGCCTGGGCAACATGGAGAAACCCCGTCTCTACTAAAATTACAAAAATTATCTGGGCATGGTGGTGGGCTCCTGTAATCCCAGCTACTCAGGAGGCTAAGGCAGAAGAATCGCTTGAACCCAGGAGGTGGAGGTTGCAGTGAGCCAAGATCGCACCACTGCATTCCAGCCTGAGTGACAGAGCGAGGCTGCATCTCAAAACAAAAACAAACAAAGAGAAGAATTTTATGTAGGCTCCTTTGTTCCTCAGGTCTTCTGAACCATGAAACAAAGGCCATTTTTCATTCCAGTGTATTCATTACTGTATGACCTTAGTCATTCATTTATTTATTCAGTCAGCCTGCTAGACTTTTATTGAACACATCTTTTCAATACCTAGTATGTGTCAAGCACTGTGCTGGATACAGGGGATACAGTGGTGAAAAGCACAACTTAGTCTCTGAACTCATGACACTTAGGGTCTGTTGGTATTTATCAATTGTTCATAACTCAGAAGCCTTTAGTCAAAAGACTGCCTACATGTTTTGCAGTAGTACCGCTGTGAAATCCAGCACCACCCCCCATTTTCTACCCTTGATATTTGCTGCCAAAATCCACAATATGCTTCAGAATGCTTTCTATTTTAGTAGTACATCTAAATGGGAATGAGGTAGATTGCTTAGAGGAAAAAAAAAATGTATAGTATGGTTAGCTTAAAATAAAGTAATAGAAAAATCATACCTATTAAGCTACTTATTCATATAGATGAATACATATAGATTCATGAATGTGTGTGTGTGTGTATGTGTGTGTGTGTGTGTGTGTGTGTGTGTATCCTTTGGAGCTAGGAATAAGAATATCATGATGCCCATGTGTACTCCACACAAACCATGTGCATGCCTTATTTTTCACTGCCTCCTTTTCCTTTGTAAGATGAAAGCTTCTGTTTGGCAGGGGTGATGGGATTTCAGATTGATGTGAGCCTCTCAGCTGAATCTGACTTCAATACCACAAGAGTTCAGGAGAGGATGATGGAGGCAGAGTCTCTTGTGAAGCAAGTATGGAGAAGCCCATATCCCCATCAAGGCTTCTCAGAAAGTCCTCCCCTCCCCAGCCTGTGTGTCCTCTTGGCTTCACCTTAGATTGCATTTCTGAGAAGGCTGGAATCTGTTGAATTGAGCACAGGGATGTGGGCAACGGAACAAAAAGTGTTTTATTTATTTCCTGACAGGCTTTTAACAGGCTGTGGTTATTATGGGAGAGAAATGTATTCTGTCCACAACACAAATTGCTTTTCTTCCAGAACATTATGGTAGTACTTCCTGGCCCAGGATTTCCCCAGTTGTTGAATTTGGTCTTTCTTTGATTGGTCTATGAACTAAGAAAGAAAAGAACAAGACCTTTGTAGCTCACATAATGAAGTAATAATTAAGTCCTTTATAAAGGCAAGCTTATTCCCACATCTTATTCCAAGGTACAGGACATGCTTTCTCATTAGGAAATATTTTAAGTATTCATTGGTAGTGTATCAGGCATTAGAGAGAATAAATAAATATGACCTCATTTATATGGAGTTTCACCTTCACAACTGACACCCGATAGGCATGTTCTCCAGTGCCATTCACGTTTTGCAGTAACGGTGTTTGTCAGGTGCCTGAAACTAGCTCTCCCAACCTTCTGTCATGCTCTCATGCTTGGGATCTGGGTTCCTGGGACAGAAAGGCATAATTGACACCTTTTCTTGACTAACCTGGAACAAGAGAGTACACTGGGCAATGTTTATGAGTATGGCTCATACAAGTTTGGAAGGGATTGGAGTGACGTAGAGCTGGTTGGAGCAAGGAAGTTTATGAAAGTGATGTTTCCCAGGTCATCCTTATCAATAAATAACTCACACAGGGCAACCACTTTGTTGATAAGAAATACACTACATATTTGCATATATTCTCCTTTTAAGAATTCTTGGGGCGAGCCTACTTGTGTTGGGTAGGCACCCCATTTTTGAGGCCTTCGCTATTGTGTTACCTGTAAACTCTGACTACCCAGTGCCACTTTCTGAAGAATTCTGACATCAGCTCCAGAATTTCTATATAGAATGAGTTCAGAGAAGCAGTCTGATTAGAAGGGACTCCAGGGACCTGTCTTGAAGCCACATTTGTAGAGTCAACACAATTTTATGTTCTGATTGCTGGCACATCCAAGGACACTCCTGGGGCTGATGGAGGTTATGGGTGCTGTGCTCTGGTGAAGGTCTCTTCCAGATCAAGTGGCCTGCAGATACAGTGCTCCAGGCCACCACCATTCTCGCTTTGATGACAGAGAGAACTATCTCTCTGTTGACCATCTCATGCACAGACAGTGCAAGGGAGTAAACCATGGGTACAGTGAGAATGAGCATTTTTCTCCATTCTGTTGAAGCAGATAGCAGCTCGTTGGTGTCCAATTATAAGAACAACAAACCTCCTTCATACTGGCTGTGTTTATAAAAAAGTTTTGACTAAATGATCTCCGTCAGGCTTCAATTCTGGCAGGCACCGTCTATCATAGTACCACCAAGTGCTGATTTCCTGCTTCTCTCAGTAAGGCCAATGGAATTCTGGTGAGCTTAAATACAGTTACTGTGTAGCTCTCTCATAGTGGGTCCACTCAGTGTTACTAAGAGTTTGTGAATTTCTTTTCTGCTTGAATGACCAACATTCCTGTGGATTTTGTCCTCTTTCCCTTCCAGTTTAACTCTTCTTTTCTTCTCTGTGCCTATCTCTTATTTCATCCCTTTCATCATCTCTACAGACCCCACCCTCAATATCCTTTCTCCATATCCCTGTCTCATTGTATTCTCCTGCATGTACTAATGGCTTGCACACTGTTTTAATGAATTACCCAATTGTTGAAAACGTGTCTGATGTCAGAAATAACAGAGTCATTTATAGGTCATATTCTGGTTGGAAACAACTCTAGGGGAATTTTCTTATGACTGTATTAGCTGTAGCTTAACTGATATCCTTTACATAATTATCTGTCACATCTTTTCAAAGTAAATGAATACTCCTACCTTTTTGTTTGGTCAATATTTTTTGTGTACCTTACAAGTGACAGAAATTTTCTAATTCTCATAGCAAACCGATAGGACATCATTATTCTTGATTCATAGTTGAGGAAATGGAAAATCAGAGTTTAGATCTTTTGCCCAGATTCACAGAACTGATGAACGGACAAAGTCACCCTGTAAACTTCAGGCTCTGTGGCTCCAGCCATGCTCTGCCATGTGCATTATGGAGGCCCTTTCATGGCTGGGGAGCTCTTGGCTCTTGGAGCCTTCGGACCATTTCTCAGGCAGCTCTTCTTTGGCTGCTTGTGTGGAGAGCAGGAGTAAGAGGTTTGCCATATTCCTTGCCTCCCTGGGAGAGTGCAGAAAATGTTGACCACAAGTACATTCTGAAAAATGTAGGTTTTTCTCTGGAACTGGCTTCTATTGCATATTACTGATAGCAGTATACAAAACAAAATGATCCAGGGATGCATGACTAGCCTCGAGTTTATAACGAAGTTCAACATCCAGACCGATGTGAATCAAAATTTGAAAAGCCTTTGGGAAATTTTTGAAATAGCAGAGTAGAAAAATGCATCAGTAATCCATGGGAATACAAAAGTTCTCATTCATTTAAAAGATCTGTGTTTCATTTTAAGTTTGTTAAGAGAACAGTCTCTGCTGGATATCTTTTTCTTTGAAGCTCATGGATGGAGAAGAATTTTGAAATCCATATTGAATATTCTGACGGGGATTGGGGAATAATCAGACATGAATTTGTGGTATACAATGTTGCTGGCTTTTTCTTTTTAAAAATGGTTTTCTTAGGTATGAGAAGAACATGATTTTGTCTGTACCACATGGATGTTCACCCAGAAGTCATGTGCATAATCAGACACATAGTACTTACTTACCTTTGTATATCGCATAAAAGCATAAAAGTTTCCACAGGATTTTAAAAATTTATTGGCATACACACACACACACACACACACACACACACACATATATATATATATATATATATTTTGAGACGAAGTCTCACTCTGTCACCCAGGCTGGAGTACAGTGGCACAATCTCAGCTCACTTTAGCCTTGTATCCTGGGCTCAAGCAATTTTCCCGCCTCAGTCTCCCAATTAGCTAGAACTATATGTGCATGCCACCACACTCAGCTAATTAACACATTTTTTGAGACGAGGTCTCACTATGTTGCCCAGGCTGGTTCCGAATTCCTGGCCTCAAGTCATCCTCCCACCTTGTACTCTCAAAGTGTTTGGATTACAGGTATGAGCCCTCATGCCCAGCCTCTACAGAGTTTTGAAGGTATCATTTGAGCCTCGCAGAATATATGAGTGAGAGAGTATGGATACATTTATCCTCATTTTATAAATGTGAATACCAAGGCTCAGAAAGGTCATTTGACTTGCAGGATATTCAGCTAGAAAGTGGCAGGAACAATGGAAGCCTGATCTTTAGAGGCTTTAGAGGATTATATGCAGTGTAATTGGCAAGTTGGACTTTGGAGTTAGTCTATAGTTGAGGCCTGGCTCTTTTATTTACTAACTGGATATCCTTGATCAGATAGAAGCTTTCTGTCCCTCAGTTTCTCCTATGTGATGATGACAATGATAATGATGAAGACCTACTATAATTGTTCTTAAGATTAAGTGAGGTAGTGGTCAAAAGTACTCAGCACAGGTCCTAACACAAAAATAAATACTCAATAAATGTCAGCTCCTCCCATAATTGTTTTGACTCCCAGCTTGTGCCCTTTCCTGCATGCTATCCTGCTCTGCTGGTCACAGAAGAAGCTTCTGAGAACACAGCCTCTCTGGACTGCATCAAATCTGGGGATAAGAACAGCTCTCTGCTATTTCTCAACCTCTCTATTGAGTTTAATATTCAGGGGAGTACATTTCTTGCTCAAGGGAATTGTATTAGTCCATTTCATGCTGCTAATAAAGACATACCCAAGACAGAGTACTTTATGAAGAAAGAGATTTAATTGACTCACAGTTCTGCATGGCTCGGGAGGCCTCAGGAAACTTACAATCATGTTCTGTGGAAGGAAGCAAACATGTCCTTCTTCACATGGTTGGCAGCAAGGAGAAGTGCAGAGTGAAGTGGGTAGTTGGGGAGCTCCTTATAAAACCATCAGATCTTGGGAGAACTATCATGATAACAACATGGAGGTAACCGCCCCCATGATTCAATGACCTCCCACTGGGTTCCTCTTATGATTTGTAAGGATTATGGTAACTACAGTTCAAGATGATATTTCGGCAGAGGCACAGCCAAACCATATCAGAAATTGTCTCAACATCCTAGGAAGAAAGATGAGTGGGAAGATCAGACATTCTAAGCACCAGCCCCCATCATGATCCCAGCCAAATATCCGATCAAACTGTTGTCCCCTAGTAACATGACTTAATGATTGCAGAGATTAAAGTTCACATTCTAAACTGATTTCCTAAGAAAACAGTTTCATCAGTAAAAATTATATCTTAAGTACACAGCCAGAAAACCTTATTTACTTGACCTCACCAGGAAGGAGATACATAGAGGAGTTGTCTAGACAATCAAAATGTACATGTTTTGGGAGCTTAGACTTCAAAGTACTTCTTTTGATTACAGGTTTTTCCAAGCTATATAATACTTCCTGTGCCTTTTAAAACTGATCACAATTAAATTGAAAGGTTTAGTGATGACTGCAGGTGATCGTACAAAAGATCTATGATCACGCAGTGCTGTAATGAAGTGTCTTTCGTGACACTTTAGGCACAGTTGAGGGAGACAGGTTGTTGGCTATCACCATAAATGCTCTCTATATGTCTATACATGCTTTATTTGTATCCCCTCTATGATCTGTGCCTTTTGATTTCTTGTATCTGTTTTTTTCTTTGTATAGCTGTCCTCTTTCTCTCTTACTCTTAGTTATCACTTATTGTAGTCAGAACCTGCTTATAGCACTCCCATGAAATCCACTTTTGTGAGTGGAGAAGTTATAAAATTATAGTTGCTAAAATTATGCCTTTTGAGGCATAATTTTATACCCCTAGTGAGGCCCAGTCAGCCTTTCCTCTGAGTTAAGTGCATAAACTTCTGATTACTCCTGATTTACAGCTACATTTGAGATGGTTGGTGCCCTCAAGAAAGTTAAAAACCAGTTGGGGAGAGAAGACTTAACGTTTCTACAAATGAAAAAGGACAAGTATGTTTATAATAAAGTGCTTAGTCCTGATAGTAAGTGCAATAGGAATTTAGATTAAGTAAAGTCATTAGAGAAGGCTTTGTAGAATAAGAGCAACTTACACGAGAACTCAAAGAAATGCTTAGAGTTGTACATTAACTCATTTATTCATTCGTTTGTTCATTAATTGCGTGTCTACTATTTGGCAGGATGTGTTGTAAGTGCAGAAGATACAATAAGTAAACCAATCAAGGTTTGTGCTTTGATGGAACATGTATTGTAGTAAGGGTAGAAAGATCATAGACAAGAAAATTTTTAAAAAGAAATAATAACATTTCAGAGTGAAAACTCCTGGAAAAAAAAAGTAAGACAGAAAAGTAGGAAAAAGAATGATAGAGACTAGTTGAGTGAGGGCATCAGTGGCTACTTTAGAGAAGATGGCTGGGGAAGGCACCTTCTCTAAAGATGAAAGGTAAGATTTTAGCTGAAATTGAATGGTGAGAAGGATCTATCTCTGGGAAGAACAGAGAGACAGAGATCCAGTAAAAGGAACAGAAATGCAAAGGTCTTGAGGCTGGAGCAAACTTAGGGACCAGAGCAGAGATCTCTGAGACAGGAGTCAGGGGGAGAGATGTCATCAGAGAAGGAGGAAGGGATGGAGCATATGGGAGTTTAGATTTTATTATAAGTACGACAAGAAGCCAGAAGAAGGTTTTTTTAAGTGGGGAGTGATATGAAACAACTGTTTTTTAAAAGGCCATCTAGCTGCTATGAGAGGAGGAAGTGAAGGTGAGGGCAGGAGTGGAGATGAGAGTAAAAACAGGCAAAAAACATTCCACACAGGCATAATAAAATAAAAAAGCATAGGATGCCAGGTGCAGTGACTCAAGCCCTGTAATCCCAGCACTTTGCGAGGCCAAGGCGAGCGGATCACCTGAGGTCAGGAGTTTGAGACCAGCCTGGCCAACATGGTGAAACCCTGTGTCTAAATCTTGTAAAAATACAAAAATTAGCTGAGTGTGGTGACAGGTGCCTGTAATCCCAGCTACTAGGGAGGCTGAGGCAGGAGAATGGCTTGAACCCAGTGTGTCTGGAATTGGTGGGTTCTTGGTCTCGCTGATTTCAAGAATGAAGCCGTGGACGCTCGTGGTGAGTGTTACAGTTCTTAAAGATGGTGTGGCTGGAGTTTGTTCCTTCAGACGTTCAGATGTGTCTGGAGCTTCTTCCTTCTGGTGGGTTCGTGGTCTTGCTGACAGGAGTGAAGCTGCAGCCCTTGGAGGTGTTACAGCTCTTAAAGGCGGTATGTCTGGAGTTGTTAGTTTTTCCTGGTGGGTTTATGGTCTGGCTGGCTTCAGGAGTGAAGCTGCAGACCTTCACGGTGAGTGTTACAGCTCATAAAGGCAGTGTAGACTCAAAGAGTGAGCAGCAGCAAGATTTATTGCAAAGAGCAAAAGAACAAAGCTCCCACAGTGTGGAAGGGAACCCAAGCAGGTTGCCAGTGGTTGGCTTGGGCAGCCTGCTTTTATTTCCTTACCTGACCTCACCTACATCCTGCTGATTGGTCCATTTTACAGAGAGCTGATTGGTCCATTTTACAGAGAACTGATTGGTCCATTTTACAGAGAGCTGATTGGTCCGTTTTATAGTGCCTGAGCTAGACACAGAGTGCTAGACATAAAAGTTCTCCAAGTCCCCACTAGATTAGCTAGATACAGAATACTGATTGGTGTGTTTACAAACCCTGAGCTAGACAGAGTGCTGACTGATGCGTTTACCATCCCTTAGCTAGACATAAAG
>NW_012116622.1:2864855-2879868 GCF_000951035.1 Colobus angolensis palliatus
AGCAAGGGCTGCTAGCAAGTTGTCACCTCTCACCAGGACATGGAGGTTGCAGTGAGCAGGAGTTGCACACACCATCGCACTCCAGCCTGTATGACAGAGTAAGACTGTGTCTCAAAAACCAAAGCATACGACGCAAGGCATGCGTGTGGTAGGGAGATAGTGTGACTAGGAGGAGGGGATTGATGATGGACATAAAGTTGGAGGTAGAGGCATAATGTGTGGAATTTTAGAATGGAATCTATTATATATAGAATAAGCTTATGTAGCTCAGAAGTCTAGTTCTCTGTCCTTCTGCACCAGAGCGTAGTGTTGAAATAAACGTCATTAGTTCCACAGCTTCATTCTCTCTGAAAGTTCACATTAAAAAAACAGCAGTGCAGCCAGGTCCCGATTTCAAAATGGCTAGTACTTACCATCTACTGCCGCGTGCCTTTTGTGTATTTGGGGCTTTGGAAGACTGATGTTCCAGCCAGGTGTTTAGAACATACTTGAATCTGCCTCTCCCTCAGTAAGAGGAAGCAGACATTTATTGAGTTCACATTTTAGGCACAGCATAGTGCTAACTGCTTATGTGTATTACCTTAATTAATTTTTTCTTGTTGTTGTTTTGAGTTGGAGTTTCACTCTTGTCATCCAGTCTGGAGTGCAGTGGCGCAATCTCGGCTCACTGCAACATCCGCCTCCAGGGTTCAAGCAATTCTCCTGCCTCAGCCTCCCGAGTAGCTGGGATTACAGGTGCCCACCACCACGCCAGGCTAATTTTTGTATTTTTAGTAGAGGGTTTAGGGTTTTCAGTAGAGGGTTTACTTCAGGGTTTCACAATGTTGGCCAGGCTGGTCTTGAACTCCTGACCTCAGGTGATCTGCCTGCCTTGGCCTCCCAAAGTGCTAGGATTAAAGGTGTGAATCACCTCACCGGGCCTACCTTATTTAATTTTTACGTCTATTTTTATCCCAATTTTGCTGATGGGGAGACAGGAACAGATTGGCAGATTAGCCTGTTCAAGATGACAGATGATGAGAAGTGGTGCCAGAATTTGAACCCAGGCAGTTCGACTTTTGAGTCTACGCTACTAAGTATTCTATCTCCCTACAGCTTCATTGGCTGATGTCATGTTCCTGCAAGAATCTTTAGGGATACAAATGTGGCTGAAGCATGCAGCATATCACAGAGGCACTGATGATCCACCTACTCAGTGCTTCCTCAAAGGACTTACCCTTCTGCCTGTTTGCGTTGTTGTTAAACAGCTACTATAATCTATTCCAGCCTAAAAGTGGTTGCTTCTTTGATCTCTAGATAGTAGATGTCCATTAGGCTTATTCCAAAAAGAATAAAGTAGGACAAGCTTTCTGTGTCCTGTGAACAATGGATTTGGTGGAATCAGGGTTAGTAAATTTTCATTTCATGTATTTGTTAGGCCTGCCAGATATCAGCCAAAAACTAAAGTAATCATCCTTGCAGCTTCTACATGCTTCTCAACAAAGATTTAATAGCCTCATGCATACGGAAGGTTCATATTGCAAAGACTTCATTACTTTCAGTATGCACACTGTGAGATAGGGTGATAAATCATTTAACCCAAACTTTACTAATCAGAATAAATGTACAGAAGTCATGTTGTGATGGCTTATGTTTTCTCAGTAATTCCTGAAGTTTGGTAAGCTTCACTGGGCTTCCAAGTCATTCGTGAGAATTACAGATTTTCTTCAATTCTCTGCTACTGCCCCCTCTACACTGTGGCTGCTATTCCTGTCATGTGCTGGGAAAAGCATTTCTAGGGGCGTGCAATTTTCATAGTAACTTCTGCTTCTTTCAGAGAGACTAGATTGTATATGAATAAGGCCAAAAGCCTTAACGCACCAAAGCGTAGATGAGGGAAGAATAATGAACTGTGTTCATCTGTAATTCTCAAGATTAATTGCTTGATTATTTCAGTAAAAGAGTTTTACTTTTTATTAAAGCCCTATGAAATAAAATTATGCCTTGATTTCAGCAAGGTACTGGAATTTCTCAAGTTCCACATGTCTGACAAATTTGATTGCATTTTGATTTCGAAATTTAGATTTCATTTTGATCATTAGATATTTGGCTTTATGTCTTTATTTGTCTTCTGTCAGAGTCCTCACTTGGGTGTACTTCTGTGCCATTTATTTCTTTATGCTTCCATGTCTTGCTTCATCTTTGGATTGTCACAACACTTAACATCGGGCTTTGTGCAGAGTGGGTGTCTATTACATGTTTGTGAAATTGAACAGCTGTAAACAGATCACCAGATTGCTCTTAAGTAACTAGCATTGGAAATATAATACCGAAAACCAAAAAAGAACAACATGTGCTTTTAAAATGCATTCTTCTTCTCTGACTTTTAGCCATTCCAGGATCTCTGTTTGCACTGGGACTGGATTCTTATGTTCTGGATCCTGAAAACTAACTGGGATGCATATTTTGTCTTTCCCTTCATGCTCAGTGTAAAATTCCCTCCCAACTACTTGTATTCAAAATGCTGTAACGTGCATCATCATTTTCCTGTGAAGTGGGCACCAACACAGTTTTCATTTGCACTGAAATGGATGTCACATGCATATTTTTGAGGTCCTCGTCAACATTTGTATGTGTTCAAGGGTTCTGTTTTCTTTCGTGAGTGCCCATCAGCTATGCTAATGAGTTTTCTGTATTACCAAACAGGAGGGAACTTCTTGAGAGTTTATCTCCCATAGTAATACTGCTGAGCAGATATCAAAATATGCAAAAAGTGCTTTGTAAAAAGGCAGATGCTAATATATATGGACCAGTTTGCTGAGTAGAGATTATTATCTTCTTTTTAATTATGACTTAGTACTCAGGGAATATGGAATAACCTTATAAACTTAATTATATTTAATTAGTTCTTACTACCTTCTACATCTACAGTAGTAGGCTGTGAATTGTGAGGAAATAAATGACATAAGAATTATCTTTTCTGCAGGTGATTAGTCTATAATCCTCCGTGGGTAGTCTCCAGTCTCACAGATTATCCCCTAGGCCAACTCATGCTGTCCTGCATGACCACGTTACTCTTCCAAATACAGAATTTCCTTCTTCTCCTTAAACTAGATATGGGTATTTTGGCACTCACTGCTTTTACTAATTGACCCTAATGTCTATACACATCCTGTGTCACCTTACTCTGTCTATACCCATCCTGTATCACTTTGCCCTACTCCCAACAGCAGCTTTGGCTTCCAAGGGGGCTGGTCTTTGCTCCTCTGAGCCCCTTCCTGGCATGGCACAGCTACATCTCAGCCCAACCAAGGAAGGAGTGATGTTTGGTAATGGTTGGAGCAAAGAATTCAAGATCAGGCAGGTCCAGGTTCATCTGTGGGCTCTGCTAGACATTAGCTGAGTGCCCATGAACAAATTATTTAACCATTTTGAGTTATGTTTCCTCATCTGTAAATGTAATGCCTTCTGCATGATGCTTATGAAGATGAAAACAAGATATGTACAGGAAGCACTAGGCAGTGCCTGGCCTCGGATAGGTCCTGTTCTTAGTGTATAAAGCTAAAACAGATTTGTGTCCTGGTGAAGCCTTCCCCAGTACCTCCAGCATCATTACTGTGTCCTTCCTCCTGCACTTAGAATCTCAGTCACAGACTTCCTACAAGGCAGGAGCGTGGATTACATCTTCTTTTGAATTCCTACACACTACCTACTCTGACAGACAAGAAGGACTTGACAAATCCTTATTTTCTCTTGTACAAGTATCAAAACATCCTTCCCTCTTATCATTGAGGCTATAAATGGGCAGCACATGTGTCAGAGGAGACCATGATGGAGCCTCACTCTGGATGATGATCCTTCTGTCACTTCCAGGTGGGCTGCAGAGTGATGGGGCCAATGGGCATTTATCCCACAGGCACCCACTCTAACTCAGCCATGAGCATAGAAGAACAGTGGTGAGCAAGACAGACATGACCTCTGCCCTGGGACAAGTAATTATCTGGTGGGGAAAAGGTCCTTATATAAGCATACACATTAGTATATAATGGGGAAAACAAGGGGCTTCCATAAGGAAGACTTAAGGAGAGAGGTGACTAATACGGTTTGGAAATTCAGAGGGATAAATGGAATAATAATAGTTAAAATCACTTAAGTCACTTACAGATTACTTTGTGTACTCTTATAGATATCACAAAATTAAACCTCAAGATAACGCAATAAAAAGCTATGATTGTCTCTTTTTTTTTTTTTAAACAAGTGAGAAGATTTGGGGAGAGTAGTTCTTCCCCAACTCAATCCCTATTTATTGGCAGAGCCTGGTCTGCTGCCAAAAGTGTCCCCAGTCTCTTGCCCCTGGTTCAGTGATGGATGTGTAATACTCCTGGCGAGGGCCCCTTTGCCAGATTGCTTGCAAGCATCTGATTTCAGAATGGGTGACCAGTCAGAAAAATGTGCTTGCATGTGGCAGACAGCAAATTCAGTGAGCACAGAATGTCATCCTTTAATCAAAAACTCAGGTTGTCTCCTCATTTGCAAGCTGAGTGAGTTAGGGTATTATAAAACTTTGGTGTTTTTCCCTCATTAGACTGTCAACAATTGGTGACTGAGCCCTAGTCCTTGACTCCCTCCTGGTTTATATTATACTTATTTCTGTAAAGTCAGGAAAGCATTCCAGTGTTTTCTCCATCAAGCTAGATATGCAGTTTCTGTTACGGCAGTGTTGGTGCCTAATGCTTCTGTCCCAGGAGTTTCCTAATGGGGTTTTACTTTTAAAAAATTACTGGGGAGAAAATTCTACTGTCATTTGTAAGGAAGCCACACCATCCCTACCAGGTTGTTGGTTTGCAAGCATCCCTCCTTCTGCCTGGAGGAGAGTGCAGCATGCATGACCTTCTAGGAGAATAGAGACTTAGCCAGGTTAGGGAGCTGGCACCCTTTAGACAGTACCTGGGCTTTGCCTGCAGCTCAGGCATGCAGGAGAGGTGGGCTGCTTTGGGGCTGCTTCTGCTCTCCCACCTTGTCTTTCCAGCTCACCGATGAGCAAATGTCTCCACTTGCTGAAGATGATAATAGCAATGATAAAAGCACTCTCATTTGTTGAGTGCTGTCTCGGTGTCAGTCATTCTGCTATTTTTTTTATGTGTGTGGTTTCATTTAATCCTCACTACTATTTCCTGAGGTTGCTATAATTAAATCACATCTTAGAATTCAGGAAGCTGAGACTCAAAATGGCCAACTGATTTGTTCGAGGCACAAAATCAGTAAACTGTGGAACTAGCACTCAAAGCTGCTTCTGTCAAAATCACAAGCCTCTTTCTTAACTACTTTGTATAAGCTTTGGAGTAGATGGAGGTGGGAAGTGCCCACACCTCACTTTCATTTCTTATCATCTGACCCACTATGGGTCCCCTGCCCAAGACAGTGAAGGCGGCTGGGAGGCAATGGTCATCATCATGACTCTGACACTTGGAGAGATTTTGGAGGAGCTTTAGTGCCTCCCTGCATCTTCATCTTCTCTGTTCCATGCCACCTCACCATTAGCCATGAATAGGTATCACTAACCATCACAACCCATGGACGTCCGCAGTGTTCACTTAAATAGTCTATCCTAATGTTTGCACCCTTGATTGAAAGATTTCAGTTGGAAAACCAATTCATATTTTGGTAGATTTGAATTTTCTATGATGCTTTGAAATTTTTATTGGTGATCAGTGAAAATACTCACTGGAATTTACCTTATGATATGATTTCCCTTGCAGCCTCTCACCAGTTCAGGCATCACCCTGATAGGTAAAGTAGCCTGGCTTCTGACAGAGGAGACTAAGGAAGGGGGGTTGAGGGCAAGGACTTGCCCAAAATCATGCAGTTAGTGGACTTCATCTGTAATCCATCTGAGTAAAGAAACAAGACAGCAATTACATTGATTTTTTTTTTTAATGAAATTCTAGAGAAATTTTAATATAGCATTTGGTTAATAACAGAGTATTTTGTCTTCTGAGAGGACTTTATCTGCCTTCCCCCACTGTTTTAAACTAGCTTTAAAGCAAATGTTTAGTACTTTCTTGCATATATGAAGGGATAATTATTATTTTGCTGTTCAGTTGTAAAACAAATTAACCAAGTAGAACTATATTTTAAACATGTATTTCATAGTAGGATAAACAATTCAAATGCTGAGCATCCTTATGAATACCATGTAATTAAAGTGGTCCCCATATTTTATGTGCTATATGATATTATAATCTGTTCTTTCCACATGAGTCACATTATTTAGTCATAAAATTGCTACCAATTTCTCATTTACCTTTAAAATGGAAAAGGCAGCACTTTACTTTTCTTGCTGATTAATTTTGAGGCCAGTTTTCTATATACCTTTAGTATTACCACTTTCCCCTTTCTATAACCCTTTCCAATTTCCTTTGTCCTGATAAGACTTTGACCTGGCATCTATCATATCTACCTAAATTTCCTTAGATTTGTGGTCAAGTAAATAGAGTACCTTCCATTTCTTGAACTTTTTTTTAATCTTAAAATGAAATACTACAAATACCTTGGCATCCAGCACTGTGGTGGAGGGTTTAAGTATGTTCAGGAAATTAAAAGCTAGGATCCCTACAGGAACCATAAGATTGTGATACACAGATAAGTGTAACAAATTTCACATATATCTGAAAGAGCTGAGTCATCACTGCCTTTTTGCTGTGAACAAATTTCAATTCTCTAACCTTAGAATCTTCAAACATTAATTTAATGCACTTTATTTCCATTTCTAGTGAGTTGTTTGAGGCAGTATTACACACATGAGTTCTGATGGGTTTTATGTTACCAGGATATTGATACTTGTCAATGCTCAGTTAATTTACTTTTCATTTTCAACTCCTTATGGAATGATATGCTGTTAGTTGTTACTTTTCAACCTTGTGTTCACGCTTTCATATTGCAATTACTCGGTTTTAAATAGAAAACTAAATGGAAAAAACCTGCTTGGGTGTGAAATATGTGAGTTTGCAGGTTATATATTTTCTGCTTGTTTCTTCTTCTTGCATCATACTCCAGAATTTCTTCAGCCACTCTTTCTCAACTGCACAATGAAACAGGATACAGCTTTTAGAATGGGCTGGCTGATTGTATAGTAGTATTCCTGGGTAATTATGCCTATGCGAATCAGAGAACTGACAAAAACCTAATAAATAGTGAGATAATATTCTCCATGAAAATATAGTCCTGAATTCAGCAATAATAATAATAATAATACTCGCATGCAACACAGCAATATTCCACTGCAGCCATCAATGCCTAGGGAACAGCATGTCTGTCTGGAAGGGTGGAAGGAACTTACTTCAAGGAGTCAGCCAGGAAACATTGAGAACTTCTTTTTGCGGGGGCCTGCTGGGAAGACTTAGTAAGCATACTGGTGCCATGCCCAGGCTTCTGGAGGCTACAGTATCATGGCACAGAGCAAGAAAGAGAGAACCTATAGATAAACAGGAGTCTTTCTCAGAGATATTCCCGAATTTTGCATTTCTGTGGCCATGGTTTATGAATACTGCTGTTTATGAATGCAGCTGTTTCGCTGTTTATATGAATTTTGTATATTGTACTCTTGAGCATTTACAAAGCAAAGAGGTGATTTCTTTTTTACTGATATTTATTCATGATTGCTGAATAATTAACTGTGGGTGGTTCAGTTGTCAGAACTCTAGTGAACGATGGACACTTTTGCTCCATTGTGTCTCTGTGCCACTTCTGTAGCAGAAGCAAACTTTTAAGTCATTCCTTGATAATAGCAAAGTGCTTACAGAGGCTCAAAATGGGGGAGGGGAGTTTCTGACTAGTATTTAGTATGAACGTGGGTTAAAACCTGTTTGGAATTTGCAAGTGTGTCTATTTTTTGGTGTCTTTGACAGTGTGTGTATATTTGATGTAATGCACATTAGTTTGCATGTTAACCTATGTTTTAAATGTGTACTAAACAAATCTCTGGTGAAATTTGAATTTAGATTTAGCTTTTGAATTTATGAAAAACAAGCATACCAAAAGCTCATTATAGCTTGGGTGTTGTCTAAGTTGAATTAAGTGCTCAACAAAACAATGTATTTTGGTATCAAAGCAAGTTTTGCAATTAAAAGTAACCTAAAGATCAAATATGAAAGTGAAAACCAACAACTATCAACCTGCAAATAAGACTTTTCATCTTGTGAATAAGAGAGTAAACTAGAAGGTTATACTGTGTATGTGTGTGTGTGTCTATGATTTAAGCACATCATTTCTTATTGATGTAGTTTCAGTTATACTCTACAAATAGGCTTTGAAGCTGTATCATATGTTATCATTTTGTGGAGTTCAGACATTGGATAATTTACATAAAACTACTTGAAATAGGCAGACTAAAGCTATTTTTTTGTTAGTAAATAAAATTAAGATTTATTTATTAAGTTTGAAACTTCATCAATAATTCTAGAAATAAATTCCCATTCAGGCTTCTCATTTTTGTACATTGATACTGCACAAAGCATTTTTAAGCAGATTCCTTTTGAGTTTTTTTTCTTTATAATACAAACTTAAGTAAGTCTATATTATGTGAAAATTTAAGGTAATTTAATTTTGATTGAGGTGACATTTACTAGTGCACTTGTAAAAGGGATTTGCTGGATTAAATTATTAAATTAAATTAGCAATAAAATTCACACGAGAAGGGGTATTTCAGTTACCCTTGCAGAAAATTTTTATTGAGCATCTAGCTGATATGTAGCTTTTTGTCATACACAAATTTTTCTTAAGGACATTTATTTCTCTCAAAATTTTTTAGACACAACCAGGACTTTGTCAACTAATTCTAATAAATTCTACACAGACCTTCAAACAGGTTTGTGTTTTATCTGAAAATGCTTTGGTAATGTTTATTTATGTTGTAATACTCATTTTTAAAGTACTAAGCTGCACTCCTTAAAAACTGTCTTTAAGTTGAATCAGCTGACCAGTATTTAGGCCCAGCTTCCTTTTTTAGACTTTCGAGTATCATTTTTCATTTTTTCCTCTTAAGTTACAGGCTTCAGATATCCCACCTTTTACCTTCGAAAACTCAGTTTAAGCCTCTTGTCCTCAGGGGAGCTTTCTCCGACATCTCAGATCAGCTTGGGTTCCTTTTTATATAATCCCAAAGAATCCTCCATTTCTTTTTTGCACTTATCATAATTGAAATGATATAGTTCAAATATTTCTTTAGTGTTTTCTTCCCCTCACTCCTACAAGCTTCACAGAATAAAGAGCATGTTCATCCTGCTCACTTACAGTGTCTGGCACACAGTAGGCACTTTGACATTTGTGGAAGGGATGATTGAATGTGTAAAGACTGCAGCAGGCTGAATCCTCTGCCTCCTCCCGTAAGATGTTGTTGTCTGAACACATTTAGTGTTTATAGGAGAATATCCCCAAGTCCAAGATTAAGGACGAATTAAACCAAGTTTCTTTCTTTGACTTTGAATCTTTAATTTGTCCTGTTCTGCTGGCCATATTATTGCCTCTGATCTTCAAAAACATTTTTCCCTAGTTCAGGGAAAAATTAGTAAACGGCCACACAAGAAGATTATGATTAAGTGACTATCTTCTTTCTATTTATTTATTTTTTTAAGAGACAGAGTCTCACTCTGTCACCCAGGCTGGAGTGCAGTGACACAATCATAGCTCACTGCAGCCTTGACCTCCTGGGCTCAAGTGATCCTCCATCCTCAGCCTCCGGAGTATGTGGGACCACACCACCATGCCTGGCTAATTTCTTTTTTTCTTACAGAGACAGGGTCTCGTGATGTCACCCAAGCTGATCTCAAACTACTGAGCTCAAGCTCCTCCTTCCTCTCACTCGTCCTTCCAAATTATTGAGATTGCAGGCATAAGCCACTGTGCCCAGCCTTTTTTGAAACAGGCTTTTGCTCTGTCTCCCAGGCTGGACTATAGTGGTGTGACCTTGACTCACTGCAACCTCCACCTCCCAGGTTCAAGCAATTCTTGTGCCTCAGCATCCCAAGTTGGTGGGAGTACAGGCCCAGCTAACTTTTATATTTTTAGTAGAGACAGGGTTTCACCATGTTAGCCAGGCTGGTCTCGAACTCCTAGCCTTAAGAGATCCGCCTGCTTTAGACTCCCAAAGTGCTGGGATTGCAGGCGTGAACCACTGCACCCCGCCCCACCCTTCTATTTCTTGATATACTCCAGTGGTGTAGGAATAACAGGGGGAGGGAGGAAATAAAATTGCAGTGATTTCAGTGGAGGTAATTCCAAAAATATTCTAAAAAGGCCAAAAAGGCCGAACATCTGTACACCTTATAAGAAAGAAGAATGGAGAAGTTAGTTGATACTGTGGAAGAAAACTTGACAAGCACATTTGCTCTCACTGCACACCCCTTTAGTAAGTTTCTTAAGTTTTTTGTGCTTCAGTTTCTTGACCTTCCAAATGAGGGGAGAACGTAGGACCTACCTAACAGCAACCCCATTAGGATTAAAAGACACAATAAGACAATACATAAATAGTGCTTAATTAATGTAGTACTAGGCACATTGGGAACATTTAATAACTATTTTATTGTCTTCCTATGTTCAGAATAAACAGAGTGATAGCATCTCCGTGTTTTTCTTTCCTTTTTTTTACTCGTAATAGTATTTTTCCATACAAAGCCTTTTCAGTTTCATACTACACATTTTGTCTCTTTGTCCCAGAATAGCTACAGAAATGACAATTGGTTACTTATCTCTCCATCTCACCCCTGTGAAAATCCCGCACTTTGCAAACTGACTCAGGGCCCATGCCCAACAATGAGAATGACAAGAAATCATTTTATCAGTTTTGCTGGTAGATTTTTTTTTCTCAATTAGAAGAATAAGAGAAAGTTGGAGAATATAGCAGGACTTAGAATGCTGGTTCATTGGGGAACATAGATACAGAGTAAGAAAAATTAAGAAATAAGAGCTGGGACTTCTTTATCTGAACAAAACCAGGATTTCTATGCTATTCAATCAGAAGATCATTGTTTAATATGTGGAGAATTGAATTGATAAAGATTGATTGAATAGAAATAACACAAGTTGTGCTGGAGAAAAATGATGGTGTTCTCTCTGCTGGAGCCAAACCCCTTGCTCACTTAAATTCTAGTGTGGGGACAATTTATACTGTACTGCAACATATAATTAAATAAAATACGTTTGAAGGAAGTGCTGTGTGAAGTTTGCAGGTGGGAGCGATGGCAGTGGATGGAGGAATCAGGAGAAGCTTCCTGAAGGATAGTGGCATTCAGGATGGATCTGGAAGGACGGATGCAGTTTTGACAGGTGGAGGTAGAACCCTGAAAGGATACTTCAGGCACAGAGAACGGGGTGAGCAAGGGCACAGGGTGGAAGATGTGTGGGAAATGGTGATACCTAATTCAGTATGCATGTGTACTATGCTGGTGTTTGGAGGAAAAGACTGAGTAATGCGGTTTAATAGGTAGGATGGGATTGTAGAGTAAACCTTCCTTACCTACCACACTGAGAGTATCTCCTAAATTTGGAATCATTTAAGTTCTTTAAAACCTTGGATCCTAAGATCAGAGTTTCCTGCAGATCATGTTCAAGTATTCAGTGGGCTCCACATGTGCAGCTTTTTCATTCTGTCCATCTTGATATTGTTTAGAATAATGCCTCTTTCCCTCCTTTGGTCAGGAAGACTTTGGAACTCACCAGAGGAGGCTGTTCACAGGTGTGACTTCTAGGCTCTTGATTCTCCTCATTTGTAGAATTACAAATCACTCTACCTTCTATTTAGGACTTAGGAAAAATAGAGTTCATTTTAAAATGTCAATTTTGAGAATGAGACTATGAAGTTCAAAAGTGATTAATTACTTTTTTAAAAAGCTAAGTTTAAAAATAACAAAATTAGCCTCTAACCCAACTCTGGATTAATTTAAAAGTGATGAGAATGAAAACTTGTGCCGATGCTTGTTATAATCACTGTTTTTCAGTATTTACTTTTTAAAATCACACGAGCATATATGTATGCATATTTAATTACCCACCAACTCTCTTCTCTCTTTATTCCTCTGGGATTACTCTCCAAACCCCATCTTGTAGCCTCTGTTTTGGAGCTGGCCTGGGAAAATGGGGCATCTGAATCCCTAAGAGCTCTCCTCATCAGGGTATCAGACAACTGTACTGGGAACTGATCATTGGTGTTTGGGGAGTAAAATAAGTGATAGAGGATGTGTGTTGTTCATTTGCTTGCCTTTTAAAGTTTACAATTCAGTGATTTTTAGTATATTCACAGAATTGTGCATCTGTCACCACAATTTTAGAACATGTTATCACCCCAAAAGGCAACCTTGTATCCATTGTCAGTCACTTCCCATTTTCCTTTAATCCCCCCAGACTCCAGCAACCATATGTCTATTTTCTGTCATTGTACATTTGCCTACTGTGGACATTTCATATAAATGGAATCATACAATATATAATCTTTTATGACCAGCTTCTTTCACTTAGCATGTTTTCAGGGGTCATTGATATTGCAGAGTGTGCCAGTATCTCATTCTTTCATATTGTAGAATAATATTCCACGATATAGATATAACATGTTTTATTTCTTCATTCATCAGTTGATGGATATTGGGACTGTTTCCATGTTTTTTGGCTATTATAAATAATACTGCTATGAACATTCATGTACTAGTTTTTGTGTGAATACATATTTTCATTCCTCTTAGGAATATACATAGGTATGAAATTGCTAGGTCATGTAGTTACATGATATTAACATTCTAAGTAACTGCCAGACTATTTTGCAAAGGTGCTGGACCTTCTTGCATTTCCCCAGCAATGTATGAGGGTTCCATTTCCCAACATTTTTACCAACACTTATCATTATCTGTTAATTTTGATTCCGGCCATCTTACTATGTTCAATGTGTTATCTTATTTTGATTTTGATTTTCATTTCCCACATGGCTAATGGCGTTGTGTATCTTTTCATGTGCTTATTAGCCATATGTATTTCTTTCTTGGAAAAAATGTCTATTCAGATCCTTTGCCCACTTTTTAATTAGCTTGTTTATCATTTTATTATTAAGATATAGCCGCTCATTTGGTATTCTGGATAGAAATTCTTCATATGATTTATGATTTGCAAATGATTTCTCCTGATCAATGCATTGTCTTTTCACTTTCTTGATGATGTTATTTGAAGAAAAAAAGTTTTAAAATTGTGATGAAATCCAGTTTATCTTCTTTCTTTTGTCACATGTGTTTTTGGTGTCACACCTGAGAAGTCTTTGCTTCTCACTCAAGGTCATGAAGATTTAATCTTACATTTTCTTCTAAAAGTTACATCGTTCTTACATTTAGATCTATGATTCACTTTGAGTCAATTATTTTGTATAATGTGAGTAGAGACCCAACTTCATTCATTTTTTTATGACTATCCAGTTGTCCCAGAACTATATGTTATGTCAATACAATATATTCCATTCCCACTGAATTGTCTTGGCACCTTTGTTGAAATCAGGTGATTATAAATATAAGCATTTATTTCTAAGGTCTGTCTCATTGGACTATATGTCTACTCTAGTGCTATTATGAAATTGTTCTAATTATTATACCTTTATTGTAAGTTTTGAAATCAGAATGAGTGACTCAATCAACTTTGTTCTTTTTTAGGATTGTTTGGGCTATTTTGTTCCTTGTATTTTCTTGTAAATTTTAGAATCAGCTTGTTAATTTCTTTTCTTCTTCTTGTTTTTATATATTTATTTATTTTGAAATGGAGTTTCGGTCTTGTTGCCCAGGCTGGAGTGCAGTGGCCCGATCTCGGCTCACTGCAACTTGTGCCTCCCGGGTTCAAGCAATTCTCCTGCCTCAGCCTCCCAAGTAGCTGGGATGACAGGCACCCACCACCATGCCTGGCTAATTTTTGTATTTTTAGTAGAGACAGGGTCTCACCATGTTAGCCAGGCTGGTCTGAAACACCTGACTTCAGGTGATCCACCCACCTGGGCCTCCCAAAGTGCTGGGATTACAGGTGTGAGCCACTGGACCCAGCCCAGGTTGTTAATTTCTTTTTTAGAAAGCCAGGAAAATGTTGTCAGTATTGAATTTAATCTTTAGGTCAATTTGGAAAGCATTACATCTTAACAAACGATATTTAGTCTTCTGATCTTTGAAGATGGAATGTTTTGCCATTGCTTTGCCGTCTTTAATTTCCTTCAACAGTGTTTTATAGTTTTCAGGGTACAAGCAATGAATTTATTTGTTTAATTCCTAAGGATTTCATTATTTTTGATGCTATTATAAATGGAATGGCTTTTTTAAAATTATACTTTAAGTTCTAGGGCACATGTGCACAATGTGCAGGTTTGTTACATATGTATACATGTGCCATTTTGGTATGCTGCACCCATTAACTCATCACTTACATTAGGTATATCTCCTAAAGCTATCCCTCCCCACTCCCCCCACCCCACAACAGGCCCCAGTGTGTGATGTTTTCCACCCTTTGTCCAAGTATTCTCATTGTTCAGTTCCCACCTATGAGTGAGAATATGCGATGTTTGGTTTTCTGTCCTTGCAATAGTTTGCTCAGAATGATGGTTTCCAGCTTCATCCATGTCCCTACAAAGGACTTGAACTCATCCTTTTTATGGCTGCATAGTATTCGATGGTGTATATGTGCCACATTTTCTTAATCCAGTCTATCATTGATGGACATTTGGGTTGGTTCCAAGTCTTTGCTATTGTCAATACTGCTGCAATAAACATATGTGTGCTTGTGTCTTTATAGCAGCATGATTTATAATCCTTTGGATATATACCCAGTAATGGGATGGCTGAGTCAAATGGTATGTCTAGTTCTAGATCCTTGAGGAATCACCACACTGTCTTCCACAATGGTTGAATTAGTTTACAGTCCCACCAACAGTGTAAAAGCATTCCTATTTCTCCACATCCTCTCCAGCACCTGTTGTTTCCTGACTTTTTAATGATTGCCATTCTAACTGGTGTGAGATGGTATCTCA
>NW_012116622.1:2881353-2884786 GCF_000951035.1 Colobus angolensis palliatus
GTCCCTGTATTGTGCCAGTTTTCAAAGGGAATGCTTCCAGTTTTTGCACATTCTGTATGATATTGGCTGTGGGTTTGTCATAAGTAGCTCTTATTATTTTGAGATACGTCCCACCAATAACTAGTTTATTAAGAGTTTTTAGCATGAAGGGCTGTTGAATTTTGTCGAAGGCCTTTTCTGCATCTATTGAGATAATCATGTGGCTTTTGTCTTTTTATATGATGGATTATGTTTATTGATTTACATATGTTGAACCAGCCTTGCATTCCAGGGATGAAGCCAACTTGATCGTGGTAGATAAGCTTTTTGATGTGCTGCTGGATTCAGTTTGCCAGTATTTTAGTGAGGATTTTTGCATCGATGTTCATCAGGGATATTGGTCTAAAATTTTCTTTTTTTGTTGTGTCTCTGCCAGGCTTTGGTATCAGGATGATGTTGGCCTCATAAAATGAGTTAGGGAGGATTCCCTCTTTTTCTATTGATTGGAATAGTTTCAGAGGGAATGGTACCAGCACCTCTCTGTACCTCTGGTAGAATTCGGCTGTGAATCCATCTGGTCCTGGACTTTTTTTGGTTGGTAGGCTATTAATTATTGCCTCAATTTCAGAGCCTGCTGTTGGTCTATTCAGGGATTCAACTTCTTCCTGGTTTAGTCTTGGGAGGGTGTGTGTGTCCAGGAATTTGTCCATTTCTTCTAGATTTTCTAGTTTATTTGCATAGAGGTGTTTATAGTATTCTCTGATGGTAGTTTGTATTTCTGTGGGATCGGTGGTGATATCCCCTTTATCATTTTCTATTGAGTCTATTTGATTTTTCTCTCTTGTCTTCTTTATTGGTCTTGCTAGTAGTCTATCAATTTTGTTGATCTTTTCAAAAAACCAGCTCCTGGATTAATTGATTTTTTTGAAGGGTTTTTTTTTTGTGTGTGTGTGTCTCTGTCTCCTTCAGTTCTGCTCTGATCTTAGTTATTTCTTGCCTTCTGCTAGCTTTTGAATGTGTTTGCTCTCGGTTCTCTAGTTCTTTTAATTATGATGTTAGGGTGTCAGTTCTAGATCTTTCCTGCTTTCTCTTGTGGGCACTTAGTGCTATAAATTTCCCTCTACACACTGCTTTATATGTGTTCCAGAGATTCTGGTATATTATGTCTTTGTTCTCTTGGTTTCAAATCACATCTTTATTTCTGCCTTCATTTCGTTATGTACCCAGTAGTCATTCAGGAGCAGGTTGTTCTGCTTCCATGTAGCTGAGTGGTTTTGAGTGAGTTTCTTAATCCTGAGTTCTAGTTTGATTGCACTGTGGTCTGAGAGACAGTTTGTTATAATGTCTGCTCTTTTACATTTGCTGAGGAGTGCTTTACTTCCAACTATGTGGTGAATTTTGGAATAAGTGTGATGTGCTTAGAAGAGTTCTGTAGATGTCTGTTAGGTCTGCTGATGCAGAACTGAGTTCAATTCCTGGATATCCTTGTTAACTTTCTGCCTCGTTGATCTGTCTAATGTTGATAGTGGAGTGTTAACATCTCCCATTATTATTGTGTGGGAGTCTAAGTCTCTTTGAAGTCTCTAAGAACTTTATGAATCTGGGTGCTCCTGTATTGGGTGCATATATATTTAGGATAGTTAGCTTTTCTTGTTGAATTGATCCCTTTACCATTATGTAATGGCCTTCTTTGTCTCTTTTGATCTTTGTTAGTTTAAAGCTTGTTTTATCAGAGACTAGGATTGTAACCCCCACTTTTTTTTTTTTGTTTTCCATTTGCTTGGTAGATCTTCCTCCATCCCTTTATTTTGAGCCTATGTGTGTCTCTGCATGTGAGATGTGTCTCCTGAATTCAGCACACTGATGGGTCTTGACTGTTTATCCAATTTGCCAGTCTCTGTCTTTTAATTGGAGCATTTAGCTCATTTACATTTGAGGTTAATATTGTTGTGTGTGAATTTGATCCTGTCATTATGATGCTAGCTGGTTACATTGCTCATTAGGTGATGCAGTTTCTTCCTATCATCGATGGCCTTTACAATTTCACATGTTTTTGCAGTGACTGGTACCAGTTGTTCCTTTCCATATTTAGTGCTTCCTTCAGGAGCTCTTGTAAGGCAGGCCTGGTGGTGACAAAATCTCTCAGCATTTGTTTGTCTGTAAAGGATTTTATTTCTCCTTCACTTATGAAGCTTAGTTTGGCTGGATATGAAATTCTGGGTTGAAAATTCTTTTGTTTAAGAATGTTGGATATTGGCCCCCACTCTACTAGCTTGTAGAGTTTCTGCCAAGAGATCCGTTGTTAGTCTGATGGGATTCCCTTTATGGGTAACCCGACCTTTCTCTCTGGCTGCCCTTAACATTTTTTCCTTTATTTCAACTTTGATGAATCTGACAATTATGTGTCTTAGAGTTGCTCTTCTCGAGGAGTATCTTTGTGGCATTCTCTGTATTTCTTGAATTTGATGTTGGCCTGCCTTGCTAGGTTGGGGAAGTTCTCCTGGATAATATCCTGAAGAGTGTTTTCCAACTTGGTTCCATTCTCCCCATCACTTTCAGGTACACCAATCAGATGTAGATTTGGTCTTTTCTCATATTCCCATATTTCTTGGAGGCTTTATTTCCTTTTACTCTTTTTTCTCTGAACTTCTCTTCTCACTTCATTTCATTCATTCGATCTTAAATCACTGATACCCCTTCTTCCACTTGATTGAATTGGCTACTGAAGCTTGTGCCTGTGTCACGTAGTTCTCATGCCATGGTTTTCAGCTCTATCAGGTCATTTAAGGTCTTCTCTACACTGTTCATTCTAGTTAGCCATTCATCTAATCTTTTTTCAAGATTTTTAGCCTTTTTGCATTGGGTTCGTACATCCTCATTTAGCTCGGAGTAGTTTGTTGTTACCGATCGTCTGAAGCCTTCTCTCAACTCGTCAAAGTCATTCTCTGTCCAGCTTTGTTCCATTGCTGGCAAGGAGCTGCCTTCCTTTGGAGGAGAAGAGACGCTCTGATTTTTAGAATTTTCAGCTTTTCTGCTCTGGTTTCTCCCCATCTTTGTGGTTTTATCTACCTTTGGTCTTCGATGATGGTGATGTACAGATGGGGTTTTGATGTGGATGTCCTTTCTGTTTGTTAGTTTTCCTTCTAACAGTCAGGACCCTCAGCTGCAGGTCTGTTGGAGTATGCTGGAGGTCCACTCCTGACCCTGTTTGCCTGGGTATTGCCAGCAGAGGCTGCAGAACAGCAAATATTGCAGAATGTCTAATGTTGCTGCCTGATCCTTCCTTTGGACACTTCATCTCAGAGGGGCACCAGTCTGTATGAGGTGTCAGTTGGCCCCTACTGGGAGGTGTCTCCCAGTTAAACAACTAGGGGGTCAGGGACCCACTTGAGGAGGCAGTCTGTCCATTCTCAGATCTCAAACTCTGTGCTGGGAGAACCACTACTCTCTTCAA
>NW_012116622.1:2884836-2933689 GCF_000951035.1 Colobus angolensis palliatus
TCCCAGTTAGGCTACTAGGGGGTCAGGGACCCACTTGAGGAGGCAGTCTGTCCATTCTCAGATCTCAAACTCTGTGCTGGGAGAACCACTACTCTCTTCAAATCTGTCAGACAGGGACGTTTAAGTCTGCAGAAGTTTCTGCTGCCTTTTGTTCAGGTATGCCCTGCCCCCAGAAGTGGAGTCTACAGAGGCAGGAAGGCCTCCTTGAGCTGCAGTGGGCCAGTTCAAGCTTCTTGGCCACTTTGTTTACCTCCTCAAGCCTCAGCAATGGCGGACGCCCCTCCCCCAGCCTCACTGCTGCCTTGCAGTTTGATCTCAGACTGCTGTGCTAGCAGTGAGCAAGGCTCCATGGGTGTGAGACCCTCTGAGCCAGGTGCACGATACATTGTCCTGGTGTGCCATTTGCTAAAACCATGGGAAACATACAGTATTGATGTGGGAGTGTCCCGATTTCCAGGTACCATCTCTCACAGCTTCCCTTGGCTAGGAAAGGGAGTTCCCCAATGCCTTGCACTTCCTGGGTGAGGTGATGCCCCACCCTGCTTCAGCGTACACTCCATGGGATGCACCCACTGTCTGACAAGCCCTAGTGAGATGAATCCCGTACCTCAGTTGGAAATGCAGAAATCACCCATCTTCTGCATGGCTTATGCTGGGAGCTGTAGACTGGAGCTGTTCCTATTCAGTCATCTTGGAACCCCCTCTGGAATGGCTTTTTAAATTTTATTTTTGGATGTTTAATTGCTACTGCATATAAATACATTTATTTGTTGTACTTTGAACCCATACCCTGCAACCTTTCTGAACTCATTTATTAGCTCCAACTTTTCTTTGTGTATTCCTAAGGGTTTTTTATATACAAAATCATGTTATCTACACATGGAAATAGTTTTACTTTTTCCTTTCCAACTTGATTTTTTTTTCTTTTTCTTGTTTAATTGCCCTAGATAGAACTTCCATTAGAAATTTGAGTCAAAGCAGTAAGAGCATATACTCTTTTCTTATTCTTGATCTCAGGAACAAAGGATTAAGTTTTTTACCACTAAGTGTATTTTAGCTGTGGGTTTTTTATAGATGCCTTTTTTCAAGTTGAGAAAGTTCTCTTCTATTCTGATTTGTTTCAGGTTTTAATCATGAAAAGATTGTTAGATTTCATCAAACTTTTTCTGAGTCCATCGGGATGGTTGTATGATTTTGTCTTTTATTCAATTGAAATCATGTATCATATTAATTGATCTGTAGATGTTAAGCCAACTTTGTATTTCTGGGAGAAAGCCCAGTTAACCATATTGTATAACCTTTTTTATGCTTTGGTGGATTCAGTTTGCTAGTATTTGTTGATAACTTTTGCATATATATTCATAAGAGATATAACTTTTATATCTCTTTTGCTATTATTCTGTTGCTAGTATTTTGTTGATAACTTTTTGCATATGTATTCATAAGAGATATTAGTCTTTAGTTTTCTTGTGATGATTTTGGTGTCAGGATAAAACTGTCCTTATAGAATGAGTTGAGAAGTGTTCTCTTCTCCCCTGTATTTCGGAAGAGTTTGTGAAGAATTGGTATTAATTCATTTGTAAATTTGTTCCAATTCACCAGCGAAGCCACCTGGAATTGGACTTTTATCTGTGGGAAGATTTTTTGTTTTGTTTTTAATTATTAATTCATTCTCTGCACTTGAAACATGTCTATTCAGATTTACTGTTTCTCCCTGAGTCAAGTTTGGTATTTTCCTTCTAGGATTTTTTTCATTTTTCCTAAGTTATCCAATTTGTTGGAATATAGTTATTCATAATACGTCCCTATGATCTCTTTTATTTTTGTAAAGTTAATAGTCCTTTTTCATCTCTGATTTTATCAATTTGAGTCCCCTCTCTTCTTTTTCTTGATCACTCTAGCTCAATTTTGTCAAATTTGTAGAGCTTTTTAAATAAACCACTTTTAGTTTTGTTGACTTCTTTTTTTCTATTTCATTCATTTCCACCGCCAACCGCATTATATCCTTTCTTCTACTTGCTTTATGTTTAATTTGCTCTTCCTTTTTCACTGAAGTTTAGGTTATTGATTTGGTTTTTATAATATATTTTATAAATTTATAGCTACAAAAAAGGTCATTTATAGCTATCAATTTTCCTCTAAGCATTGCTTTACCTGCATCCCATAAGTTGTGGGGTTCATCTATGTTGTGCTGTTATTTTCATTTATTTCAATGTATTTCTAATTTCTGTTAGGATTTGTACCTACATTGATCTATTGATTATTTAGGAGTGTGTTGTTTAATTTTTACATATATGAGATTTTTTAAAATGTCCTTTTGCTATTAATTTCTAATTTTATTCCACTGTTACAAGAGAACACACTTTGTATAATTCCAATCTTTTTAAATGTATTAAGGATTGTTTTATGGCCTAATAGATGGTCTATCCTGAAGAATGTTCCATGTGCACTTGAGAAAAATACGTGCTCTGTTGCCACTGGATATAGTGTTATATATTTTTGTCTTTGAACAATGCTTAGAGCATTGTTCAAGTCTTCTATTTTATTGTTGACCTTTTGCACAATTGTTCCATGGCACATGTACTTTCGTGTAGAAATATCAATAGTATAAATCTTGTACTGATTTAAGCCCTGTGCTTTAAAACATTTTACCTTTCTCCCCAGTAGTTTACTGTAGCAAAAATTAGGATTTTTTAACCAAATTTCAGTCAAACCATCTTCTAAGCTAATTAGGGAAACTTGTTTTAATTTATTAAGTACATTCTCATTAACCCTTATTCTTCCATTATTAAAAAATAATTTATATTTTTAACTGATGATTAAGTCTACTGGGCTTATTTCTATCAAAGGCTCTTTTACTTGATTTTTTTTAGTTATTTTTTTATCACTATCTTAGTTCAGACTGCTGTTACAGAATACTCTGATGTGGGTGACTTAAGCACACCATGTTATCACCTTAAATTTATCACCGTTTAAGGCTGGAAGAGTCTAGGGATTCTAAAATCAAGGAGCCAGCAGATCCAGTGTCTGGAGAGGGTCCTCTTCCTGGATTGCAGATAGCTGTCTTTTTGTTATGTCCTCACATGACAGAGCAGAGAGAGAAGAAGCAAGCTCTCTCATGTCTCTTCTTATGTCAGCACTAAACCCATCATGCAGGCTCCACTCTAATTACCTCCCCAAGGCCTCTAAAAAACTATTGTGATATTAGAGATTAGAGTTTCAGCATACGAATTTTGGGGTTGGGAGGAACACAAACATGCAATCCATACAATCACCATCCCCAAATCAAAGCTGATCTTGACAACTGCCTCCTTAAATTTTGATTCCGAAATGTAACTCTGCCTTTTATCCTGATCATATGTCTTCTTCGCAGTGAGTCAAGGGGAAATAGTTACATATGCTCTGGGTTGATCAGTGAATCAAGAGTATCCAAACAGATAAATTGAAGGAGTAGGAGAATTATTTGTATTATGCAGAAGGTGGAGAAAGGAAAAAAGAGTTTTAAGAAGGTCTTTGCAAAACAACTATTTCCAGATGGATAAAATCACTAGCAGTTTTTTATTATCCTTAAGGCTTATATTTCATCCCCAACTCCTCCTCTTTGAGATGTTGAAGCTTATTCAACTACATAAATTCTTTTGGGGAGATGGAGAGAATCAAGTGCCCCGCAAAGATGCTTGGCATAAACTTCACTGTGTGATCTGGCTCACTTCTTCCAATGCCAAATGCTGCTGCAACATCACTAGGTTCCACAGCACGTGCAGCTCATGGCCATCTTGTTTCTGTTAGCATTAACGATCAGGATTGTTGTTCTACTTGTTATCTTATTGTAAAGTCTTGTTCTTGTAATCCATTCTGTTCTTTGAATGTTTGTGATTCCTAAGGTCTATTATTTGAATTGCTTGAATTTGTATATTAAGAATGGCATTAAAATTGTATATGCTTGTAATAAAAGCCAACCTCAATCAATGAATATTCACAGTATTGTTTTTCATGTCATGATCAGCAGAGCCCTCTATCAGAAACCCCTAGGATGCTTATTTAAAAATCAGATTTTGGCACAGCAGCTATAGATAGTGTCTCAGGAATCTACATTTTAACAACCCATTTAATTCTAATGCATTGACATTTTTAGATCCACTGATTTAGGGGCTTGTTGAGTAGGTACTCCATTGTAGGTGCGAATTCTTATCCATTAGCTCCTAGATAATTTTCCCCCAGCACCTTAAAAAATGTGGTAGACCAGCCTGGCCAACATGGTGAAACCCTGTCTCTACTAAAAATACAAAAATTAGCCAGGCATGGTGGTGCGCCTGTAATTCCAGCTAGTCGGGAGACTGAGGCACAAGAATCGCTTGAACCCAGGAGGCAGAGGTTGCAGTCAGCCGATATTGTGCCACTGGGCTCCAGCATGGGCAACAGAGTGAGACTCCATCTCAAAAAAACAAAAAAAAAATGTGGTGGAACATAATTTTGAAAGAGTTCCCAAGACTAATGCAGTTAATTCTCTTAGTAATAAAATTATTTTTGCACTAAATAGTATTTATTGATTATAAACAATATTTCCAATAATCCCTTGCTAAGTAATTCTTTGGAGATAGTAAAATGCGTACAATACTGTGTTTGTACAAGCAAATAGAGAGACAGAGGGTGAGATCATTGTTGAGAAAAATTTGATTGTGAATCCATCATTGCTGCTTCCTCAGCCTTGACTTCTGTGGAGCATCTGAGGTTTTCCCTTATGATAAGAAATAGGATTGCTGTGTGTTTTTATATATCAACGGTCTAGCTGAAGCATCACACATCAGAAGTCATGCGTAACCTGTTTTCATGACATTTTAGGAAGAAGTGGAAACCAGCTAAAAGATTAGGAAAGAGGGCTTTTCAATTGCAGGGTCACATCGAGTTCTCATTTGTGCTCTAGTACTTTCTTAGTAAAGCCCCAAAAGTTAATAAAAAAGAGTTTAAATCTTCTGCCTGAAATGATGCTCTTCTTCCCTGAGACTCCCTATAAGACATTTGGCTGCAAAAGGAGCCTCATGTCTGCCTCTGCTGTGTGAACAAGCTTCCTCTTAAAGAATTACGACCCTACTCCTGGGTGGTTCCATGACAACATATCAGCCCCTGACCACGAGATCCCCCAGAGGGGCCTCCTAGCAAGCTTGGATTCAAGGCACCTCCCATAACAAGGCTGACCCCAGCGATGTCTTTGAATGTCTTTTACCTTGTGCTCTTGAAATCCTTGGTGTTCATCTCTGATGTTGTCTTAAAAACTTAGAAAAGAAACCAAATGCAAAAAGTTTTTCTCATACTGACCTGCCATAGTCCCATGTAGCAGCTTAGATATGATTAAATATTGTAGATGAAGAAGGTATGCTTCCCCCAGTGACCTGTGAGCTTACTGAAGACAAGGACCTTGTCTTACTTATTTTAGCATTTTCAGTCTTCCTCACACCACTTGCTTTCCTCACTCTCCTCTCTTGTCGCCTCTAATATCTTAATGTTCAACACATAGCAGTACTCATATTACCTATATGCTATTAAGTTAGAATTGCATTGAATTGACTTGAGGACCTGGTCTTAAATCATTTAGATTAGCAGAGGATATGTCAACTCAGGTTTTTGTTATGTATACTAAAAAGAGAATGGAAATATGCATGTTGATGTTATATGAAAGCAAGATAGTTCTTATTTTTATTTACTGCATTAGAAAGGATACTAAATTGTGTGGGTTTTTAAATTATAATGTTCAGGGTGTAACAGAATTTATATTGCCTGCTTTAAAATATTAAAATTGTGGCTGGGCATGGTGTCTCACGCCTATAATACCAGCACTTTGGGAGGCCGAGGTGGGCGGATCTCAAGGTCAGGAGATCGAGACCATCCTGGCTAACACAGTGAAACCCCATCTCTACTAAAAATACAAAAAATTGACCGGGCATTGAGGCGGGTGCCTGTAGTCCCAGCTACTCGGGAGGCTGAGGCAGGAAAATGGCGTGAACCCGGGAGGCAGAGCTTGTAGTGAGCCGAGATGGCGCCACTGCACTCCAGCCTGGGCAACAGAGCAAGACTCTGTCTAAAAAAAAAAAAAAGAAATTGAAAATGCTTACCCCATGATGCAACAGATATTTATGAAACTATTTTTATGTGGCCAGCATTATGCTATATACAAAAACAAATGGATATATAGACAAACAAAATATGACCTCTGCTCCCAGGGAGCTCACAGGCAAAAAGCTATTACAATGCAAAGACAGTTTTGGAATCGTGCACACTACTATGGGAGCAGTTCAAGAAAGTAAGCCCTACTGAAGTCAGGGAAAGTTTCTTAGAGAAGCCCCTGAAGGTGATGACACCTGGCTGTGGTTGTGTAGTATTTTGCCAGATGAAGAGCAAGAAGACAGACATTCCTATGCAGAGGTAGGAACATGAACACAGGGATGGGTGATGTCTGACAGACTTAGGAAGCCGGTTAAAGTTGGAACCATGGATTTGACAGTGGAGAAATTAGCAGGATAAAAACCTAGAAGTTGGCTGGGTCAGATTCTGAAGGGCCTGGCATGTTTAGACTAAGGACACTTTCTCTACTCTAATGCTAGGAGGGGTGCACTGAATGTTTGAAAATGAACTTGCAATGCAGAAAGACAACCTTGGCAAATGTGAGAATTGGGAGGTGGCGAAATTCAAGGGCCTCTGCTAGTGATCCAGGTGGAAGACAATGGTGGCCTGAATTAAGGTCTGATGAGGGAGTAGAGAGAAATAACTCCAAAAATAGTAATTAGATACAATCAGTGGGACCACAGACCACTTGGTTGTGGATTTAGACAGAGAAGAAATGTCAGAGTCTGGCTTGGGGGTGTTTTAGTTTGCTAGGGCTGCTATAAAAAGCACCACAAACTAAGTGACTTAAACAACAAAAATGTGTTGTCTTACAGTTCTGGAGGCCAGAAGTCTGAAATCAATGTTTTGGCAGGACAGCCTCCTTCTGAGGACTGTGAGAGATGATCTGTTCAAAGCTGCTCTTCTTGGCTTGAAGATTTCTATTGTTATCATATGTCTCTTCACATCACCCTCCTCTATGCATTTCTGTCTCTGTATCCAGATTTTCCCCTTTTATTAGAACACCAGTCGTATTGGATTAGAGCCTACCCTAATGACCTCATTTTAATTTGGTAAACTCTGTAGAGACCCTATCTCCAAATAAGATACAATTTAACCCTTCATGGTGGGTGTAGGGCCATTCCCTGAGACAGAGAACACAAGAAAAGGAGATTTGATGGATGCTGGGGGAAGAGGATGAAATTGGTTTCATGCTATGCTGCCCATGCCACATTTTCGTTAAGTCTATTATAGTATTATGGCCCAATAACTGCTTGCTTTTGTGACTTTTATGTTATGGCTATGCAGCACCTCTCTCTCTGGGTTCCTTTTGTTTTATTGGTTTAGTCTTCTGACAGTGTCTGGAGGAGTGGGGCTGTGAAGAAACCATGGGCTGTCCATCTTATACACTGGCTGTCAGATCCTATAGCCTGGAAGGCATTCTGTTTGGATGACATTAATCCATGTTTCAACTCCCCCTGCCCAAGACAGTGGTGGTTATCGTCAAGAATGACACCTGAGGCCTGCAACACCAGCCTCTAGAAGCTCTCCACAATCATACTGTCAGCTGGAGCCCCCAACAAAGCTCAGACTGATGGCCCAGACAGCGAAGATGTTACTGTCAAATTTAGCAGCTACATACACACAGATGCCACACTGATTACTCTTTATTTCCCCAAAGTTGTCTTTGGCTGTGGCCATTTGATGCTTTATGGGGTGAGGTAGGTTGGGTAGAAGATTGTCAGCCCCCAAATCAGTAAACCAAGTATCTGTCCTTTAACTGTTTTCTTTTTTTTTTTTGAACGGGATAGTCAATATTGGCCAAGTGCTAAGACACATTTAGCTAACCCCAGGCCTGAGATTTCTCTCATTTGTCACTTTGAAACACTGGGTCCTACTGAAGGCAAAGATGAATTGTAACCCAGAGAGGACAATCACATTGGACAGGGTGACTTCCTGGGTTTAATTAAAGTACTGAAATTAATGAGTATTGTAAGTGACTTGCCAAATTGCCTGACAAAATTATTTCCACAGATAACTCCTTGTTTTCAGAAAAATGCCAGAGAGTAGCCAGAACTTTGAAGTGAACCAAACAAATGACATCCTAATGGAGGATTAGCTGGAAGATGCCTCAGGTTTGGAATGTGACCAAGTATTACTCTGGAAAACTCCTTTTATTGCAGCCCCTGGAGCAGCCCCAAAGCCTGAGTGAATTTATCTAAGGTTGTTTTTTTCCCCAATTTAAGAAAGGCGCTGGAATTATATTTGTCTAAATTATAATTATTGAAAGTTAATTTTAAAGAAAGACAATTGAGATAATAGTTTCAAAAGTCGAGATTTACTTTGCTAGCCTGATTTATTCCCTGATTTAATCAGGGAATTTAGAGATAACCACCTGGGACTTTTTAGGTTAGAAAGATCCAAAAAAGAATTTAATGCATCAATTTTTTAGCTAAGCAGAAAGACTTTTTTTAGATGAAGAAAAAGGGAATTTGAAATTGGCATAGCGTAACTCAATTTTTTCCTCTCAAAAAACAACCTTGATGCTTTTCTTAGTGAGTTAATTTATAAAAGAGCCCAGTGGCTTCTGTTCCTGATAGTTGCATGGGTCTTTTGGGGGGCCACTTATTTTGTTCCCAAAGACACTCAAGTGTATCCAGAATGAACTGGGGGAGTAATCTTAGAACTTTGTCTTGATGGAGAAATGGAGAAGGTTTTCATAAGAAACTTGAGTGATTGTAGGGAGGTTTAGATTTTCTCTCTAAACCAACAAAGAGTTAAGGAAAGCCTGGAGTAAGTGGGATGGCTGTCACAGGGCTGTCAGGGCAGATATCCTCCGCTCCATTGGATCTGCTAGCTATTAAGCTTGCTTATTCCACTTCCCATGAACTATGCATGGTGCTTGTTCTGCTATGGAGGGAGTCCTGTCATTAATACTCTCCACCCCAGTAAGAGCCATTTGATATAACTACACTGAATTTACCCAGTGATATCCTTAAGAAAAAATGAGTGAATTCTATTAATGAAGCTGTAACATTGTTGAAATAGGCATAGACTTCCTCACTCTGTGAATTTTAATCAGCCTACAAATCCCCATTTATTAGTTATGGGTAATCTATGGATGTCTTACTTTTTAAAGTCCTTTGGAGAAAATTAAATGTTGTCGAATCATTGGCGTCTTCTTTGATATGTGTGTAACTCATGTTAACATTAATGAATGTTCATCACTGATTAATAAGAGAGAGACCTCTTTATATAAAGGTTAGTAAGAAAGACACAGAGCAGTGATTTCAGTGTCTCTCTATGAGCAAATAAGGTCGATAGCTTGATTCATAGGTGAAGGTTCTATTGCATCAGGGAAGATAAATACAACCTAAGGATGTATGACTTTATGACGGGCTGGGGAAGGATGGATAAAGGCAGATGCCTCCTCTGAAATTCTCCTTATTTAACAGTTCATAGAGTGGAAGGCAGTCTTTTGTGAAAGTGTTTCCTGGGATTTAAACTTTTATCATATAATATGGCTCCTAAATCTTTTGAAATTTATAGTTGGGTGGGGGTAGACAGAGGGGAAGGGAGAGAGAGAGAGATGTTCCCTTAGGAAAATAATTTATTAATAATAAATAAAAGGATGAAGTCATAAAAGATGTGAGGTGAGGAGAAGCTGTGGTTTGAGAGCCAAGGAAAGACCGTGATTCTAGTCTCACTTTTGTAAACGGAATTTACTCTCTTTAGACTTTCCTCAGCAATAAAATGAGACACTTGGATAGGTTCTCTTGAAGGGCCTGCTTCCTCTAACAGTCAGTTACAGTGTAGAAAGCAGAGTGCATGCCATTGATAAATAGGGTGATGGCATTAAAAGGATGAGTTGACATCAATCATGAAGGGATTACAGGAAAAGGTACAATATGAACATCTTTGTGAGTGAGCAGGGCTGTGTAGAGGTGACAGAGTCCATGACTGGATGGAGCATGGTGCTTTGAAGTCAGGAGACAGGTCCGAGTCAGAGTTTGACACCTACTGTGTGACCTCAGAAATGTTGACTCGCCCAGCCACCATTTCCTCATTTGACACACAGGTCAGTACAGTCTTCCTCACTGGGTTGTTGTATGGGATAGTTCAGATACCGGATGCCTAAGACATAGCATGGTGTCCGACCATAATGGATCATGAACGACAGGGCCTTTACTACCGAGTAATGCACATGTGTACTGACCCTTTGGTATATTGAGCAAATAGTCCCTGAAATCATTGTTTAAGTAACTTTTAGAATGTAAATTTTGTCTTATGTTCACTAGGGAAGCTTTCTATTTCAAAGGAATCTTACTTGACTCTCTTCATAAGGGCCTTTTTATAATGTTAATTACCTCCTTATAATTTATCTGGTTTATTAAGTTTAGCTTCGGTTCTTTGTGTTTTCTTAAAGTGGAGCAAACCTGAAAGCTTACTAATATCTTACTCCATTCACATTTGCCCTTTTTTGTGAGCCGCTGTGATAATATGTGATAACTGACTTCAAGAAAAATGCCTCTGCCCTCCTCTCTTGAAACATTAAACTAGGGGAAGCTTTTCTTCCAGCGATTATTCTCATAGGTTGAATGGTCTTTAAATTGCAATTGGCAGAGTGCTTGGTGAAATGCTATATTTAGGAACTATTGTGTACCTATGTCTATTATCTCTGTTTCCTTTTCTTTTCCAAAGGCAGTGTTTCCATGGAAAAAGCGCATTTGTTGCTTAGGAGATTGTCCACTCTTGTCTTTTTGCTTATCCTTCCCATTTAGCCCCAGACAGGTTTGTAATATCATTCACAGTTGCTGTGGGGACTATTATGATGTCATGTGTGGAGAGCTATTATTTAAGGTGATGACTTGGCAGCTGGATCTTCTGAAACAAGAAGGGTGCATGCATGTGTGTGCACAGGCACACGTGCACTCATGCACACACACACACACACTCACGCACACACACCGCAGGAATTCTTCCTTGAAATGACCCGATCACAGACTTTTTGAAGGGAATAGTCATCAAGCTTTCTTTTCATAATTTGGTAGAACTTATCTTCTGCTCTTAGGCAGCCCAGCTTTTCAGTCATTCATGATTAAAACAGTGACAAGAGAAAAGAGGATGTACAACCTTTCTTATATAAGATACTGACTAAAACTGCAGCACTCTCTAGCAGGGCCAATTAACTCATAGCATACACCGAGATCTTTCCCTGCAAGTTGATCATTCTTTATTAGTCAGTGCAACTGGAAATGAATCAAGATATAGTAGCAGTGAGAGAATTCAATTATTCATAACTAAGCTAGAAATATCATTTTACTAAAGGGAAACTGAAAGGAGAGGAGGTGACTGACATTTTATCAAGTTCTTTCTATGTGCTAAGCAGTGAATATCTCTGCCTGGGATCATCTGCCTCTTCTTTTCTGGCACCATTACCTCTCCTTCCCCTACTTTTGTTTGTTTGTTTTGTTTTGTTTTGTTTTAAAGAGACTGGGTCTCGCACTCTTCACCCAGGCTGCTAGGCTGGAGTATAGCCTCAAACTGCTGGACTCAAGCAATCCTCCTGCCTCACCTCAGCTTTCCAAGTAGCTGGGACTATAGGCACATGGCACCATGCCCAGATAATTTTAAAATTCTTTGTAGAGATTGATTCTCGCTGTGTTGCCCAGACTGGTCTCAAACTCTTGGTCTCAAGCAACCTTCCTGCCTCAGCCTCCCAAACTGCTGGGATTATACATGTGAGCCAATGTGTCCAACCTCCTTCCCCTTCTTCAGCACCAACCTATAAATATGTCTGTCTCTCCTCCTATCCTTGCTTCCCACCCTCATCTAAATCAGACTCCTGCCTCATGTCTCTCATTCCATTTTGTACCAAGTATCTTTAAATAATAGTCTACTGTTCCCAACTAACGTGTACATCAGAATCACCAGAGGAGCCTATTAAAATACTGATTTGTAGGTCTCCATTCAGAAGGGTTGATTCAGAAGATTCAGGGTGTGGCCCAAATCTTTGTTTTTTTTTTTTTAGCAAGCTCCCCTGGGTGATTCTGTTGTGCTCTCAGGTATTAGACAGTAATTGGTACTCATTTCTTAATTCCTCTCATCTTAATCACTCATCAGCCCTTCTCCATCTGGCTTCTGCCTCTCTGGTGAAAATGCTTTTGCCAGGATCGCGTGGCTCTCCCTACCTGGTGAATGAAATGGCATGTGGGTTCACTGTAGAACACTGGATGTGGCTGGCCACTCCCACTTTGGAATTCCCTGCCCCTTGATGCCTGTGACAGTGTGTTCTCTCAATCAGCCCTCTGGTCTGTTTGATGATTCCACTTCCTCATCCTACCCTGTAAATGCTGATTTTCCCCAGGATACCATGCTCAGCCCTCTAATTTTTATTTCCCTACAGACCAAGCAATTTCATCCATTCCTGTGGCTTAACTACCACAAGTCTGCTGATGACACCCGTAGGCACCTACAACTTTGACCATCTCTTACCTAAGCTTCAGAGTCATAGATATCTCTGTGTGCTGAGTATATGTGTGTCTGGATGCCCCGTCATCTCCGTAGGCTCAGCTTGTCCAAAATCAAACTTGTCTTCTCACTAAATCTTCCACAGCATGTTTTTCCCCAATGAAGATCCCACTGTCAACCAAGCTAAAAACCTGAAGCCATTCTCCTCTAATTTTTCTCACTTCCAACATCAAAGAATTATCAAACCCTTCCAATTTTCCTCCTAAATATTTCTTGGATGTGTTTTTGCCTTTGTTTCTCAGCTTCAGACTCTCATCACCCCTTGTGACAGCCTTCTGGCAGGTTCTCCCAGGTATATAGCAGTACTTTATGTTCTCACCACCCCTATTGAATGCTTAACTCCATGGATTTAGAAAATATGGCTTCTTCATGCCATATTCTCAGCATCTAGCAGCATTCGTGGCAGGTGATCAATAGAGTTAGATAAATGAAAGCATGAAACATCTAGCTCATAGCTTTTTTGGAAATTCTTATTTACAGATAAAACATATAAAGCAGTGAGCTTAAGGGCTAACATGTTTAAAATGTGAATTGCCAGCAACCAAATTGCTATTGGTATTAAGTCAAGAATTTTGAAATTTGTTTTCCTCCTTCAGGTCTTCGGCACCAAACTAGGTCAGCTGGAATCTTCTCTCACACTGAGAGAGGTGGCTATTTTGTTTAAAAGTGATCTAGCTGTAGTTTTATTGCTATAAATTCCAACTTTACAGTGAGTTACTCAGACTTATATATTCTCTCCTGACCCATTCAGGTTATTGGTGAATTATAGGCATTGTCAGCATGGTTTGGTTCTTCTCTGTCAAAAAGGGTCACTGTGACAGTCTCCTCACTGAGTCTCTGATTTCTCTTTTGAATCTTTCAGAATGGAGGGTGATGTGGTTTGGCTGTGTATCCCCACCCAGATCTCATCTAGAATTGTAATCCCCAGGTGTTGAGGGAGGGACCTGGTGGGAGGTGATTGGATCATGGGGGCAGTTTCTCTCATGCCATTCTCTTGATAGTGAGTGAGTTCTCATGACATCTGATGGTTTTATAAGGGGCTCTTCCCCCTTTGCTTTCTCTCCCTCCTGCTACCATGTAAGATGTGCCTTTCTTCCCCTTTGCCTTCTGCCATGATTGCAAGTTTCCTGAAGTCTCCCCAGCCATGCAGAACTGTGAGTCAATTAAACCTGTTTTCTTTATAAATTACCCAGTGTCAGATATTTCTTTACAGCAATGCCAAAATGAACTAATACAGAGAGTTAATTGCTACAATAAAATATGAAGAAATTAAAACCTATCATTCTTTCTTCCTCAGGAAACCAGACACAAGCAGAAAGTGAAGCTCAGAGCACTGAGTGCCTTGTCTAGTGAGCCAGTGATTTAGGAAAATGGAGAGCTTCTGTGTTCTTTGACATTATGGAAGCCACTGAGCTTCCCTCTGCCTCTATGTCTCCCTCTGTAAAACTGCCAGCTTTTCTGGCCCTTCACTGGATAGCTGTACAATGTATAAAGAGCATCTGTAGTTTCTTGGAGGAAATATGTCAGCTTAAATAAGTGGTTCTTGATGTAGCCAGGGTGATAGGTGACATTTGGAAGTCTGCGTTTACAGTTACTGTTTTTAGGATTATATTTGCAGTATTTTTCTTTGCTTCAGCCACTCTTTATGAAAGATCATCAGCACAGAACATCTGTGAAGACTTGTGGGATAGTTCGCTGGCACAACCTGCCATATAGTAAATATAGCCATTCTAGCAAGACCTTGCCTATCCATGCTAATGAGGACTAGGCACAGTATGGACAATTTATATCTGCAGAAAAATATAAAAATCTGGAGTCACTCAGTATTTTTTATCTTTCCTGCTGTCAAACTGGCAGTCATTTAAATTTCACATCCCCTTCCTTCCCAGGATGCTTTCATGAAAGGCACTAGTGAGAGGCAAAATGGCCGAGAGGCAGGCAGTTTACTGGAAAAGGAGCTGTATGCAGCGAGGGGTTGAGCCAGGCAACAACTGGGTAATCAGCCCCTGAAAATCAGCTTTAGAAAGCATGTATTGAACTCGACCTGACTGCTCCTGAAGGTTAGGCAGTCACTTCTTCTGCAGGCAGGAGGTGAGGCCTCCTCAGGGCCAGGTCCTGTTCAGAGGCACACGAAAGGAGAGGAGTTGAGAAGGTAAACAAGGCAAGGCTGTACATACATTTCCACAGTGGAACTCAGCCCCTGACTTGTTCCTAAGGGAAGTTCCCTGTGCTGCAGGTTCAACTGCAGGAGGCAGAGAGGCATTGATGGTATTCCACCTTCTGGCTAATAAATTTGCTCATCCAGATTTCACCTGAGATGTATCATCAGAGGTTAATTCCTGTTCCAGCCTTAGATCAGAAAGGAAGTGCCTCTCTTCACTCCTCAGTCTTTGGAGAAACATATCTAAGAGCGTGAGTTACAGTCACTACCCCTGACAAAGTGGCTCATGTGCTATGGAACATTGCCCCTGATCCTTGTTCTCAGCACAGTTCTCCTCATTTTGTACCTGCTACCTTTGTGGATAATAATTAACTACAATCATGGTGTTACAATTTACTGTGTTTATTTGATAAGTGGTATGTTCCTGGTTCTTGATTTTTCTTTTATTCTCTAATGCTCTATGACATAGGTGTGGATTGACTATCACTAACTCTGTTTATTTATGCTTAAGTGGCTTTGCAAACAAGAGGAACTTTTCAGTTACAAGAGGACTTCAGTTGAGGAGCTTTGAATCTCTTGTGAGTAAGTAATTTTTAAAATAGAAAAGAGAGCTTTCACAGCCTTGATATAAGGAAGTCCTAGTTTCACTTGGGCTCAGCCTTTTTTTTTTTTTTTTTTAATCTGATGGATGTCCCCAGATAACAGAAAATGTGATGGTTATGTTTTCCAGGCCAACATCAACCAAATGTGTTGTCAGAGAGTGACTTTAAGAACACTATTTTGTTCGCCAGCGTTCTAAAAATTAGGATGATGACCCTGTGAACTTTACAAATGTCAATAATTGAGTGGAGATCAGCATAATCCAGTAGACTGTTGACTAGTTCCACAGTGTGTCCTTCATTCTCTGTGTCCTTAAGTTCAGAGGACTGACATGGGGATTGGGATAAAAAAGCAAATTTTTTAGCATACGGATGACAAGCAGTCAACTCCTCTTTTTAAACAGTACATTGATCAACAAACCGTGTTCTACCAGGCTCTTGCTCATCCTGCCACTTATGGGTCAACTGGACGCAAAGGATAGAAGGAGAAATGTATCGCTTCATAAATATGAATCTGATCACTGTCAACCCACTTTACAATGGTGTTGTTTTAAAAGTGATTTTCAATAAGTGAAGTTAACAGAAAAAGTAAAATGGAGCATGTCAGGGTTCAGTTAGGTTCATCTTCTGCCTGCCTGTATCACTATTTTTACTTGAGGATAGAAAGATTAATTTATCAATTGTCTCTAGCTACTGAGACTATGCTAAGTGCTGTGGATACAGACATTAAATGAACAGTTCCGAGCACAGACTGATGCATGAGTATGTGCTGATCATGGTACGCACATAACTCTTCAGTCCTTGTGGCAAGGAAGTCAGGCACCTCTGTCCACTGCTGGATAGAAGATTATGTTATAAGTAGCCATCTTCTAGACCACAGCAGCCCTACACAGAGATGCAGAAATGCAGAGATTTTTGCAGTGAGATATTAAATGGGTAGCATTCCAAACACAACAGACAAAAACTAACATGATAGACTCCGTGTTGAGGTTCTGACCTACCAGGATTTCTTCTGGCCATTTGGGATCCCAGCCTACTCTTCACAGCTTTTGGGAACGCAAATTCCCCTTTTGTCTTCTCTTTCCCTATCTCTGAATCCTCATGGTCAGTAGAAAAACCTGTATTGTCAAGGAGTCTCCCAGTGTTGTAGCTTCATCGTATTTTCTCCTGACTAGAATAAGGAACAGCCAGACAAGATTTTGTTCATAGTATCTCCTCCTATACTGAAGACTGTTAAATCTTCTCCATCTTCTCTCAGCTGGACAATTCTTGTTCTTTTGACTGCTTCTTATAAATCTTATTTTCTTATCTTTGAATCATGATTATTGCTCATCTCCTCCAAAGAGCAGAGCGCAGGGCTTCTTGCAGACTTCAACAAGCAGAGGTAGTGAGATCCTTTGCAGGAGTTCCTCAGCTGGGGCCAGTTATGCACACTTTGAGGACCCGGCTCTCCATACAGCACAGGAACATATGGGCACTGCACAGGAATCAATGAGCACTGTACAAGAATGAGATAAGTAGTGTTATGGACTGAATATTTGTATTCCCCAAAAATTCATATGCTGAAGCCGAGCCCCCAGTGTGGCTGTATTTGGAGATGGAGCATCTAAGGTAGTAATTAAGGTTTAGTGAGGTCATAAAAATGGACCACTGATCCAATAGGATTAATGTGTCCTTGTAGGAGGAGACCACACAGTGTTCTGTCTTCCCACCATCCCTCTTTCCCTCTGAACACCCACAGCGGAAAGACCAAGTGAAGACACAGGAAGAAGGTGATCATCTACCAGTCAGAAAGAGAGCCCTTATTAGAAACTGGCCATGCTGGCACCTTGATATCAGACTTCCAGCTCCAAGATGGTGAGAAACGAAATGCCTGTTGTTTAGATTATCCAGTCTGTGGTCTTTGGTGATAGCAACCTGGACACACTTACATAAGCAGCTCTGGGGCAGTCCTTGTGCTGCTCCCCTGTGCCTCTATCATCATGAGGATACTATGATGCTTAGATTCAGATTTTTTTTTCTTTTTATAACTCTGACCTACTCTCCTACAGAATATTTAAGACAAAATTTTCAGCAGGACATCTTTCTGTTACGGATATGGAGAAACCCATTTCATAGAAGAGTTTGTTGAACCAGGCTTCTTCTGCATCCTATAGTTAGTTTTCCACTGGAATTGATTTAATCTCTAGTACATTGAAATATATTTAAGGGCCGGGCGTGGTGGCTCAAGCCTGTAATCCCAGCACTTTGGGAGGCCGAGACGGGCGGATCACGAGATCAGGAGATCGAGACCATCCTGGCTAACACGGTGAAACCCCGTCTCTACTAAAAAATACAAAAAACTAGCCGGGCGAGGTGGCGGGCGCCTGTAGTCCCAGCTACTCGGGAGGCTGAGGCAGGAGAATGGCGTGAACCTGGGAGGCGGAGCTTGCAGTGAGCTGAGGTCTGGCCACTGCACTCCAGCCCGGGCGACAGAGTGAGACTCCGTCTCAAAAAAAAAAAAAAAAGAAATATATTTAATAGGCCGGGCACGGTGGCTCACACCTGTAATCCCAGCACTTTGGGAGGCCAAGGCAGGCGGATCACAAGGTCAGGAGACCGAGACCACAGTGAAACTCCGTCTCTACTAAAAAATACAAAAAATTAGCCAGGCGCTGTGGCGGGCGCCTGTAGTCCTAGCTACTCGGGAGGATGAGGCAGGAGAATGGCGTGAACCCAGGAGGCGGAGCTTACAGTGAGCCGAGATCGCGCCACTGCACTCCAGCCTGGGCGACAGAGCGAGACTCCTCCGTCTCAAAAAACAAAACAAAAAAAAAGAGTATATTTAATAATAAGCCATATCATGAAGGCCTTCTACTTTGTTATTAAAATATCAGGAATCACTGTCTGATGAGTTCTTAAGCATTATGTTTTAATTATATAGAGAAGAAGAGTTCCTAGGCTTCAACTCAGGGTGTAATTTTTAAAAAATTATTTAAATTGACTTTGAAGCACCTTCCAGCCATTTGTTCAACAGTTAAATTCCCCAGAATGCCTGCTGTTTTCTGTCTAATTTTTGACATTATTATCTTTCTGGAAACAGAGCTGCTATTTAATTCAGCTAGCACTGAACAGAAACTGATTATTCTCTTTTGATGTAACTGGAGTGACTTAAATACTTACAATCTTTTGTGTTAAGGGAAGATTAAAGCATAGGAGAAAAGTGTTCTGTCTTGAAACTCCAAATAAATATTTCAATATGAAGTGGCCATAATTTCCTTATGAAAATTATATTGGGTCATTGGGTGTTCAGTAACAAAGCATTAGAAATTGATGTAAGCAGTGCCTACAAGGTCCTCTTTTTTTGTTGTTGTTTTGTTTTGTTTTTGTTTTTGAGACCGGGTCTCACTCTATCGCCCAGACTTGAATGCAGTGGTGCCATCTTGGCTCACTGCAACCTCTGCCACCCAGGCTCAAGCAATCCTCCCACCTCAGCCTCCCGAGTAACTGGGACTACAGGTGAGTGCCACCACACTGGGCTATTTTTGTATTTTTAGTAGAGATGGGGTTTTACCATGTTGACCAGGCTGGTCTCAAACTCCTGACCTCAAGTGATCCACCCACTCTGCCTCCCAAAATGCTGGGATTACAGATGTGAGCCACTGCACCCTGCAGGTCCTCTATTCTTAAAAGATTCAGAGATTTCCTTTGACTTTGGCCATGATATGTGATTGGGCAGGAAAAAATAAAAGCTGAGACTAAGTTATACCCGGGACTCTTCTTTCTATAAATCAGAGACTTGTCATTACCTTATCCTTAATCCATATTCCAGTCAGAGTTCTTCCGAAATTACATTCCTTTCAGTTCCATCTTCTTAAAGGACTTACTGGGTCAGGGACATGTGTGGTAGAATTTAGACAAATTAGATCATCTTAATTGTTGGGCAGTGAGTTTTAGTGGCTCTTACAAAAACATTTTTAGGCAGTGAGAAACAAAGATCCAACAATAAAGAAGAAATCAATCTGTGATAGAAAAGTAAAGTCAGCAAGATTCATGACAGCTATTGGGCTTTCTATTGAGTAGCACAGTTTGGAATTTACTGAAGACTCTGCTTTCACTGGGCTTCAGGCTTCAGAACTCTGTCTTTTGTTTAGGTAAGTGGTGTAGACTATATTGCTCAGGAAGCCTATTTCTGTCAAAGGAAACATGACAATCCAGCTGTGTTCTTTTCATTGTTAGCCTCAGCTGTTTCATTTTTCAAATAACTTAATGACATGTCAGAAGCAAAATTAAGTTATCTTGGCTACAAATGTCAATATCACCCATGACGTCAGTGCTGGTCTTACATAGCCTCTCTACTTGTACCTCTGGCCATCACTGCAGATGCAGCCCGTGAGTGGTTCCTTCATCCTCCTCCAACTTGCCCGTTTCTGTCAGCATTCAAAGGATCAGTCATTCAACAGAAGACCTTTAGTGAACAAATATTCAGTGCCAGGCATTAGGCTGCAAGAGTCAGTCAGGATCAAAATGACAACGGAAATGCAAAGATACACAAAAGGGAAAAGACATTTCCTCTCTCACAAAGCTGATAGCCTGTTGAGAAATAGTGTAAGGGAGAGAAGGAATGACTGGAAACCTACTGTCCCATTGAGTATTGGTTAGAGAGGAAGCAACAGACTTCCTGCATACTCTTTCTTCTCAGAGCCCCAGATCTGATTTACAGGTGTCTAGCCCTGTTGTCCTGTTATCTTAGAAGAGAGGATGGCTCAGAAGAGAGAATGGCTAAGAGGGGGTCAGGAAGGATGATTTTCATTTTTGCATCATTTGTTTCAGTAACAAAATAAAGACAATGTAAACTGCCTCCAGCTTGTTGAAAATATTAAATTCTCTCACTTTTGCAATGAATCATTACAGAGAATGGTAATAACCGTGGAATATCTCTGCCATTAATGGCAGTGAAGTCACAAATGCCTTTCTCACAGAAGGGCTTAGCAAATAGCAATGCACCTTTCATTTACACTAAGTAGTCAACTAACCTACAGGCTGACAGGAACATACATTAAGAACTGTAGTAACTTCATGAGGGTTTGCCTGTGTGGTTATGAAGATCTCCCAAGGAAATAAGAGCAAGGTAACTATGAATAATGGGGTTTATCTTTCCTTGCTGAACTTTTGAATATGTATCCTATATACAATGTAAATGATTCTGACTCTATCATATTCTAAATAATGACATCCCTTATTATACATGAGGCTTTTGTTTTCAAAATAAATGAACCAGCATGTCAGGCATATGGAGTTCCTGGAAATACATTAGAATCTCAGCAAAAGTTGAATGCTGTTTGAATATTGCAGTTTTTACCTTAATATACTGCACATCCCTCCTTCAGGTGACAGATACTCTTGAGGTTTGGGAGGTCCATGTACTTCATGTTATGTTTGGTGCGTACTCTGAGATGGATCACAGTCATGTGGAAGTCTGAATGTCACTATATGCATTTTATTGACTTTACCTTCAATAAACAGAACTCTGTAAAATGCCTTTCAGAAAGGTTGAGAGGTACTCATTGGACTGGGTGATAGGGTGACTATTTGCATATTACATTTAAGCTACATTAAGTAATGCAGAGAGCAGACAGGTATGAGTATCCAAGTATGTACATAACCCTGAACTTATACATATGTCTTTTCATAATCTCTTAAACATGATTTTGAACCAAATGCAGTAAAGCAGTCAGAGGCCTTTTAGGACCATTTTGTCTTAGGCATTCTTTACTCTTGTTTCCACATGAGCTTGCCTTAGCTAAGATCTCCAGTGTATTCCACTGTGATTGTCAATTTTAATAGCATCTCTCTGATTCTTCTTTTACCTGTAAGTGAATTAAAATATGCTGTATTATGATTTTGGACTTTTGGAGCCCAGATTTCATAAATGGGGAAAGCATTGCTTAGAGTTGTATTTAAATCTAAATGAACACGAGTTCTGAAATGTGGTTCATCTACTTTTCTCTACACATCTGGACTCACCAAATTTTACAATTGAATTGGACACTTGAAGCACGTCTTATAGGAAATGACATGAAGACATTCTGATATGAATTTTGCTATCCTGGGTTGTATACATGAAGGAGTAAGTGAAACTTGGCCAATTGTGCTGAGCATACTTCATTTGCAATACCTTCTTGTGAAATGTCAGTGTTTTTAAAGGAACCCAGTGGTGATTGGTCTGGTAGTGATATTAGTCATGTTTTAGACTATAAGGGTGTTTATTCATTGATTGATTATTAACCTCTTGGAACCCCTACTAGTCTGATATAAGCCATGTCTGACTAAGAAAATTCAGATTCTGTGCCTACAAGCATAATCAGCCCATTTTATTCTCCCAAGTACCCACATTTCTCTAGGTTAACGCATCAATTAGTTATTATAACATTATGAGTATATTCGTGCTAACAGCTAGAGGCACAGACACAAATGAATTAAGCCCGACTGACTTCCAGACCAAATCTTCTCTTGCTCAGGAATCAACCATCTAGCCCTTCCCATTTGAATCAGTACATGCCTGATGGATGGGAGATTAATGAGTGTAACGCCTTCTTAGGATCTCTAGGGCTTCAGCATTAGTATCTGCCACTCTAGAGCAAGAGTCCCCAGAAACTACCTTTAATGCTGTCTGTCATCTTTTTTATGTTGGGGAGCAACTTATTTTTCTAAGTCTAATAAATTATACTATGAGGACCATGTATACTCAAGAGCTGGGTGCCTCTCTCCATAGTTCAGGGAGCATCACAGAGTCCTGCAGTTCTTTCCAAATAGCACTGCAATGTGGTTGTGAAAAAAATCAAGATCGCTTCTCTCTGTCTCTCTCTCAATCTCACTTTCTCTCCTCCCCCATCCCCCATCTGTCTCTGAGATCCCTAACTTACCTGGCCTGACCACTTTGCTGGGAACCATTTAATGTCTGAGCATGGTGCTTGAAAAGATACTTGAGCACAGAAATGATTCTGCGACAGAAATGCCTGAGTTATGTGAGTCTACTCAGCCAGTGAGGAGGATGCATTTGAGGGGCCTGCTGGTTCTATTCATTGTATTGTGCTTTTCATCATTTACTAGTCAGTCGTGGTGGTTATTTACAGGTAGACTCTATTGTTGAGAATCACCACTTAGTATTATGGGCTATGTGGGTTGTATTCACACCTAGCCACTTTACAGGTGTGTTTTCTGCAGTGGAAATATAATGTATACAATCACCTTACAGGAAAGAGCTGGAGCTACAATGGTTCATGAGTTTGGTGTCAGTGACGTCCATGGACAATACCAGGCGAGGCTCCCTAATGGTCTATACATGCCATCTCCATATCCTTCCTAGTCAGAACATCAATTTCCCCTACTGTCCCTGGCCAGACCCTACACATCATTTTAATACCTGTCAGTTCCTGGCAGTCTTCATTTTAGTATTCTGATTTTTTTTTCGCCCTTGTCTTTCTTAAATATATTGGAACAGGGAGTTTAGAGAGGCTACATCAGTGTCCTCTGACTGATTCTGAAGACAAAAGAGAATCTCAGAATGGATTTTAGGTTCTCCCTTTCCTCAAGCCTCCTGTATACTGCTTGGAGTCAGGAGATTTTGGGCCCAGCAGCTGTGGGACAGAAGCCTCTCACTCCTGGCAACTGTGAGAACCACCAGAAAGGGTGAGGTACTTCATCCTGCAGAACATGACATTTGCTTTTAAATCTAAAAACAGATATGATAATACATTCCTCAGAGGAACTCTATATGGATTTGTTAAATGAAATAATGCACATAAACAGTTTAGCCTGGTGCCTGAGTCCTAAGTGCTCAGTAATTATTAATTACTGCTATTATGGCTATTATTTTATTGTTATTAATAGAACAGGTTAGAAACATATGAGAAAGCTTTAGTGTAAATGCGTACACATAAAAATAAGGACACAGAGTTATAAAATAGTTTATATGAATCATTACTGTAAGTTTCATGCCAGATATTCCTTTAAATATCGAGCACACTGTACCTTCACCTTTTAATACTTATTTTATGAATGCAGTTAGCATGAACTCTTTCAGGTAACCCAACTGTGTAGAGTATTTAATGAATCATTCTCAGTAAAAGGTAGCCCTGTATTGTTTTCTTTCTCAATTCCCATTTTATGGGCCCCAGTGTTGTGTCACTGTTTCTTTCCCCAACGTAAGGCACAGTTGGCAAATGTGAATGTGGCTTGCTGTCCATCATTCAACCCAGGATGATGAAGGAATTTAGATACTGCATAACAGAAAAATGGTGTCTGGTCTGGGCATGGTGGCTCACACATGTAATCCCAGCACTTTGGGAAGTAGATTATTTGAGTTCAGGAGTTTGAGACCAGCCAGGGCAACATGGTGAAACCCTGTCTCAACAAAACATACAAAATTAGCCAGGCATGATAGCATGCACCTGTAGTCCCAGCTACTCAAGAGGCTGAGGTGGGAGGATCCCTTAAGCCCAGGAAATCAAGGCTGCAGTGAGCCAAGATTGTACCACTACAGTCTAGCATGGATGACAGAGAGAGACCCTGTCCCCTACCACACCCGAAAAGTGTTCACCATATACTATACATTTTCTCTCAATTTCTCTCTCTCTCCCCAGATACATAATGTGTATTTATATATTTACTTAACATATATGCTAAACATCTGCATAATTATAAACATACTGTAATAGCTTTTTAGTTTCCCAGGGCCAATATGACAAGTTACCAGAAACCTGATGGCTTAAAACATCAGGCATTTATTCTCTCACAGTCCTGGAGGCCAAAATTCTGAAATCAAGGTTTCAGCAAGGCCATGCCCTCTCTGAGGGCTCTAGAGAAGCAACCTCCCTTGCTTCCTCCAGCTTCCAGTGGCGCCAGGTATTCCTTGGCTTGAGGCTGCATCCCTCCAATCTCTGCCTCTGTCTTCACATTGCCTTCCTCTCCATGTTCCAAATCCCACTCTGCCTTTCTCTTATAAGGATATCTGTCATTGGATTTAGGGTCTACCCCGGTAATCTAGGATGATCTCGTCTTGAAGTCTTTAACCTAATTATATCTACAAAGATCCTTTTTCCAAATAGGGTCACATTCACATATTCCAAGGGCTAGAATAGATGTGTCTTTTGGGGATACCCCCTGCAAACATGCTATAATCATTTTGTCACTTTATCATTTAAGTTTAGAAATGAAGTTTATTGCTATAACTGTAAAACTCAAGCAAACAAAAATAATGGTTCTTAATAACTGAAAAATTATATATAGATACCAAATGCTACTGGAATGTTGAGATCTCTGCAACATGAGGTTGAAGGGAGGCACAGTGCACACTTGTCGGAGCCGTTCGAGGAAGTCTGAATTTTCATGAAAGTCATTGATCCAACCTGGACCACATGTCCATTCCTCCAAATGGGAACAGCTGTGGCAGGTCATGAGATGCATGTATCTGAAAAGGGGGCCTGTGCATCTTCCTTTGTGTTCTGCTTTTCAGAACCTGAGGAACTGATCCAAGCCAGCCATGGATGCCAGTAGAGGAAAAGTTCCTTCCAGATCTGCCTGGGCTTTAAGTCTCATCCTCTTTTCCCATCTTCACCCTGTGCTGTGATTGCCTTTGGGTTCTCCAGTGCCATGACTCAGAGATGCCCTCATGTGGGAACATGGCCAGTTCACTGCCTTAGTTGTCATCCGCAGAGCCCAGCAAGCTGGCAGGGTGAATCAGCATCAGGACATAGAACTGATACAATTTGATATTTTAACCTCCCGTGCAAAACTGGACTGTCATCTCAATTATTTTCTGGGCCCCACACAACCATTTGACTGGCAGGAAGCCCATTGCGCTAAGTGGATACAGAAGGTATTTTGGATTTCATCCTGACCAGAGAATTCACAGACTATATTTAAATCAGCAAGAAATGCTTATGAAAATGCAGACATGGTTGCTATTTTTTCCCCTTTAATTTCCATCATCAAACAATGCAGATAATGATGCATTACTGCCCATTTGAGGATTGGCTGAGCATTTCTAGAGAGCACTGAGACATGGCTTCTTATCCTTTACTTACTGGGAGAGAGCAGACTATATCATGACTGGCATTTCCCTCCAGCTGCCTTGCTGACATGTAGCCAGCAAAAAGGCTTCCTCTAGATGCCTAGAGTGCTGGGGCATTCCCATGATAGGAACTCTTAAGCATATCCTTCTCTCCTTTGCAGAGTAAAACAAAACCCACAGAAGAGTGTGACAGAGAATGGAAGAGAGCTCACCCTTACTCTGCCATGCATTGTACCTGGGCTTTGTCCATGCCATCTCATTCAATTATCCTAGTGACCCTGTGAGGTAGTATGAATGAATAAATGAAGTACAATGCATTATTGCAGCCTCAGGATGCTTATGTTTTGGTTTCAATTGGTATACAACACAGACATGATTACCTATAAGGAAGCCAAGTCCCAAAGAGATTAAATTACTTCATAGAGCTCATGTGGACCAAGCTGAGCTTTGAACCTGAACCTACTAACTGAAAATCTTTGCTCTTTCTGCTACATCAGGTTGCAAATTAATGCAGATACTGTGGTCCTGCCCTAATTCAAATTTCCCCTGGGCTTTAGACCTGCATCCTCAGAAGTAGAGGGGCATTTGAGATGCCAGGGAGCCTAAGTCAGCTAAACAAGCTGCCCAGACAGCCCTGCAGTGAGCTGCCCTGGCACCCAACTTCGCTCAGAGGCTTCAGGAAAAACCCTCATCAGCCAGTGCAGTGTTCAGAAAGTTTGCAGGTTTTTCATGTAGTGAGAAAACCTGCATATGAGTCCTGCTTAGGATTCTTACTGCTGCATAGCTTTGGGCAACTCCCTTAATGTCTCTCATCCATCTTGTCCATCTGTAAAATCCGGATAAGATCACTTGTTATGCTTCTAACAAGAAGGATGATGAAGGTAAAGATACACTGTAAACTATAAAAATGACTGTACAAATATTAAGGTGCTATTACAATGAGATACAAACACTCAGAGATAGATGAAGACAGTCCTTGGCATTATGAATTCCCCAACCATGATCATTCCCAATCTGTAAACATCCCAGGCTTGCACAGAAGTCTAAGATGCAAAAACTTTACCACTGCTTGTGCACAAACACACCAAGCCACCTAAGCACTTTTGTTCTTGTACAGTATCGGGTAGGGGACTTTGATGGTTGGAACATGACAGTATTTCCAAGGCCAATGTTTTGTTGACATCTGAACTTGCACAGATTGCCTCACGTGATTTATCACACTAAGTAGATGCCTAGTAATATTTGTTGAATTTTCAGATAAAAGAATGGCTACATGCCTTCTAGATTCTTTTCAGTGCATTGCAAAGGTTACTGTCATCATATCAGGGAGAATAAAGTGCTGACCTTGCAGCCATCCTTGTCAATGCCTGGGTGCCTCTGCTGCTGCCTGCCAGGGCAGCCCAGGGCGGTCTCCAAGGCTGGAGGCCAAGGTGGCAGTCCCGCTGAGCCATCCTTCTGTCAGGCAGGCCAGGGGTGGGGGTGCCTCTGAAGCCTGCATTGACATATAGCATCTCCTTTTAGTAAAAGTGCCTCCCCAGTGCCAAGTACCCTGCTCAGTTGCAGGTCACGGTTTTCCCTCTATCAATTATTTTCATGAGTTGCAGGTCTGAGGTTTTCCTCTATCAATTATTTTTGGATTTTGCTCCCTGGATCAGTAATCATAATGCTAAATTTTGAGATGTCAAGCCAACATCCTGAATATTCCTGACTTCCTCACTGGGAGATGCTGAGGAAGTAGTTTCTGATACCTGTCACTGTCTGTATTTTGTTCTATCAAGGAAGACACACATACCACCTCCCGCCTCCGATAACTCTGATCCTTGGCCTTGTGCCTAAAATAAAATGTTTGCTTCCTAACACCCCTTTTCACATACTTCTCACTGGAGATAGACTTTTATGAATTCTCTGTTATGAGTTCACGGGCACACGTGATTACATCCCCTTTGCTTTGCAATACAGAGATGTTACCACGTGACTTGACTGTCCTGAGGCCAAAAAACCCATAAAGATGACATACCAGGCTTGTTATGCGCACTGCTGCCTTTTCATAGCTCATTGCCGGCCCAGGTATTGCACTTTGGGGGCAGAGTCAGAAGTTAATTGAAGCGGCTGCCACATCACATCTCGCCGAGAATCCTTTCTCTAACATGCGTGACTGGTTATGTCTCCATGTAGTGATGCCTCTCTTTTGCTGTGCAAAGCATAACTAGAAATATAAAGTCTCAGGGAAAAGGGACTTTCTTGATTGGAGTGAAAATGTGACAGAGGCAGGACTTGTTGAGGAAGTACTTGCTTCCATGGTTGTCAGCACTTTCTTCTAACAGAGTGAGCCATTTTTTCCAAAAAGTGTTTTTTAATAATCTTCCTGCACTTTATTTACTTCAGTCCATGTTAAGAAGTTTTCTGAGTAGATGGCAAAGAACAATTCTTAAAATGTGTGAATACCAAATGTAAGATAAAAAACATAATTGCAGTTTAGACTTCAGATTTATTTGAAAAGGGGATAATGATAGTAATTACCCAGTTTGAGTTTTGTAGAAGGCTAATTAGATCCCCAAAGCATTTGTATGCACAAGGAAAACCATAAATACAAAAGACCATCTGGTCCTTATCAGCTTACAACACTAACACTGTCTGTAATTATTTTTTCTATACTGTTTTGATGTTGACATTTTATGGAGCAATACATTCTATGCTGGTTAGGGAATAACCTACATTTCTGAAAAGCTGGGGGTTTGCCCCCTTTTTTCCTAATAAAAGTTTTAGGACTCCAACGGCAAAGAAGACACTGCTTTTCAGAGAAAACAGGTAAACATCTTTTCATTATACCCATTGTACTAGAAATGTGTTGTTTATAAACTTCTCTGGCTTATCTGACTTGTCTTGTTAGTAACTTAGTCTACTAAATGCTTGGATTCAGTTAAGTTTCTTTGTTTGCTTTTTTAGGTAAAATTGGGAATGACACATTTAGCTGTGTTGTGTGTGCATAGAAATGCAGCCTTCATTAGTCACATTCTATAGTTAGTGCTGTCCCTGGCAATTTGGATATTACAAAAGTATTTAATAACATTATTTGTTTTCATGTTTGTTCTTTGTCTCCCCTACTAGTGTGTCAGAGATATTTGTCTCATTCATTTTATTTTATCTCCAGCTCCTACGACATTGCCTTGTACATGATGGGTGTTCCACAGCTCTCTGTTGAAGTGAATGGGTGAATGAAGTAAAACACATGATTTAGATTTACATCATGTATTCTACTCCATTTATCCAATCACTTCAACAAATAGCCTCAGGATGCTTACGATTCATTTGCTATCAATTGTTACATAACAAATAATCCCAAGATTTAATGTCTTACAACAACCAACATTTCATTAGATTTTAGGATTCTATAGGAATTCAAGCAGGAATTGCATGATAATTCTTTAGTTCTGGATGGCATTGATGGAGGTCACTTGGTGGTGGTCAGCTGGTCAATGGACTGGTCTAGAGAGTCCAGGACAACTTCAGCATATGCCTAGTTCCTAAAATAAATGGATGGAAGGCTAGGCTCAGTTGCAACTATTGATCAAAGCACCTGCATATGGCCTTTTCTCATAACTTAGAATTCCTACAACATGGCACATCAGGGTTCTAAGAAGTCCAGACAGAATGTGCTAGTTGTCTGAGAGGATAAGCCTGAATTGCCATGACATTACTTCTACCATATTCTATTGGTCAAGCAAGTCACCTAGGCCAGGCTAGATTTAATGGGAGGATAATTAGACTCTTCTTATCAATGAGAGAAGTACAAAAGAAATCACAGCCATCTTTAGTGTTTCACACCAGCTAGTTGAAGGGAAAGGCATACCTACTGAACAACTCTAAAACAATGTTTAAACAAAAATAGTAAGTTCCGTATGCAGAACTCTCACATTAATGCAGAGTAAGAAAATCGACATGAGGAAGGAAGCCTTCATGGAGGTCAGATTTGAGTTTTGAGCTGAGTCTGGAAGAATAGATAAGGTTCAAATCATGAAGGTACTGGAGAAGAGTATTCCCAAAGAAGGAACATTTTGCTTAAATATGGATGTGCACCCAGAGTTGTCAACACTGATAACATTTATCTAGCAGCTGTTAGTTTGCAGTACATTAGTGATAAAAGGACATAGCCATCATCATTTTTGGAAGGACTCTGTAGGAAACAACATATACAATTTCTAAATGTATTTTCTGTAAAATGCTAATTGCCTCCCTTGTTACACAATCCCTTGTGAGAATCATACTAGGCATAGCTTTGTTAGACCTGTTCTGCTTGCTTCTTTCTGATAAGAACTAGGACAATTCCTATTTTCTTTTTCCCCTTGGTTTTTAGGATGCTCAGACCCAAGATTGAAAATGAGTCAATAATGTTGAGCCTTCCATTTGGCATTTTTGCAATATCCCCCTTTCTTTGATCCTAATACTTTAATTCTCTCTCTGTTTTGCTCTTTTGTGGTATGAATGGTTTGCTTTAATCTCTCTCAGAAACTCTCCACAAACTCAGTTGAGCAACTTAGAAAAAAGATATATAAAGATGAATCAAAAATTTGATCCTTATTTTGAAAGCACCTATAGTTTAGGATTCCTATGCAACGAGGATGTTATGGACAACAGAACATTTGAGGAATGGACTCCAAATGACACAATTGCTCCAAATAAGATAAACAAGGTGAATTGTGGACACTGGGTTGAGTCTTTGAAAGCTAGGATGAAGAACCTAGTCATAATTGGAAAAACTCTACATCAGTACTACATAGTATTTTAAACTGATATAGCATGCACTTTTCTGAAGAAGTTAAGTATTTCAAGGATATTCTAGACTGTTCTTCATCTAGGAAACAGGTCAGAATTCTTATAACATTTTTCAGCCCAATAGCATTGAAGGCTCGACATGAACAGCAGCTTCTACCAGGGGCTCTGGGAGATGTCAGGTCCAGCAAGATACATTTCCTACTGCCAATGAGCTTACAGTTTCGCAACCAATAGCCTATCAATTAAATGGAATTTCCTCAATCATGTTTCTGGATCTTAATACCTCTGGCCCTCTAAACAAGGAATACTGGAAATAGTAGACATTTGCTTCATGTTTGGTTGGATGAATAGGTTGCTCCAGGATAAGCAGGGTTTTAAAATAAATGTTAAAAGTACAGAACAGGAAATTATCAAGCAGAGTATGTGCCTGTCTTCATGTTGTATGTTCATCGAGTGAAAAAATATGCCTACTTTTATTTCACTAGTAGACCTGGATTTCAGTAGGTTGATGTCATCTGTTAAGGATAGAATAGCCGGAAAGAGGATTTCAGTAGAAATTCACCTGGCCATGAGGAAAGTGGTCAAGGAACCAAGACATTGGAGGCCGAAGGTCTTTTTCTCTTCCTTCTGGAGATTTGCTCTCTCATGCTCTATTCCTGTGACAGTAGTGATGGGTAGGGTAGGAAAGATGGAAAGTTCTTTCTGGGATGAAAAGAGCAGATGAATTGCATTGCCATGTTTTATTTTGGAGGAATGAGACTTTCTACAAAGAATGTATATGAAGATGATTACTTGAAGAAAAACTATAGTCATTGACCCCACCGAAAATCAGAGGAAGAGCTTTAATAGTTTTGCATATAAGTGGCACCTTCGACCACTCTTACCTTTGAGGGTGTGCTGTGCAGGCCCCTCCAGGACTAAGTCACCAATTCCTCCTGCTTCTGGGAGTGTTGGCAGTTGATGACTCTCAGCTGATTCTGGGAATATCCTTCAGGTGAAGAGAGCCCCCTTGCCCTCTCCAGGGATAGGTCCACATCTGTGAGTATATAATTGCCTCGCCTGCCTCCCTCAGAGCAGAACAACACTGCAGTACCTTCCCAGCTCCAGAGCTCCTCCTGGATCCACTAATGCCTTTTGTCATTCATTTTCTCCCTCTGCCCAATCCTACTCCCTTTACAGCCCCACATGTGTTGATACTTCAAGCTACTTGCTCATCTCCACCTCAGTTTGCTTCCTGGGGGATCTGAGCCCAAGACATGGACAATCTATAAAATTGTGTCCCAGAACCAGGATTCAACAAACGATTGTGATGGCCATGCTTCTTGCCTTGGACTGGTGGCAGGCATGAAGATCCACATTTAAATAAGGCCTGTGAAGACACTGCAGTCGGAAGCTGTCCAGAAACGCGTATGGATCACACAGGAATGCTGCAAAGTATCTCTGGATTACTTCCTCCAGAACTGAACACTGACTCTCCTCTCCTTCCACTTGCTTCCGTTTCCATCTCTTGTTTCTACAGCCCTGTTCTGAGTCCCACCTGCTCCATTTATCTTTATAATATAGCTGCAAAATGCACCTGCCCAGTGAGGCATTAATGGTGATATTTGTCTCTCATATTTGGTGTGTGGAAAAGTGTCAGGGCACGTGATGAAACAGATCTCACCCTGGATTGTGATGAAGATTGGCATTTCTCCTAATTATAAAGAATATAGGATTCCTGGATCTATTGATTTCCATTAAACTTGTGTGGAGTTATGAATCTTAAAATGGAAGTTTACAGCTATAGATACCTTAGGATAGCGTTTTATAGCAAGCAGGACTCTAGAGAGCACCATACAAATCAGCATTTGATGCTTGTCTTAGGGTTTTATGATTTAAAGAATTGCTTGCACTTTATCTGCGACTATATCCCAGCCATCCCTTGTAATTCCGGCCTGAGTGAGAGGAAAAGCTATTGCCAAGGTGAAGGCAGAGCTCTAGACCTCTCCTGAAATTGGTTATTTTCTTCCTTCACTCCCTTTTCCTTTTAGCTGCTGATGAGGACTTGTCTCCTTATGATGCCAGTGGGTCCCTGCTCTGGATGTCCATTACTCATGACTTGGAAAGATTTTCCCCAAAGTTGCATAGCAGAAGTTTTGATTGCAGCTCAGTACTTTGTTAGCCAGACCCTCATCACAGTGGGCTACACACATTGCCATGGAACGCAGGGATGTCAGAAAAAGGAAACTGGGTCTTCCATCCTGATTTAAAGCCAGATCGGTCTGCCTTAGATACATTCTTATGTCAGCGATCTAGATATTAGAAGATGAGAGATCAAATTGAAATCATAAGTGAATCATCTTTACCTCATTATCTTTTCTTATTCTTTCAGCGAGCATTTGTTAAACACCTACTTTGTTCATATTCATATATATATATGCACCCTCTTTCTTTTCTTTTCTCTCCATTTTCTTTCTCTTTTCACTTTATTTCTCTAAGAAATAATTGAAATCATACCCAAAGAGACTGCTGGGTTCTTACCTTTGTATATGGTGAAGAAAAGTTTCACCTGTCCACCTAAGAGTTATAAAACATTAGAGAACTGATGAGCAGGTCTATAGGAGTTGATTGAAATGCCTTTTTTTTTTTTGCCATTATAATTGGATGTATACCTTGTGCCCTACCAGAATGCTGGTGTCTGCTCTTCCTTCCAGGAACGAGAGAGGGGACACTGGCTGCTCTTGAAGGTTATTTGTCCTAGCTTGTGGTCGAAATTGATGAACTATTTTTCCTTCTGCTTTATAAGATCTTAACTTCCTGATGACACGAGTCTTCCAGATATTGTATTTGTGCCCTGTATGCTGGGGATTCTTGACAAATCTTAAAATTCGTAGCCTCCCCACATACCTATCCTTCTGTTTGCACTCATTAATATGCACTGCCCTTCTCATTTCAACATGCAGCTATTGCTGAGTTCATGTGCTATTATTTTTCAAGTACACAGGGAGTAGTGGTTCCTTAGCACAGAGTTTTTGGAATCAGACAGCCCTAGGCAGTGGACATACTGATAAGAATTAGCTCATCAACAACAAAAAAGCCCTGATTGGTAGTGCTTGCTGAATTTTACGGTGTAAATACTCCCATTGCAGCCAATTTCAGGCTACCAAAGTGAAGTCATTGAACATGGAATTGAGAAAGATGAAAGCACAGTTGGTTCTTATGAGCTGGCACCAGACACCGTTAGCCCTAAGGCTGAGCCCAAGATCACCCCTTGCTAGTTCTAGAGAACGTTACTTAGCCCCTCTCAGTCTCACCTTCCTCATTTGTGAAATGGGGTTAATATGAAAATACTTACCTTAAAGGAATATTGTGAAGATTAAATTATATTTCATGAATAGCACATAGTTTAGCAGGAAGAACATATTAATAACAACCATTCAGTAATGGATAGCTAGTTAGCTAGGTATGCTAGGCACCTTAACCTCATCAGTAATGCAGCTTGCTCTCTGGAGTAAGCATTTCTTCAGATGAAGTTTTCAGTATAAACCAACTCAGTTCATGATGTTGGTTTCAGCTGTGGAAAGGGGTTGGCCTCCTTTGGTTTGTGGATATGCTTAACAAACAAAGTAAGGCCGGTAGCCCTGCTCATCTCCTACAGTTCCAGCATCTTCTTTACTTTACAGCCAATTGTCAAATGGCTACTGTTCACAAAAAAGTTTGCTGTGCTAGATGTTGGGAGGAGAAATGCCTGAGTGTGCCTAGACCTGGCTCAGGCAGTTTGTGGTTTAGTGGAAGAAGACAGGAATGTGTGCAAGTAATGTGGGATTGTGAAGATGGCTGGGCTGAAGGGAGTCAGGGAAACAAACCCCTTTGATGCTGCAGGCTACTTCCCATGAGGACCTGTTTGGGCTTGGTCAACGCACTCAACTTCAAGGACAGGCACAGTATGGAGCATGGTTTCCTGGTGTGTGAATCATTCCCAAGTGTGGAGTAGAAAAGGCCTGTTGCTCCTCTAATCCCTTCTGGAACTATGGGTTCCTTCAGATGATAGTCTCCATGGGGACATCTGTGTCTTCTAATAGGAGTTGAGACAATTTTTTTTTTTTTTTTGTCTCAAAATAAAACCACATGTCCCTACTCCATTCTTTCTCAGTCAGTCTGAGTCAAGGGTGCACAATAAATTCTTTGAAATTGTATTCATGATGAGAGCAGACACCTCTGCCAAAATGGTCAGTCCCCTGCACACTTCCAGATTTCCAGTTTTTCCTCCAGTCTGTTTTCTTCCCCTGGATTGTGTAGGGAATGTGAATCCACTAGGTCACCATTTGTCTCCATTAGGCCATGCCAAAGCTATATTGTCAAATTTTTACTCCCCAGCTCTTGAACTTCTAAGTGTTTGATGTTGTGTCTAACATCTAGGGTATGCTTTTCCTTAAAGAAATGAAAATCAATTTGATGACTTGCATAAACTATTCATTTTCATTGTCTATCTTTTCCTCTGGGTGGTAAACAGTTTGAAGGTAAAGGACTCACTTTTATATACCTAGTGCCACAGAGAGCTGACAGTGTGGAGCACATAGACTCACTTGTAATCATCTCAGCAACTCTGGGAAGGAAGTATTGTTTTATGTCTTTTATATACGTATTGAAACACAGGGTTTTAGTAACAACCCCCCTCCACAGTCACAAAATGTAACCAGGGCTGACTGCAAAGCCTCTGCTCCCAGGCCTTGGCAGCCAACACCCCCACTCTTATCCACTGGGCACAAGGCACTGCTCCTGGCCACACAAATCCATCTGGAAAAGACCTCCATTCTCATCAAAACCATAGGTCATACACATATATTGGTCTGGCTAGTTAAGAAGGTTAGATATTCAAATAACATAATTTTAAAATATTTAATTTCACTGTTCTTTTAAGGCCATAAAACTGACTTGCTTTTAAGAATTTACAAAGACACCTTGAAGAGATAAATCTACAGAAAACTCTGGCACACGTTTCCCAATAAAACTGGTCCTGTGTTCCTCAGAGCCATAAACAAGGCTTTGATGAAAACGCAGAAATCACTAGCTTGCCTGGGACGAAGAACATGAGGCTTCTCCTACTCAACACCCAGTTCCCCAGAGACCGTCTTCTTCCCATGGATATTTCCCATTGCTTTAATCGCTTCTCAGAAACCGGTGAATGGGAGGAAAGGAGTCTGAAGGCACCAGGGCTGGGAAACGATAGCTATTCTTTTGTATATGTGTGTATCCCTGTAATAATTTCCCCTTTAAATATAGAAACTGGGAAGATGCACCCTGAAGGTGCTACCACCTCTTCCAGCCCTGGCTTCTTCCTCATTTCCCTTTGCTTCTGTCCTGCATTTGGGCTCATGCTCTGTTTAAAATCCCTTTCTTGGACAGACAGTGGCTCACGCCTGTAATCCCAGCACTTTGGGAAGCCAAGGCAGGTGGATCACCTGCGGTCAGGAGTTGGAGACTAGACTGACCAACATGGTGAAACCCTGTCTCTACTAAAAATACAAAAATTATCTGGGTGTGGTAGCACATGCCTGTAATCTCAGCTGCTCGATAGCCTGAGGCAGGAGACTGTCTTGAACCCAGGAGGCAGAGGTTGCAGCGAGCTGAGATTACGCCATTGCACTCCAGCCTGGGCAACAGAGCGAAACTCTGTCTAAAAATTAAATAAATAAAATTAAATCCCCTTCTCTGCTTGACAAAAGTGTGTGTGTGTGTGTGTGTGTGTGTGTGTGTGTGTGCGTGCGCTCACATGTGTGTGCACACACCCTGTGCATGTCCTTTGGTATCCAATTAAAATGTTCCTTCTCCATGAGACCTATTTGAATGCCCAAGCCAGAATTCTTGGAACCTGCTTCTGTGTACTGGTGGCACTTTCTATCATGCCAGTGGCCCACATCTGCTGCCTTGTGGTATTACCAGTTATGGCTATGCCTGGTTTCAGAATATTACTCTAAGGTGATAGATAAGCTCCTTGGAGACAGGGCCTGAATCATCCATGCAGACTACCTTCCCACCAAGATGCTCTGTATACTTCAGTGTTCAGTAAAGGCTACCAAATCATATCTGCTTTCCAAAAATTTACTAAAATATAAATGTTCTAGGGACACTCAGAACTCCCTTTACTAAAGCAATTGGTTGCTCTAGCAGTATTAAGAGACAATGGGGTTTGTTTCACAATAAAGCTTAAATCATTACATTAATTGTTTCCATATGTTGCAGTTGGAAAGTCCAGTTCCTTGTTATTCTTCCTACTGTGATCCTAATAAATTACATTGTCTCTTCTTGGCTGCCGGACTGTGAGCCTAATTAGCATTAATTCTTGAGTGAATTTTAAATATATCCACTATCCTTTCCTATTTTTCACTAGAATAGCTTATTTGTGTTGTCACTAAAGTGGGGTCTCTCATGATTCTAGAAAAACGATTTCTACACACATTGCCTGCCACTTCTCACAGCTCTCCATAAATCCCATAGCAATACCAAAATATTTCTAAGGTTTTCAATCTTTAGTTTTAAATTTTGCTTAGAAATTATTAAATTGCCCCTTTATAAGGTATTGTTTATTTCTTTGTCTGCAGCATATTTTCAAATTAGCTTAACTATCTTTCTTTGCAAATAGTGGCAAAAATCCACTCACTCAAGAGCTTTAGCTATATTGTACCCCGCTGAAGCATTCAGGAGATAAACTGATGAGAAACTAGTTCATTACACATTTCCCTCAGAATCCCAACCCATCTTTCAATCTGGTTTCCCATTACTTCTTTTCAATTCTGTAAGTTCCGGCCAGAATGGGTAGTTTGGAAATCAGAGAGACTAGCATTTGGAACATCTATACATGGATGATTCACCAAAATGGACCTCTTGCCTGTATGTGCAATTTTCTTCTGAACACACACATTCAGATGGCTAACAGATTTGTCCAGCTTAAGATGCGTGTAACAGAATTCTTGATTTCTCTCTACCCGGTCCTCTTACCCACAGTACCAAAACCTGCTGCTTCTTGCTGCTTTTCCATCTCCATAAATGGTGCTACCGTCTGCCTAGCTATCCAGGCCAAAAACCAAAGCACAACAACGAAAGATAAAACAAAATAGAAATAAAAAATATGACTCACCCATTATTTATCTCCCTCTTTTTTACTCTTCACTTTCCAGCTGTAAGTAAGTCCTATTGGCCTGTCCCTAACCCAACCACCACTACTGTATTTACTGCTGCAACCCTGGCACAACCATCATCTTCTCACCCAGATTACTGCAAAGCACAACAGTTCTGTCTGCTTTTATTCCTGTTTCCTTTGCTCCAGTTCCACACAGCAGCCAAAGTAATGTTTTTGAAAGAACAAGTCAGATCATATCAGTTCTTATTTATCACCCAACAATAACTTCCTCCTGAAAAAAATAAGATTCAAGTTCCATAATATCCTACATGACCACACCAGGTCATCTCCTTTTCCTCTCTTCTTGTAGCATCTTCCATGGCCTGCTTTCAGTCCTGCCTATAAGTTCCTACCTCACGGCATTTGTAGCCCCGTGAGTCTATAATGACCTCTTCCAGGTTTCTGAAAGGTTATTGCTTTCTGATAATTCAGGTCTCAATTCATATGACACCTCCTCACTCAAGTGAGGCCTTCCATATCCCTCTTACTAAAATAGTCAATCTCCCCCTCTACACTATTCACCCAACATGTATTAGTTATCATGTGGCATTCTCCTTCTGGCCTGTATCACTATCTAGGATAGGTGACTGAATGAATGAATGAATGAATGAATGAATGAGATTGGTTACTTGTCTCTTCTCAGGAGAACACAATATCTTGGAGGACAGCAACGGGGTCAATTTTGACATGCTCTGTATTTCCAGCACCTAGAACAATTTTTGGCATTGTGAGGACAATAAATATTGTATGAATTAATAACTGATTGAATGAATTCAGGAATATTGGCCCTATCACTTTGGGACCATGGACAAATCGCTTAATTCCTCTACATTTGTTTCTTCATCTATAAATTGGTTTGGTTGGCAGGACAGAGAGTAATCATTACACAAACCTCTCAGTAAAATAAGCAATAATTATTGTTCATTATGACTGTTGTTGTTTCTCTGTGTATTTCTTTTCTCATCATCCCATCTACTTACTCCTGAATCTTTGTGCTTGGCTCCTCTTAAGGTACACCACAAACCTTCCCTGGCCCTCCCAGCTGGAAGTGCCCTCTTCTGACTCCAACTTCCCAGTGTGTTTGCCTTGAATGTGGTTCTTACCCACCCCTCTCTGCCTGTGTTCAGCTATTCAACGTTCCTTTATTGCCTTCAGTGGACCAAACATTTATGCTGGGTACAAGCATTTATTTTTTGATCTATTTCTGAGGCTTGATTAGAAGCTTCTTGAGAGCAGATCTGTGTTGGATTAGCTTTGTAACCTCACATTTGCAGAACTACATCTTTCATTTAGTCCTCATTTCATAAATATGCAATGAATTACCATGACTGAAACTTAAGCTACTAGATGCATTAAATCCATCCCATTTTGTCCATCGCCACATTTCACAGGGAAACAAGAGGAATGGGATTGTGAGATACTTGAAATATTTGCCCATCTCGCTGCCAGAGGCCCACAGGGTTTTGGGTTTACGAGCCCGTAGAACTAGGCTGCCTGGCTCCACATTTGATTCAAACTATCAGCTCTGCTCTTTTTGACATACGTTCCTACTAGGAACTTTAATTACCAAGTCATCTTGGATAATAGAAACAAAATTATACGGTGTTCGGTGGTATAAAGATAGGGCTTGGTTGTTGACTTTCCCTTCGTCACAACTAGAATACAGCCAGTCAGCACTTGATTAATTTCCTTTGTTCCATTAAAATCCACCATAGTGCTGATCTAGTGACCTAGGGGCTCACAAGTGAATCCTAGCCCTGGGCAAGGTTCATCAGCCTCCAATGTATAGATACCTTTACTACTTTACTTTCCATTTCATTCTCAAAAACAAATATGTAGGAAGTTTTTATAATTCAAGCCACCTGCTCATTGTATGTAGACATCTTCTTGATGTTATGGCATACCTAAACCACTAGACACCAACATAAACTTTCCGCTACAATGGCTTAGACCACCATTAGTTCTGCTTTTTTGCCATCCCAGTAATGGGTTCTCAAGTTTAAATTTACATTCTAATTCACAGCAACTGTAGTTTTGCTAATTACTTTAAATGGTTTCTGTGTAAAAAATACTTAGCTTTAATGGCATTCTTTGGATTTTCAAGAGTGAGTTACTTTCATTAATTGGTCAGCTAATATAGTATATCCGGGTAGAGGACTTTATCAGCTTGGATTTCATTTTATTGATGGAGGAACTAAAGCAGATTGATGCAGACTCAACCCTTGGAACTCTTGGTAAAATGTCTTTTACCATTTATTTCTTTACTACTCTTTCCTCTGCTTATTTTACCACATCTTCTCTCCCCCTAAACACCTGACTGACAGATCGCAGTGTGTTTGTTAGGGGAGAGGGGTAGAGGAGTAGAGGGGACAAGGTGAGGTGGGGAAAAACAGCTGTGGCACAAAAGAAAATGTACCAGTACCAGGAATTAAGCTAGAGAAGACCCTGTTCTACAGGAAGAGTGCTGGTTGAAGCAGGGGATTATATTTCCACAGGAGAGTCACATTGTTAAGCTTTTTTTTTTATCTCTTTGTATAAAGCATGCCTATTTTCCAGTAGTATTACCAAACATCACACCCACAACCTCAGAATGGGACTGGGCTGATCACCTATTACTCCAAGTGGTTGGTCATCCCCAAAATATATCTCCAGTAGTACATCCAGCCATCTGCCCAGTAAACTAAAGTGAGTAAATGTTGCTGAACAAAGATAATCATGAAAGGCTGAATGTATTCATTTCATGTTTCCTGGGCAATAATTTTGCTGGCAGAAGTTCAGTCAACAGCATTTGATTATTCTCTGCATTGTGGGCACGTAGACAGGAAGTAGTGGGTACAGCCCTGGACTCTGAGGTAGCCAAGTTTATGTGAGGGCTGTGAAATTAACATGTAGAGTAGGGATGAATGCCTTCAATGGGCACTGTGAAAGGAGACATCTTTACTTTTACAAATGATGGGATGTTGGAGTGTGCTGTGGAATTCACAAATCTTTGAAGCCCTCCCAGATGAGTTACACAGCATTTTGTCATTTGACCAACTAGGAATATTTATCAAATTTTCAGAGGACATAAAGATAAAAAGGACAGTGAATAGTTTCAGATATTTCATTAGGATTCAGAAAAACCTCAGATACTAAGAACGGGTTGACAAAATCTAAATTAGTAGAAACTGGATTGAAATTCAGTTCATGGCTCTAAAGCCTGGGACATGTTAGACCCAACAAATCCATTACAAAGGATATGATATTCCCAGCACATTTTTTGTAGTCAGACAATATCTGAAATTTCATGTCCAATTCTGCATTATATAGACCAGTGCTGTTCAATGGAAAAGCAATAGGAGCCATATATTTAATTTTAAATTTTCTACTTGCCACATTAAAAAAGTGATAAAAAGGCTAAAATAATTTAACAACATATTTTATTTAGCTCAGTATACAGGAAGCATTATAATTTTGATATTTAATGAATATTAAAACACGAATAAGATATTTTACATTTTTATACTAAGTCGTCAAAATCCAATGTGCATTTTACGCTAACAGCACATATTAATATGAATGTTATGTTTTCCTCAGAAATACTTTATCTGTATTTAGATTTCATGAAATTTACAGTTGGAAAAATAAGCTCACTTAACCAAGTTGTTCCAAATATATTTGAGAATTGTCCAAAAGTGGAATTAAATATAAGTTTTTAAATTTAAGTTTGAACTATTTAAAATTCAGTGAAATTTACAAGTCATCTTCTCAGTTACACTGGCCGCATTTCATGTGTTCATGTGAAGATATTAGCTACCATATTGCACAGCACAGGTTCAGACTCAGCATCATTCACAGCCTGGTGAGTGGGGTGAGGCAGGGTCTCAATCAGAAAGAGCAGGCAATATGGGGCTTGCTTGGTATGTATCAGAGACACAGGGGAGGAGGCTGGACTGATTGACCTCAACCTTGCTCTGAGTTCATCCAGTTTTTCAGAATCCAGCCCCAGTGATCTTGCCCTTTTGCCTTGCTGCCTCCCCGGAGGTTGTTGACTCAGTGCTGACTTAAGTAAACAAGCCCTGAGCAGTTTTAATCTTTCAGATATTTGCTGTGCCACCTGTTTTCTCAAGTTCTTCTCTAAAAGTAGAGATGCTTATAGCTCCTTGAGGGCCCATCACATTTTCTGAATGGATAAACTCTCCTTTAGAAAGACAGCTGGCTCAGCGTGCCCCATCAGCTCAGCATAAGCCCTGTTCAATGAGCTGTCAGTGCCTTACGGGTAAAGGGTATAAAAAGTGGTTGTCCTCAATGACTCGCCCATTGTCATCATCATCATCATTGTCATCATCATCAATATCAACAGCAACATTGCCATCATTCTCCTGGACCCTTTTCAGTTCATCAAATCCTCACTATCTAACTGCAGGCTCCTGTTTGGGGATAGGGGATACTAAATTCTTGTACTACATATCAAGCTATGGAGCTTATGGAAAAGAGAAAAGAAAAGAAAATGTGGTAGGCATTTTTATGTAACCTTCCAAGAGGGAAGGTGGATTAGCTCTTCCTACCTCTTTCTAACAGTTGAAAATACTGAAATACTAACCAGCTTGCCCCAGCTCACATGAGTGGGGCTTAGATGTAAATCCAAGTAGGGATTAATTCCCAAGTTCTTGCTATTTCTGATATTCATCCCTATTGACGAATAGAACTCAGAGAATAAAATAATACAGGTCCCCATTGTTACATGATCATGTTGTACATTGCGTTTCTACAACCAAATGAAGGTACAGTCATTAGCCTAGAAAGCTGATGGGAAAATTATTTTTACTGCTTTGTTATCAGGCCCTAAACATCAAATAAGGATTCTACTTCCACTTTTTCTTTCTATGCATTCTCACAAATATTATCTTACACCTTTTCTCACACTTCTTCATAATCATCCCTATTTTGCAGATGAAAAATTCAGGAAGTCTCTGAGAGGAAGAGTAGGTGTTTCAAGTAAAAACATTTGTTTCTTGTGAAATAATATCTCAGGAGGGCTGCTGCCTAGGTTCAGACCCTCTAGAGCATAAAAGAAAAACGGCGAGAAGCTGATGGTAGAAGATGGCCTTGTTTCTATAACGTGAGTTATGAGTGCTGATTGTCAGTGATGAAGACACATTGCAGGAAGTAGCCAAGTGGGAGAAATAAGCAGGGTGGAGGTGGGCTGCCAAGAGCATGTCAGGAAACTCAGACTGGAACTCCTGCAGTTGTGGACACCAAACCTGTGAATGTGTTGTCACCAACCCTGTGAATGTGTTGTTTTTACATAGTAACTCTCTGGGGAAAGTTGAAAAGATACTAGGAAAAAATGGCTGAAGCATCAGCCAAAATGTAGAGCCCTTTCTTGTGGTTGTCACTTAGCTAGATGTTGAGAATATGGCCGTACATGCCAGGTGGCATAGAGGAAAAACTTAAGAGGAAAGCTACAGCAGACTTAGTGCAGCAACGATACGCACCATTTAGGATTCTTTTTTTTTTTTTTTTTGATTAAGCTAGTGAACTAGCAAGAGCCCTACATAATAACAATCCAAATAGCTCATTGAATTTCTAGCAACATTTGTTTACTATTTATTATTATTTTTGGCAAACTGAGCATCTAACCTGAGAGTAAAATGCAGATATGAAACACACGGCCATTTGTGCTGCTGGGACGAGGTGGGAGTGGGGAGTTTATAAAGGTGCCTTTAAATGCATGAAATAGATGCTTTTCCTGCAGTGACACTGGAGTCCCAACATAAGGAAGATACCAAGAGTGTCTCAGTGTCTTTTATGATGTCCTAGAAAGTGGTGAGGGCCGGGATAGGGGTGCCAGAGATCAGCAGGGCCTGGGCAATGAGATAAAAAGGCATTGTCTTTTGAAGTTTAGAGCAGAGGTGTGTCTGCTGAGATGTCCAAAAGCAATAACTGAACAGTCACGCTAGGTCCAGATTGCATCCTGCTCTTGCCAGTGGAATTTCGTCAGCATGATGGAGCGGTATCCCATGGACAAGACTTTTGAGAATGGTTGAAATTCGTATAAGAGCTACTATGATGTCAAAAAGAAAACAGGAAACAAGAACTCTGGGTCTCTCATGCTGTGATTTCAATTGTGGTCTTACACTGTGGACATGGCCTTTTCTTGTTCTGGATTTTATGGCTTTGAGACAAAAGTAAACCACAGAGTCAGCCGTTACTGACTTCGTGGGCTGAACAACTTTCATCATATAGCTGTCACTTAGAATCTTCTCTACAATCATAAGCACATAAAATATGTCTTGTTCTAGATTATGTCTTAAACAGCAACAGCTGTCTTCATGGTGGGGATTCATCAACATTTAGGTCCAACGGCAATAACAGCTGTATCAGCAGACCTAGTGAAACTTAATCATTGAAAAAATATTATTCTACCTCTACATCTACACATATAGATTTTAATCTGGGCAGTTCACTAGGTAAGTATTTGATTATGAAGCAACAATAGTCACAGGAGTGAGCAAAAGAAATGTGTTTGGTGGTGTTAGAAATGGCTCAAAAACCCAACAGTAGCCAGTGGAGGCAAGGCAGGAGTAAGCAAGCAGAAGAAGGGTGGCTTTCCAGGGAAGGCCCATGTGGTCAGCTGTTCAGACACTGATTGTCCAAGTGCACATCAAATGCACAATTACATCTCAGGCAAGGACACACAGAAATATTCAGGGGTAACCTTGATTAAAGACGGTCACATGAAGGGGACAGAAAGGTGTGTGGTCTTTTGAACCCTGGCGGTGATCCATGATGTATCTAGAACTGCCTCACAGCTCTGAGAGGAGATCCCATTACCATATGTGGTGAACCCTTGAAATGAATTCAATTCCAAGACCAATATCCTGCCTCTGAGGACCCCCTAGCATCATAAAGACAGTTTCACATGTGGATTCTGAGGTGTAATGGATGGGCATTAATGTGTGTGGTGTGTAGTAATTTTTTTTTTTTTTTTTTTGCACTGTGCTATGATGGACTGGTGTCCTTTTTTTAAAGAATTTTTTTTTTTTTTTTTTTTGCACTGTGCTATGATGGACTGGTGTCCTTTTTTTAAAGAATATGTTGACACATGTCCACTCAAATAAATAAATGGTCCCATTTCTACTGATCTGTTTGAAAGCATCAAGAAATTCACGTTGGAGGGGGGTGGAAAACTCGTTTGTCTTTAGAAATTGCAAAAGGGAATGTTTCAGAAAGAACTGGAAAGGAGAGGCATTTAACAAATTATCAATAAATCAGCATCTAATTTTTTCCTAATATAAGCCCTGGTTATTTACATAGGTCAGGTGGAGATTGTGAGAAAGGAATTATAAGATGGAGAAATACAAAGAATCTTTGTGTTTTGTTGGAAAGCCAGAAGAGCTTCAAGCAGATGTAAGATGCATGCCTTACACATCTGTGAATGTGGGTGATTATGATGCAGAAAAGTGACTCTCTTGGTAGCCAAGCAGATGAACTGTATTTTTTTCTACCTCTATATTAATATTATTACAACTGTTATTATAATTACCAGAATGAGATGAACATGCCAGACCAGACCAGTATAGATGCAGAAGGAGTTGTATTTTATTACCAGAATCTAAGGACATGTCCATTCCTATTGGCACTCAAAATCCAAGTTGCTAGTGCTGTGTCAACTAATGTGAAATAAGAACAGGGCATATTATGCCAGGAGCCATTATCAGGAGCAGTCACAAGTAAGATGTCAGCCATACAAGCACAGAAGAAACTAGAGGTAGCATTTGGGGGTGGGGAGCATTTTTCTACTTGTTTCTGCATCTCTAATTCTTGAGTGATGAGAGAATTTACAAAGAAGAGGATGCCTCTTCTTTGAGGTCCACTCCTCATTACTCTGCTTCCTTTCACAGAGTAATTGTGTTAAAAGCAGAGGTTGAGCCATGTTGTTTTCCTGGAAGATATTAAACTGCTGACAGCTGAGGTTACAGCCTGGATTTAGCCATAGTTAGAGTCACAGATCCCTGTGTTTTCATGCAAGTAGCAAAAATCACTAAAAACATCTAATTAGTACATAAACATCAAAACTTCACAATTAAATTGCCAAAGAAAACACATTTTCCCTCTTCTTGTGCTCTGCACATGGAAGTCTTGACACTCTGGGCGGGGCAGGAAGGGTCATGATACGTAGAGAAGCCGGATGAACACCAGAGAAAAAGGAAGGTCTAATCTTTGCAATTTTGTCAGCTCACTAAGTCATTTGTCATGTTTCATCACATCATCTTGAATTCTCTATTCCCCACTGGGAACTGACTGATCAGCCCTGAAGCTTTTAGCTGGCAATGTGATAAGAAGACTCTGTGCTCCCATGAGCACAGCAAAGAATGTTATATGCTGTAAGCCCAAGGAGCCATTCCCCTCACACTCCTTTATTTAGGATGTCCTGTGGGAATGGCCCAGCTCCTCACAGACTCCAATTCATTGCAGGAGATTGGCGTATGAAGACTGTGATGGGGTAGGCTGGAAGACATAAGACCATGCACCAGGGGTGTGAAGCACGTGTTCCGGAAGCCCAGAGGAAGCAGAAATTGTTTAGGACTAAGAGAGTTTGGGGGAACACTTTAAGGCCAAGCTAGCTGAAACCTGAGACAGTTCAGATTTCAGCACATGGAATGAATCTGGATAGAAACGGAATTCTAAGCTTTGGAAATAAGAGCAACTATGATGAGGTGTACTGGGGGAAGGTTGAGTGGTTTTTCTGTCTTGAGCATTCAGGTTGAAGGAGTTAAGGGTGGGAGAAGAGACTGAGACTAGATCACAGTGTGCGTTGAAGACCAGGATGAGTTTGCACCTGATACCACAGGCAGTGGAGAAGCTAACAGAGATTACTGAGCAGAGTCAGACCTGCAGTTTAGGGAGAATATAGTTGCTGATGAACTGACAAATATAACCATCCCTCTCCTGAGCTTGAGACTTAAATAAAACTGCCTCTTGAGTAGTGACTGTGTCTGGATTTTATGTGTAAAATCTTACATCCAGCATGTCCCATAGTTCTACCAATGTAAATTTATCCTTGTCAAGAAGTAGCACATCCACCTGCTCAGTTGATCAAGCTAAAAAGCGCATTAAAAAAAGTTATCACCCCTAAGTGCTGTCTCCATCTTCCCACATCACACTCGTCATCATATATGATAGATCTAAACTCCCTCTTCATGAATCTGCTCATTTCCTCTTACTCGTTGCCACCACTGTAGCTTAAAGAAGACCCACACCAGCCAATTCCATTCATTTTTTTCCTTCCCAGTCCAGCTTTCATGTGACTGCCAGTTATTGTTTGAAAATAGAGATGAGCCTATGTAACTTTTAGCATCTTTTGGAGATTCTAAAAATCACCACTGGTTCTCTTCTACCAAAGGATAAAACCCTGCTCCTTAGAGTATCGTGAAAGAACCTTCATAATTCGCCCTTCTCTGCATTTTCTCTTTTCAATCTTGGCACGACCCACCCTTCCCCAAACACACACACACACTCACAACCATGACTGGTCTTGTGTTTTCCAGGTATATATGCTCATTCTCACCATCACTCTTTTACACAAAATACATGCTCAGCATGGCACGTCCTTTTCCTACTTGGCAAACTCTTACTCACCCTTAGAAACCCACTGGATTCTTTCTTTTGTTGCCCCTTCAAAGTGATTGGCTTACTACTCTGTGCTCCAGTAATTGAAAGTACATAAAGTGACTAGTTTACCATTACTAATCTATTGTATTGTAATAAGCTATTTTACCATTTAGGCTTCTTCCACTAGGCTATGAGCTGCTTGAAGACAGTGATGGTCTCATTGATCTTAGTTCTTCTTCTGTCATCTGATACTCAGGAGATGGTCCTCAATATCTGTAGATTAACTGAAGGACAGATAATGACTACAATCTCACATTTTGGTGAGAGATTGATTATTGACGTTCTGTTTCTTAACTATGCTCTCAGATCTCCTTTAAGTTTGCCTTTTGTTATTCCATAAAATGAGTTAATAGAGATAAAACACCTAACACAGTATCTGTGGTTGGCAAATGTGTCATTCTCACCAGCACACACACAGAGATTTTTTAAAGAGATCATTTACAACTCTTTAAAGAAAAATAATTGCCAATGTAGCTTATGAAAGAGATCATGAACTAGGTAATAAATTTGATATATGCTTTCATCCCAGAATTTTAAACATTAAATTAACTCTCGATCCTTTAGAAAAACATCTTTCTTATGTAATATAGTCAAATTTTACGTTGATTGTTTACTTCTTTGCAATTTGAAGTGGATGCTTTTATGAATTCCTCACTTTCTATTTAGTGTTTCTTCCCATCCCCACTCCCAACAAGGGTGGATGGGTTATTTGTTTTGGATTTTGTTTGCAGGCTACATTTAATAAAGAAGGAACACTTGTAAATTGGTCATATGTTTGGTCTGAAATATCTACCCTAAAAATCCTCAGCAAGGGGCCGCATTTGTCTCATTTGTCATCCATGACAGTTGCAGTGCTGATCTGCGCTCACGTTCCTCCAAGAGCTTGTTAGGTCATTTTATCCAGTTCTGTTCTACAGTCAAAATCATTTTAATATTGTCAGATGGAAAAGGTTAGAAGAATCTCTGTTCACCTCAAAAATAAAGATTCCTCCAGAACCCCCCACAAATGCACGTTGGCATTTGGTTTGAATGCTACTGCCCCTAGTTATCTGACCTCACTTCGTCTCTGTTGTGCACTTGCCAGAGACGAACGGTTGACCAGATGCCTCTCACAACATGATGTTGTCAAGTACAGAAAAATGACTCCAGTAAAAATAACAGATTTTTGAAAATTTAACAAGTACCAACTGTAGTCATGTTCATCTGGTTCTGTTGACAGCAAGGTTTCTCTTTCTAATTAATAAAAGAGAGAAAAAACAAAATATTCAAAATAGGAAAGATTAGTGAGAGCAAGAATTATATTTTTCAAAGGTCCCCTAGAGGTAGTTCTTCTAGAGTTTTTGTAACTTCCCTGAATTGAATTGTGAAGAAATTGGTGTCACCTCAGTGGCTGATCACCGAAACCCTAAAAATGATGGGATCACAGATCAGTCACGTGTGAATTCTTCTTTTTCTTTTTAATGGTCTCAGCTCCAAACTCTGGGAGGGAAATGGTCTATTTGCCCATGTTCTCCTGTCTAAATTGTTAGGGTCCTCACCTTCTCTCTTATTCATGATACTTCAAGAACCTTTCTGTTCATATTATCATGTAGCCACGGTGTTACAATGACAGTGACATTTCCTGTGGTGGAAAGATACCAGTTCCTCTAATTTGGTCTTCCTTCTCTTCTACTTAAAACTTGCTTGCAATAGGCCAAGAACAGTGGCTTATGCCTGTAATCTCAGTGCTTCGGGAGACTGAAGCAGGAGGATCACTTGAGGCCAGAAGTATAAGACCAGCCTGGACAACACAGCAAGACCACATCTCTAAAAAAATTTTT
>NW_012116622.1:2933751-2973512 GCF_000951035.1 Colobus angolensis palliatus
AAAAAAAAATTTTTTAAATAAAAAAAAATACACACTGCACTCTAAGCTTATATTTTTCTCTATTTAGCACTCTGTTCATAGACGCCTTAACCATGTCACTTGATACAAATTTTGTGACATTAGCTGTTGACAGCTTGCTGCTAAAAAGTGGCTCAAAAAAAGGGTTGAGTTATAAAAGTAGTGAAAGTAGTAAACTAGGAACATTAAGCTTAAGAGGAGTCAGGGTAAGACATCTCTGGTTGATAATTTAATTGATAAAGGTGTTAATTTGGCTAAGGAGCAGCTAATATTGATAGGTTAATATTATTTTAATTTCTAATCCATAGTTACGAATCAATTTGAAGGACATTTAAGATACATTCTTAAGGGATGGGTTTCTGGTGTAAATTGTTCTGCTGAAGTGAGAGATAGCACCATGGCATAGCACTGTGGTAGGTGAAAGGGAAGGTAGGAGAGCTGAGCTATAGTCCAGCCATATTGCTGCAAGACAGTAGACAGGGAAAGAGCATGAAGCAAGGACATGGGAGCTTATCCCGGACCAGCCTGAGCAGACATCCCATCTCCTCACACTCCATTAGTTGGAATCAGTCACATGGTTGTGCTTATGTGGCAAGGCAGAATCATGTGAGTGACACCAGCCAATGGAGTGTGAGGAGATGGGAAGTCTAGTCCAGCTTTGTTTCCAGGAAGAAGCGGAAGCCAGCTACAGCCAGCGCTAGGTATCTTGCCAGCACAGACCAGACAAAGACAGATAATCTCTGGGCCTCAGTTTACTCACCTGTAAGATGAAGGAGTGATGCCTAAGGTTCCACTTGTAACTTTCATATCTGTGATGCCAACTTGGTATTAGATCTGATTTAGCTATACATTTGCATTTGATTCTTAAAGGAACTGTCTACCATTTAAAACATTTTTTTTTTTTTTTTTGAGATGGAGTCTTGCTCTGTCGCCCAGGCTGGAGTGCAGTGGCCGGATCTCAGCTCACTGCAAGCTCCGCCTCCTGGGTTCACGCCATTCTCCTGCCTCAGCCTCTCCAGTAGCTGGGACTACAGGCGCCCGCCATAGCGCCTGGCTAATTTTTTGTATTTTTTAGTAGAGACGAGGTTTCACCGTGTTAGCCAGGATGGTCTCCATCTCCTGACCTTGTGATCTGCCCGTCTCAGCCTCCCAAAGTACTGGGATTACAGGCTTGAGCCATTTAAAACGTTTTTATAAACTAGTGAGATGTGGCAGCATCCATTTTGTTCAAAAGATGTGTTGTGTGGAGTTCTTTCCTGTTCCTGGCAAGTGGGATGAGGTAAGCGCTTCTTGCCCTTCTCCACACCTTCTTGAACCCTTTCCCCTCCTACTTAACCCCAACAGGATCATAAACAAAACACAACAGAAACAAAAAACCAAGAGAACATCACCACACTATTATTACCCCTCCCATCCAAGGTAATTTTGAACATGGGCCAATTTCCTTTAGGATGAAGGCCATGCATTCTGGCAGATTCCTTTGGAAGTTTGAAGCCAGAGTGCTGACAGTCAAGACCTTAGTGAATGGGCCTGCCTGCAGAGGAGCCAGTGCTGATTAACGACACAGACACACACAAGCCGCGGAAAGAATGTTGGCTCTTGCTGGGGCACTGATGTCATCCCTAGCAACAGGTGGCAGCCCCCTTTCTCTGAGCCCTCCTCGAGGAGGTCATAGTGTTCCCAGTCATGAATGAAGAACAATAAGGCATCCATGGGGTTAACTGCCACTTTCACTCACTCCTTTGTGGAGCTGGGGCTTTTCCCATGGAAATGTCATTGGCTTGAACTGATTTCTTTTTTTCTACTGCCCAAATGTCAGACTCTCATATAAAAGTGGATCATGCACATCTTTCGCCACCAACGCCTTTTCAATAGTGGCATAATGATGTGTGTGCTTTCCTTGTGCAAATAGAGGTGAGCCTGTCTCAGGGAAGGGTAACAGGACGTGAACCTGCCTTGGGCTCTCCATTAGGAAAGATCATCAGAGCAGCATGAAACCTGCATTGCTTGTTGAGTTCATATTTTACCTTCATTTTTGTCTTCTCTGGTTTGGGAGCAGAGCATGTCTTTATGGCTGGAAGGCAAGACAACAAAGTTGCAAGAACTCATTCAGAGTTCTTATCAGAAGTTGCCAAATGAATACAAATGAAATTCAGTAAAGAATTATCAGGATAGTGGTTGGCCAAATATGACCTCAATTAATAGGGCTCAATTCTGTTACACCAGTAAGGTAGCCTTTTTACAAATACACATCTTCAATACCTTCTATGTATTCTGCACATAAAATGGAAGACACAAAGAAGAATAAGACGTGGTCTTTACCCACAGGAGATTCAGGATATCAGAGGGGGCATCTAAATCTCTATTCCTCCGGTAATCCAGGTGGTTCCAATTCACGTGGGCCTAAGGCTGTGTCACATCTTGGTAGAAAGAGAGAGCTGTGGGGATGGAGAAATAACACTGGGTGTTGGACTCACACAATATGGGCTTGTATCTAGACTGCATCACCTGCAAGCTGCGTGACCTTGATCAAGTTATTCAACTTTCCTGAACCTCACTTTTCATTATTTGTGAAATGAAAAAATAATACCTTCCTGCAGGACCTTCATGAGAGTTAGAATAAACGTATGTCAAACCCCTAGCACCATGGATGACATAATTTAAATTACTTAGCAAATGGGTCTGTTTTTACACTAGGCCTCAGTTACTTCAATCTCTGATATGTAAAATGTGAGAATTGGATCAGGTAACTTCTGAGCACCTTCTAAGCTTTAATATTCTGTGGTGCCACTCCAGCATTGGTGTAAACTTTCAGGATCGGTTGTATCCGAGCAGCATTAATGTTCCCCAACAAGGAAAGGAATCTCTTTCCTAGGGATTGGGTAAAATGTGGAAGTCATTTGTGTCCATCTCCCAGGTCTCACCTTTAAGGTCTCTTGAGCAAATGGGCCTTCCCTGTACACTGTAATCTAAGTTTGATCTTCTTTCATCCTTTTTATTGAATTCATTAGTTTTCCTTTGAAGCACTTATTTTTTTCCAATCCCATATTTGTGCACTTATTTGTTTAACATGTGTCTTTCCTGCTAGATGTACATTCCATGAAGGCATGCATCGGGTCTGTTTTACTCTTCATTATATCCCCTTCACATTTGAGTAAAGTCTGTGGATAGACATAGGGGTTTTCAGTTATTTTAATTTACAAGATTACGGGGGGTCCTGTGAAGCATCCCTGGTTTTCCAAGACACCTTTGAAAGTACCATCAACTTTGACTTATCTAGATCTTTTTTCATCTTACTTATGCTTTCACCCTGTTCCATGCTCTAGGATAAAGCATCTAAGTTGACTCTTGCAACCTCAAGTAATATGTTCTTTTTACCTGGAGAATTAATTCTTTCACCCTTGAGAGCTTGGACTTGGCTTCAGACAGATCCCGGCTTCACAGCTTTCTAGCTTTGTGATCTCACAAAGTCCCTTAACGCCTGTAGAGTGATGACTGCAAAATACACACTATGTAGCTATAGTGCAAATTGAATGAAATAACTTGCACCCATGCAAGCACATAGGGGAGTCCTCAACACTCAACAACTCCCTTTTATTATTTCATAGGCAAGCCTGTGTTCATTGTGTTTGTGCCTTCATGAATATGCAGATGTTGACAACATCCCTCTTATGCCTCTTGATCCCAGACCTGGTCCGTCCTACACAGAATTTATACTTTAAAGACAATACCAGTTCCTCAGCAGTTTGCCTGTCTTTGTTATGACCCCATCTAAACAAAAAGCCAGTTTTTCCATTCTGGGTTAGGAGAAGAGGGGTTGGCCAGTCTATCCAGAGGTGGGGTGGTAATTAACAGTGATTAAGAACATGTGCTTTCAGGACAGGCAATCCTAGTTTCCAATTTCAGCCCAGTCACTTCTAGCCACAGGCCCTGGGACCAATCATGTACTGTCTGAACTGCTGCTCCTGATCCGTAAAATGGGAATAATTATACCAACCTTGCAGTGTGATTGTGAAGATTATAGGAGAGCATGGACATTAATTGCTAGGCAGCTGTTACTACTATTATTCAAAATAGGCAGCATGGATTGCAAAAGGAAAATGAATCAGAAATCCAAGACCCAGTTTTGCCACCAGTTGGCCACATGACTTCAGAGAAGCCATTTAACCCCTTTGTGTCAGTTTTCTAAGCTGTCAAATGGCACAAGAATTACTATTGTATGGGTACTGCAGTGGTGTTTCCTGGCTAGAAGGAGATAACATAAAAGTGGTGTTAATATTTTTATTAATGCTCTAATTATTCTTTCTGCTGCTACCTAGAGATGACTGCTGTTCCTGGTGACTTGGCATTTGCTTTATGAACATACTTTGGAAGCACAGACAGCCTCTTGTTTCTCTTAAGCCAGTATGTTTGTGATAGGGACCTTTCATCGCTTTTTGTTGAAATAACTGTTTTCCATTCTGGAGCATTCCTTAAAAGCAGACTTCACATTCACAAATTTTACATCCTCCCTGCTGATCAGCACAAAACTAGAGCCTGTCACTGTCCAATTGTACAGAATCACTGTGCAGCCTTTTCCAGATAGGGATCTTCAACCGCATTACATGTTTCTTTATTAATGAAACACAGCAAATAGCATCCTTTTAGAGGATACTCAAATTACCTCTGGGAGGAAGCACTTTGTTAATGTGTCGAACTGCCTTGTTTCGGGGGATGAGTTGTGTTGACATATCAGGTATCCTTTTGAGCCAGCTTGCCAGTGCCTGGGAATTGGGGCCAGACTTTTTCATGACACAAGTTTCCTGAATTCCATTGCCTGAAATTTTCTGTAGCAGAGTGGAAGCTAGATTATTTACCTTGTGATAACATCTGCAAAAGAAATGGTTTGAGTTTCAAAAGAGAAAAAGCATTTTATAAATGGGTCACACCTGTGGCAGGGAAGTGAGACAGGTTAGGGTGAACAAATTGTCTGGACATAAAAACACTCCCTGTCTAGCTGGAGCTTACTCACAGGATAGGAGGAAGGCTCAGGAAGCCTCTGAATCCCAGGCTGACAATCAGTCATGCCACTGCTTTCCTCAAAAACCCTTAAGTAGCTTTCCATTGCTAGAAAACTAAATTTTTAAAAAATCCTAAGCCTGACATTCAAAGCCCCTGCATGCCCTCCAGCCTCATCCAACGCTATCACTCCTTGGCTCACAATTTTTGCCTTTTGTTTTTTTGAGACAGAGTCTTGCTCTGTCATCCAGGCTGGAGTGCAGTGGTGCGATCTCTGCTCACTACAACCTCCGTTTCCCAGGTTCAAGCGATTCTTGTGCCTCAGTCTCCTGAGGAGCTGGGTTTACAGGCACGCCCTACCATGCCCAGTTAATTTTTGTATTTTTAGTAGGAACAGGGTCTCCTCATGTTGATCAGGCTGGTCTGGAACTCCTGGCCTCAAGTGAACCACCCAGCTCAGTCTCTCAAAGTGCTGGAATTACAGGTGTGTTGGCTCACACTTTGAAGCCACACTAGCCTTCTTTCCGTTTCACTAGTTTGTCAAGTTTTTTCCTTACTCACCAAGTTGTCACCATCATTCATTCATTAATTCATTCCAGAAGTTATTTAATAATGGAAACATGCTGGTTACTGCCTAGAACATTTGCCCCCGTGCTCAGCTTGACTAAATTGTGTCCATCTCCAGGACTCACCTTTAAGGTCACTTGATCAAATGGGCCTTCCCTGTACACTGCAATCTAAGTTTGATCCTCTTTCATCCTCTTTATTGCATTCACTAGTTTTCCTTCAAAGCACTTATTGTTTCTAGTCCCATATTTGTGCAATTATTTATTTAACGTGTCTTTCTGCTAGACTAGACTGTACATTCCATGAAGGCATGCATCAGATCCGTTTTGCTCTTCATTATATCCCCTTTACATTTGAGTGCAGTGCTTAGATAATAGTAGTGGCTTATTAAATAACTTCTGGAATGAATGAATGAATGAATGAATGAATGTGGCTAGGTGCATGGGCTTAACGCCTGTAATCCCAGCACTTCAGGAGGCCAAGGCAGGTGGATCTCCTGAAGTCAGGAGTTCGAGACCAGCCTGGACAACATGGTGAAACCCCATCTCTACTAAAAATGCAAAACAAACAAAAAACAAAAAAATTTAGCTGGGCATGGTGGTGGGTGCCTGTAATCACAGCTGTTCGGAAGGCTAAGACAGGAGAATCACTTGAACCTGGGAGGCAGAGGTTGCATTGAGCCAAGATCGCGCCGCTGCACTACAGCCTGGGCGACAAGAGCAAAACTCCATCTCAAATAAATAAATAAAATTTGTTTAAAAAATGAATGAATGTGATTTCTACCATGTTTAACTGCTAACTAAACAGAAAAAAAAGAATATTCAGTAGGTACCTTCTCATCCCCAGACCTACTCACCAAATCACGGTTCCCAGGACTTGGTACTCTCACATCATGATCACATTTGAAAGACCCTTTTAGAGTCAGGCATCCATCCACCATGCTCTGCAGCCCACCCATTGTCAGATGGGCAAGAAAATCTAGCAGAAATATCTTTATAGCAGAAATGGACTTTGCAATGTTTCCAGACATTGAAAATCTTGAAGTAAATACTGCTGAGGACTCTGCCTTTTGTTTTAAATGGTTGTCTTTTACAATGGAAAGTCTCTGGAAACCATATTGTTGTTTAGGCCCTGGTGACAAACGAAGTAGCAGAATGAGGGCAGGTCTTCGTGCCAATTAGAATTGCCTATATATATGTATATGTATATATCAGTCAGCATAGTGGTTCCCACCCCTTTGCCTCTTTGGGACCTGACCAGATACGCAGATTAAGGAGCATATTCAGAGGAAGGTAACCGTGAAGGAACATGAACTGAAATACTTGAATCTGAGAGAGGAACTGGAACATAGCAATTATCTTTGGAAGACAAAGAAGAAGTCAGTGTTAGTCATCACATATTCCAAGAGGTGCTAAGCAGAACAGGAGTAGATTTTCCTTTGTTTTGCTAGAAGGCGGAACTCAGTTAATATTACAGGGATCCGTCTTTCAATCACTGTGAGGAGGAATTTATGATTCCTCCTTTGGATTCTGAAGTAAAGGGTAACTTGTCATAAAGCTGTAAGGAGAATTCAGGTAGAGGTTGGTTGACCATCTGGTAGTGATATTGCAGAAGGGATTCATGTATTGATTCTGAGATCAACTCTAAAATTTTCCAACTCTAACAGTTAGTAATTCTTATTCTGTTTGGGATTATTACTAAAAGCCACGTGTCAGTTTGATTCAGCTTTTAATTTAGGCTACTTTACTATCAACCTTGGGTTCAGAAGGTCAAACTAATTTTTCATATTTATTTTCAAAGAGAATTAAATTGAAATTCAATTATCTCCTCAATTTTATAAGACCAACTCATATTTCAGGCTCTGCAAAGAAGTCATAAACTACAAACATTTTTCCAAGTGTCATTTTTATTTATATTTTAACTTAAGTATCCAATTATGTTCAATTCAATAAACACTAGTGAACATCCACTATATGTAGTCATCCAACAAAACTCTATTGCATATTTACCATGGGCTACATTGTATTAGATAGTGAGAATATAGCTCTTTTAGAGAACTCATGGTAGAGTTCAGACAAGTACATCAGCAATAACAGGTGTTTTCATATGGCACTATATGGGTGCAAAGAAGACTGTATAAGCCATCCTGGGTGACAATAAGGGGTTGAGGAGACTTCCAAGTGGGGGTTAACTGATAGGCACTGAGATGCAGAGAAGGTTGAGATATATTTTCTTGCTTCCAAAAGTTTGCAATTAAGTTGGTATTTTGGCGTTCAGAAGATGCCTCGGTGGTGCTATACTGTGTTAGTATTTGATGGTGCACTGTTTTCTCAGCATGACATGATCTCTATTCATTACTTTTCAAACTAGTCTGTACTCCAGTCCTGTAATTAAAAAAAATTTCCGGGAGTCTGGAATGGAGATGGTCCCAAATCTGAATATTGGTAGGAAACCAGGTGAGTGAAGAAACCTCCTGGACTTCTGGCCTCTTCTGTATTTATCAGTAGAAACACTTGTTGTGGGCCAGGCATGGTGGCTCATGCCTGTAATCCTAGCACTTTGGAAGGCCAAGGCGGGTGGATCACTTGAGGTCAGGAGTTTGAGACCAGCCTGGCCAAGATGGTGAAACTATATTTCTAATAAAAATACAAAAATTAGCCAGGTGTGGTGGCATGTGCTTGTAATCCCAGCTACTCAGGAAGCTGAGGCAGGAGAATCACTTCAACCCTGGAGGTGGAGGTTGCAGTGAGCTGAGATCATGCCACTGCACTTCAGCCTGATTGACAGAGTGAGACTCCATCTTAAAATAATAATAATAATAAAGAAACACTTATTAAGACAAATACTGGGTGTGATGGAGAAAGAAGGAGTTTGGAGATGTGGAGAATGGAGCACTATGTTATTGGTTCCTCTGAGGAGCTCCTGAGCTTTAGGACAAGGAGAGAAAGAAAGAGATTTATGGTTGTATACTATGATGCACAGGAAAGCATGGATTTTAGTGCTTTTAGAAACATTGAGACCCTGGGTTCAATAAGTTAATTACTCCCTCTTTTCCCCCTACCCACTCTAGACCTTCTTGTTCGTTCTGAATTATGTTACTTTACCTTACTCCTTATTTTAATATTAATTTAATTAATTTTTTTAAATGCAGAGTCTCACTCTGTTGCCCAAGCCGGAGTGCTGTGGCGTGACCAGAGCTCACTGCAGCCTTGAACTCCAGGGCTCAAGTGATTCTCCCACCTCTGCCTCCCAAGTAACTAGGACTATAGGCATGCTCCACTGTGCCCAGCTAATTTTTGTATTTTATGTGTGTGTATGGAGACAGGGTCTCGCTATGTTGCCCAGGCTAGCCTCAAACTCCTGGGCTCAAACGATCCTCCCATCTTGGCCTCTCAAAGTGTAGGATTACAGGCATAAGCCACTAGCTCAGCCTCTGTATCTTACTTCTTCAAGGCATAAAATGATCTAGAAAAAAATGCACATAATGAGGATTTTGGAAGGAGTATGATAAATGAGTTCTGTTCATTAAGACGTCTTCATAATTAGGCCCTCCTCTGAGAATTAGATCTGCTAGGTTTTATTTCTTGTTCCTCCTCTGAAATTGATCTTCCTCTGTCTCAGTTTTCTTATCATTTTAGTAGAATGAGAATGCTTGTTACCCTCATGATTTAAAAAGGTGCCCTGAGGATTCATTTCCTACAGCTTCAGTAGTTGAGAAATCTAATTCTCAAGCAGGAAGCATGAGTATTATTCTCTTTGTGGTCCTTGAGAAACATTTATCATCTGTTTGCTCTACCGAGAAGCTAAACGAACAGTGAGAAAAACTTATCTTCTTAGTTTTAGAGAGAATCTCATCTGTGCAATTGGAAAAAGAAAACAGTTCCTAAATGTATAGCTCAATCATTTGATAATCTGTTCTTTGTGACTATATAGTGGTGAACTTCACAGTATAGGAGAAGGACCTAAAGTTCATCTCAGCAACACTTAAACTTAAAACTCAATGGGTAGCAATTAGGAGAAATTTAAAGCATACCCAGGAGGCTCCAAAAGTAAATATTTCTCTGGGCAGATGTGTTATAGCTGAATTAACTGGGTGTTTGTGCAACTGCAATGAATCGGAGAGATAACAGTCTTTATTGCCCGTAGATGTAGTCTGTGATTTCAAAATACAAGTGGTGTTAAATGTTCCCAGTAGAGGTTCAGGCAGTTTGCTAAGCAAACCATTGCTGCTGCCAGGTTATAATCATACCACCTTAGGTTATTTGTCCAATTCTAAGTAATGAGGTTCCCATCACCCTCCGTTTGAGGTGTGTTTATGTTACAAAAACTTGGGTCAAATTGAACTTAAATTTAACTTGATTGTATTCTCCACTAAGAACCATTCGGAGAAAAGTGAAACACAAGATTCATTTCTCTTGTATTATTTCTTGTTTAAAGGTTTTGCAGGAGAAAAAAATCATCTCCCCTTTTAGGTTGACTGAGTAATTTTGGGTGATCACTCCAGCCTCTCACTTTAACAAGTGAGAAAGCTATAAAGAGGATGCTGCTCCCTGGATGTTCTGGTCTTTTGTTTTCATCCTGAGAATGTTGACAGGAGCAACCTTTTGTGAGATGCCTGCCAACATATAATAATAGGAGAGGGTGGCAATGAGAATAGAGGTGGAGGCCACAGAGGTAAGAAAAAAAGAAACTATGGATGCTTGTAAAGCAACAAGCAGCAAGTATCTGTTCTGGCTTACAATAATTATTGTTACCTCTGCTGTAATACAATACATTGAACCAAAATGAAGATTATTCCAAATGGAAACTGGTTTAGTTTGGCCCCAGCTGAGGACAGGATAAGGCAGTTATTCATATGTGCTTGTCACCTATAATGCCCCAGGCTTTATGCTAGATGCATATGTATGCATTATGTATGATCATAATTTATATTACTAAAAAGCACATACAGTTGGTCTTATTCCTCACCTAACAAATAAGGAAATAGAGGCTGCCCAGTATCACACAGAAATCAAAATAGTAAAGTTTGGACTGAAATCCAGTCTGTTTAGTTCTGGTTATCCTAAAATACAGCTAAGGCCCTCATGATTTTCACTCAGAGGTATGAAATGGCAAGTCTTATATCCAAAGGGCCACACCTGGAAACCTCCTGAAAGAGGTAAAATTACCTGGTGCCCAGCCTGAAACCATTCCATTTCAATACATTTTTGTTGAGTGAATCAAAGAATGAGATGAAATTTAAACTGGACTTTGAAATAAGGAAGATTGAGAAGAAGTGGATCTTAGTCAAAGTGAGATTGTTCAATTACGGGATGGCTGGAGTACTTATTATTGTGTATTCTTTCTTATTCACATCTATATATTTAGGCCTGAAAGAGGAGAGACTTTAATTGCTGTTTCATTTTAGCTGAAAATACTTTCTATTTGAAATAGATTATTTAAAGTTGTCTTATTTGGACTCTCTCATTTGTATCCATTCTCTCAACTGGCAGTTATTAAAGTGCTAAGTACAGGCATAGTGCAAAGGAGAGTTAGAACTGGAAAGAAAGGCTGGGATCTGGTCGTATTGTGCTCTGAATATCAGGTTGAGTTGGGACTTTAGGCTACTAAAGACACAGTTGTTGAAATGTCATGGATGATGGTAAATAGATGATCTATGTGATTAGATTAGTTATTATTATCCCTGTTACAGGTGAGATACTGAGTCGCAGAGTGCTTGTGTGACTTGCATAAGATCATAAAGTATCTAAGGCAGAAACTTAGATGTATAGCCTTGTTCACTGCACTCGAGAGCTTTCTCCATTTTCTTCTGGTGCAGTCTCTCTTACCAAAAGCCACAAAATCCCTTACCAAAAACAGTGACATGATAGAAGAAAAAAGATACAGAGCTGCACCATTTATACAGGAAGTATATACCTGGGTAAAAGGGATGTGTAAGTAAGAGATCCTTGCCCAGAGGAGCAGAGAGTTGCTCTGATAGTCTCATTTGCAAGAGGCTAAAATGAACTCTGAGATTTGAATCCAGCCCATTGATACAAATAAGATTAGATCTTTTAACCTTCACACTGACCTCTTTTGTCTGATGGCAGCAGTTACATCCATATCCCTGGAATTTTCTGCCAGCAGGGTTATCTTTTGTGCTCCTATAACAGAATACCTGAGACTAGGTAATTTATAAAGGAAAGAGATTTATTTCTTGTAGTTTTGGAGGATGGAAAGTACAAGGTCAAGAGGTCTGCATCTGATAAGGGCCTTCTTTGCTGTCTCATCCCATGGAGGAAAGCAGAAGGGTAAGAGAGTGAGAACTCCCAGCCTCAAGACCTTTTGTAATGTTACTGATGGAGGGTCTTGACTGCTAATCGTCCAGGTTCTTGGTGTTTTGAACAAATAATTGGACAAAATACACAAACAATGCAATGACAGAATGAAGCAACAAAAGCATAGATTTATTGAAATGAAAGTACGCTCCACAGAATGGGAGTGGGCTCCAGCAAGCGGCTCAAGAGTGCTGGTTACAGAATTTTCTGGGGTTTAAATGCCTTCTAGAGGTTTCTCATTGGTTACTTGGTTACACCCTATGTAAATGAAGGAGTGGTCCCAACCAGTCTGATTGACTGTGGGAGGTGATCAATCAGAGGCTGAAGTGAATTTACAAAGTTGACTTTGTGACTTCAAAGTTAACTACAATTTGTAACTACAAATTTGTAACTACAAATCACCCTGTGCAAATGTCTGGTTGCAAGAATGAACCAATCAGAGGCTGAAGTGAAATTACAGTTACACCCTATGTACATGTTTGATTGGTTGTGGGAGGGGACCAATCAGAGGCTGAAGTGAAGTTACAAAGTTACACCTTCTGCACATGAAGACTGGTTGTAAGAGGGGACCAATCAGAGGTACTTTTCATTTTTCATCTGGGAAGCAGTGCAAAGGGAGTAGCTTCTTAGCCTTTTGTTATTTGGGTGTGGAGAGGTGGAGTTTTTCTTTTGATTCAGTTCTGGGAACTCAGTGTGAATCAGTCTTAGGCTCCCTACCTCCAGACCCTCAATAATTAGCATTAATCCATTCATGGGGGTGGAGCCCTCATGATCTAAACACTTCCCATTAGGCCTCCCATTGCTGTTGCACTGGGGATTGAGTTTCCCACACATGCCTTTTGGGAGAAACTTTCAACTCATGGCAAAATGCTGATCTTGAGGCATTGCTATGAGACTAAACTTCTAATAATGATCTTTTTTAGATAGTTGGCCCCTTCAGACTCCGAGTTTTTAAAAGAAAACAGAGCGTTCTAAGTTTTTCCTAACTATATTCTAAGCTCTCTATGTTCAATTAATATTAATTCCTTAGTATTTACGTCTGGGTAATTATGTGAAATTATAAAAGTTAAATATACTTTTTAAATTTTTAAAAATTTGCTCAAATTTATGTGATACATGTGCAATTTTATTACATGCATAGATTGCATAGTGGTCAAATCATGGCTTTTAGGCTCTATCCATCACCCAGGTAACATACATTATATCCATTAACTAATTTTTCATTATCCTACCTTTCTCATCACCCTTCTGAGTCTTCATTGTTTATCATTTCACTCTCTACATCCATGTGTACACATATTTTAGCACCATTTATGAGTGCAAACATGTGATATTTGACATTCTTTGGCTGGCTTGCTTCACTTAAGGTAATGACCTCCATCCAGTTCTATCCATGTTGCTGCAAGAGATATGATTTCATTCTTTTTATGGCTGAATAGTATTCCATTGTGTATATTTACATTTTCTTCATAGATTCATCTGTTGATTCCTTAGGTTGATTGTATAGCTTTGTTATTGTGAGTAGTGCTGCAATAAACATATGAGTGCAAGTATTTTTTGGTTTGTTTGTTCATTTATTTATTTATTGGAAGATAACCAGTAGTGGGATTGCTAGATCAAATAGTAGTTATATTTTTAGGTATTTGATAATTCTCCATACTGTTTTCTATAATGGCTATACTAATATACATTCCCTCCAATAGCATTTATGAGTTCCCTTTTCTCCACATCCTCATCAACACTGGTTATTTTTTGTCTTTTTAGTAATAGCCATTCTAACTGAGGTAAGAAAGATAATATCTTATTGTGGTTTAAATTACACTTTTCTGATTATTAATAATGTTGATAATTTTTTCAAATACCTGTTAGCCATTTGTATATCTTCTTTTCAAAAATGTCTGTTCATGTGCTTTACTCAAGTTTTAATGGGCTTACTTTTTGTTATTGTTGAGTTTCTTGTATATTCTGAATATTAGTCCCTTGTTTGATAAATAGTTTGCAAGAAATTTCTCCCATTCAACAAGTTGTCCATTCACTCCATTTATTACCTATTTTGCTGCACAGAAATTTTTAGTTTGATTAAGTCTCATTTTTCTTTTTTTTTTGTCTATGCTTTTGAGATCTTGGTCATAAAATCTTTTCCTCAATCAATACCCAGAAGAGTTTTCTTTAGGTTTTCTTCTAGTATTTTTATAATTTCAGATCTTCCATTTAAGTCTTTACTCCATCTTGAGTTGATTTGAATACAGGGTGAGAAACAGTGGTCCAGTTTCATTCTGCATATGGCAATCCAATTTTCCCAACACCATGTATTTTGTGAAGAAACTGTCCTTTCTCAATGTATGTTCTTGTCAACTTTGTCAAAGATCAGTTGGATATAAATGTGTGACTTTATTTCTGGGTTCTCTATTCTGTTCCTTTGATCTATGTGCCTATTTTTATACCAGTACCATGTGATTTGGGTTACTATAACCTTGTAATATAATTTGAAGTTAAATAATGTGATACTTCCAGCTTTGTTCTTTTTGCTTAGGATTGCTTTAGCTTTTGGGGATCTTTTTTGGTTCCATATGAATTTTAGGGTTTTTCCCCCCAAAAATTAAATGTACTTAACAACTGTATAAGGGAAGGGCAAGGACCACATTGAGTACTTGTTGCATTGCAAGTGCTTGCAACACATCTCATCTCAATTCATATTCACTCTTCTTCCCATGAGGTAGATATAAATATTTTCGTTGTTTGGGTAAGAAAGCTGAAGCTCACAGAGTTTGAAATCACTTGCCCAAGGTCATTTAGCTGGGCAGCAGGGAGACTTGGTACTGAGCCTGGATCCTTCTGACTCCTATTCACTGTCCTTCATGCTAGTTCCCTGATGTGAAATATCTAGAAACTTTTAGTGGTAGAGTCAAAAATGGTACTAAAAACATTCAATGTGAAAATTCACATAGGACAAAAAGCATGCAAAATATGTAAATGCAAGGACAGGAGGGATTCAGCAATGTTTGGAAGTATTTTTTATATAGGCATTCATTCTTTCAATCAGTAGTCATTTAGTGAGGGCTTACTATGTGCCACAGCACTCCTAGGTGCCATGCATGTGACAATGCATACAAAGGATCGAGATGAAATTCCTTTTTGTACCTTACATTCTAGAAAAGGAGTTAGACAATAGATAAGTGAACAAATACACCTACAGGATGACTTCAGACAGATAGGGATGGATGAAACTAACACAAAGCAGGGGAGACTTTAGGTGATGTAACCAGAGAAGGGAAGGATTCTCTTGGGAGGTGCCATTTGAACTGGGATCTGTTTGAAAAAGAAAGAATTAGCCATGCAGACATCTGGGTAAGGGAGGAGGAGAGGAAAAGGGTATTGCCAAGGGAAGGTCAAGGGCAAAGGCTTATGGCAGAAACGAGCTTTATGTGGCCAAGGAATAGGAAGAATTTCAGGGCAGCTGGAACCTGGTAATAAATTTGCAATGCTTTGGTGAATTGAGTAGAATGTATTTGAGATATGAAGACTTCGCTTTCAGAAGAAAGAGGTTAGCAAGTGGGAGAGCTGGAAGAGCCCATAACCTAAGAGGAGAAGCCCTCAGAAGGAAGTAGCAGAAATCTAAATGGTGAAGGTGCTGCAGAGCTGTTACGAGAAACATGGCATTTGAATCCCTTTAGGGTCTCCTTCAGCTAATGGGACACCACATGACATTTAATTGGATTGATCCTATAAGAGCTCAACGGCTTAAGACAGAAAACACTGCCAGCACATCAAATTTGCACTTTTCTAAAGCAGTATCAGTGTGGGAGGGAGGAGGAGGGGTGCCCAAACTCACTGGACAATGCAAAGCAAGCTTAGCTTCTTATCTGAAGATGCGTTTCCAGTGAATGAAAGAATGAAACAGAATAGAAATAAAGTGTGAAAATGGGGAAACCATCCCTGTGCACGTTCACGTATTGTGGTTACAAGGTGGAGTAATTTTACAGAAATAGTGAAAGATAAAATTTAAAAAGGAGTCCTGTGTCTTTGTGGTTAAGAATAAGGATTCTGGAGTCAGACAACTTGAGTTTCAAATCTCTTCTCACCTACTCATTGAAAAACCTTAGGCAAGTTACATGGGCTTGCTAAGATTTAATCTCCTCACCTACAAAATGGGGATAAGAATAGTATTTAGCAACTTATAGTAATTTAGAATTGTTATGAAGATTCAGTGAAATTTTGCATGTAAAGGGCTCAGCATACTGCCTGCCACATAGGGAATAGTCAGACAATTTAATTAGTTGTTAACTATGTCAGGGAAAAGCTGTGAGTTTGTAGAAACATGTGATTATATGAGACAGAAAAAAAAAAATCCTAAAGCAGTTAGTGTTTTTGAGCAGGGGCTTACCTAATTGGAGCTAAGCATTGTATGAATGAATCTAAGTCACTGCTCCTAGCTGGGCCTTACTTTCCTCACCTGCAAAACATCGGATGCAGAGCCAACGTAATAATTGCTGTCACTCATGTGGGTTCAGCTTTGACAATCTACCATTTGGGAAGTTAATCACAGATACGTGGCATTCAGTTGCGAACTGAAACTAGGGTCATCAACCATCTTAGTTTCCTCGATATGGAGAGATTTATTGGGAAGTAGGACTAAAACTTTTCATGCCCAAACCAGAACAGTCTTGGGCAAACCGGGATGGCTGGTCACCCTACAAATGTGTTCTGAGAGGAGGACAAGGGAATGGGGAGGAAGAGCTATTTAAATGGTATCGGGGCTGAGCGCAGTGGCTCATGCCTGTAATCCTAGCACTTTGGGAGGCTGAGGTGCGCGGATCACCTGAGGTCAGGAGTTTGAGACCAGCCTGGCCAACATGGCAAAACCCCATCTCTACTAAAAATACAAAAATTAGCCAGGCTTGGTAGTACATGCCTGTAATCCCAGCTATTTGGGAGGCTAAGGCAGGAGAATCTCTTGAACCCAGGAGGCAGAGGTTGCAGTGAGCCAAGATCATGCCATTGTATTCCAGCCTGAGTGACAGAGCAAGACTCTGTCTCAAAAAAAAAAAAAAAAAATGGTACCTGACTGGCATTCTCCAGCATTTCCTGCCTGTTTCATTGTGAGGGTTATTTACTTGCTTCTAATGTGGTCTTGGTCTCTTTATTCTGAGGGTGACAGGAATGGAGTGGGGACTTTTCCCATTGTTGCCCCCAATGCTATTTCATAATGCATGAAGACACTTCCACATTGACAGTTAAGAGAACTGACTGATTGCATGCCCCTAAGGGAAAGGATATTTCTTTTCTTCCATTTCCAATAATATGTAAAGCAAACTTCCAGGGTTTTCCCTAAGGTCTCCTGAGGTAACTTGGGGTTGGGACCAGGGTCCTTCTTCCTTGTATGATTTTCCTTTCCCATCAGAATATGGTAAAAGCTACTCCTTGTCTACCTGGAAAACTTCTACTCATCCCAACCCAAGAGATCCCTTCCTGGGAAGCCTTTTCTTGCACCCCTAGCTGTTAAGCCTTCACCCTTCTGTCCCCCATGTTAACTTTTTGTATAATTTCACCAAATCCTCTAACCACATGCCTCTATTTATTCAATTCCCATTCCCCCTTATTCTCAGCATCCGTTGAAAGTCAACCACCCTAGTGCCAAGCCAGTGGTGGGGCTGGCATTGTAGTGCACATGATATTTGAAAAACTAAGCCCAAAATGGCCCATGAGACTGTAGAATGCAGCTTCAGTTTGTTAATGCAGAAAACTTCCAACAACTTCCTTTTTCATGGAAAACATGAAATCCATTAACACAATTTCAAACCTTAGTTGAACTAGCTAGTCCCAGATTTTCTAGTGCCAAGGCATTAATGTGATTCAAAAGAATTAAAATTACAGCAAAATTAAATAATCTTGTTGAGTGGGTGCTAAACCAGGCACCAGTTCCATGACATGTAGCATCGACATGTACAAGTACTAATTATCCACTAATTACAACCACAGTAGCATTGAGCTGGTTTTCCCTAAAAATGAAGGACTGACACAGAGCTGTGAATGGTTTAAAAATCCACTCTCAGGCTTAATGCACAGCCATTTGTTCAGAAAATACTGAATTTTTCGGAGTGCAAACAAAGAAGATGAAAATGTCTTTTAATCTGGGTGTCATGTTCATTTGACTAGTTGGTTTTTAAATGGGTACCTCTTGCGTACCTACCCACTGCAAACCCTTAGTACCAAAGAAAGACTGCTAAATGGCTGAAAATGTAGAAGAAACATTTTGCACCTGTTCTCCTGGGACCATTGCTGAACTGCATGGGTGGGATGGAGATCAATCTTGGGATGAAAAGTAAAGGTGAAAGGAAAGAAAGTCCTGGGACCCTGGATGTGAGTGCCCAGCAGACCCACCGCCAGTTGCAGCTTTTAATTTTAAATTTGCCATGGGGTGTGCACATTTCAGGTCTTCTAACACTGTTCTTGTTTCTGAAATAGGAAAATCTGAACAACCTTCTTCCACTTCTACCAAGGGAACCAGTAAAGCCAAGCAAATACTTGTATAATTACAGTATACCAACCAGTTCAGGACACAAATTTAGGAGTCGAACAGATCTAGCTACTTAATGATGTAACACTCAACAAGTGATATGTACTTATATTTATCTTGTGGATAAATGTGGAATAAACAAGCTAGATATAGATGCTTATGGCAGTCTTTGGCGCTTACTGCCTCTCCCCACACCCCCATACTAGCCCTGATCTCATAGAGCCAGTATTTGCAGCTCTCTGATTCTTCCTGGCTCTTTCAACGATTCTTTCATTTGATTTGCATTTCTTTTTCTTTTCTGAACAAGAAACTAAAATGCCACCTAGCTCACTTTTTCTATGACATGGCTGATATATGCCTTTAGCACATTCCTTGCTAGATTCTTTGTAGAGTTTTGGAATGATTAATTCATTAGACTCCAACCAGTGAGTGTGATCCTACAGGGCGCTTTGTCTTATCCTCCATCTTGGTATTTATTGTGGGGTGCTTGGTGGACCTAGAGAAATCAGAGACTGGCTATTTTTTGCAACCACTCCTTTCCTTTTTAAAAATGTTTTTTGAGAAATGAAACGTGGGCTGAGCCCTCTCTGATGGGCTATCAATCCCTACTTATATGTGACAGATTCTTGGATAAATAACATAATTTAGTTAAACAAAAAGTAAATACAAAAGAGAAATAAAATACCTATTAAAAAGAATCAAGATAAACTCATTAGCACTGGCAATCTGCCATTTCCCTCCATTAACCTCAATTAACCAAACAGACTGCAGACTCTGACATGACACAAAAAACATGGCTTTTTATGAACCTGTAACATTTTATGTTAAAAACCCATAGCAGTAATCATCACAGCACATAATTTGTTCTGAATTTGGAAACTTTTCCCCAAAATTTTTACAAGCCATAATATAAATGCTAAATGAATATTCCCATATGCATAGACCATTACCTGCGTTGGATGGGAGCACTTGAGTGTGTGTGCACACACGGACACATTTCATTATTATATATTTATTTGATTGTGTTTACTATATATTATATTATTATGTATTATTATTATTACAGTTTATTTAGTCAATAGACCAATATTTATTGATGCCCTTCATATGCCAGGCCCTGTGCTAAGCACAAAAGATACAATGATTAGCCTGGGCTGTTAAAAGGTATTCCTTTAATGAACATTAAATGAATAAAAATATGGTTGCCCTGGAGAAGCCACAGTCTATTGACAGAAAAAAACATGTAAACAGAATACAAAATGATATAAAGGAATTGTTTATGAAGCCTCTGCTAAAGAGCAGAGGGAAAATGCAAGGCTTCTTCCCTGACTTATACAGCATTTCTTCCAAGGAGTTATAGAGCAGTTATAAATAATACTAATCTCTCCTTTGTTTCCACTTATGTTTATATGGGAAAAATATTGTATGTTCCCCTTAGTGATGAAGAGATTATTTGCTCCTCCATAAAATGATTGCTATGTTACAGAGGAAGAAACTGAGGTGCACATTTTTAAAGACTTGCCCAAAGTTGTATTGGTAAATGATTAAGCACAAATTGTATCATTCTTATAAGAGATGGTACTTCCTCCCTGAGAACAGAAAGACAGTGAAATGCCACTGATTCAGACTCTGAGGAGCACACTATAGCAGTTGAAAATGTGTATTTCTAGAATATTTCAGGAAATACACATTTACTGCTCTCAAATAAACACATAACGTTAATGCTACTATTAGCATAGTGTTGCCAAACAAAAGACCTGCTTGGACGGATTCTAATGAATAGTTACATAGGCTGTTTGCAATTACAACATCAAAATGGTGGTTGTTAAAGTTGAAGTGCTCTGCAAATGGTTTATCTTGAGTACAATAAATATTCCCCTGAGACCTCTTCATCCTGTTAATTTACCTAGGTGGTACAAAGGTAAACTTCAACCAGCTATGGAACTGTTACATATTCTCAGACAAGTGAAATGAAAACTAATGAGGTTTTACAATGTAAATATAAATTTAAGACAAAAGGAAAACTTTGAATTAAGTGAAAATTAACTGGAAAATGTGTGGTTTTTTTTAATAAAAAGCATTATCAGTCTTCTGACAGCATTCAAATCTTTCCATATGAGTTATATTTTTTCCAGATTTTAAAAATTGAGTTTCAAAACATCACTCCTACGTAAGGGGTCTTGTATAAATTATAGAGCAAAGATGATCTTAAAGGACTGCATGCCTACAAAGCACACATGCGTTTTCAAGACTGCACATTCTCTGAGTAGTTTGTACTTTATCCATCCTCCTGATTTTATCTGTCAGATGAAAACAGATGTAGAAACAAATCATTTGCAGTGACATGATTTCTAAGGGAAGTGCAATGGCTGTTTTCACACTTCAAGTGTGTCAGGAATTACAGAACTTTAGAGTGTTCATCTGAACAAAAAGAAACTTCAACTTTTAGTTGCCTGGTTATTAAATTTTCAGACATTTTGGGGGTTGAATAATCCAGATACAATAAGGTTTTCCTTTTTAATATAGGCTAGAAATAGCACCCCGGGGCTATTAGGGTTTTTAATAAAAATAAAATATAATACACTGCTTTTTGTAGATACTGTGTCTCTTTTTAAATCACATCTAAGTACAAGCCACCGTGCCAAGCACCTCAGCTTTATTGTTTCTAACGAAGCCTATGAGGAACCTAGTACTGTCCCCATTTCAGAGAAGATAAGACTGCGATCAGAGAAGTTATGTAAGTTTCCTTGTTCATACAGGTAAAAAAAAAAAAAAAATAGCAGAGCCAGGTTTTAGACTCAAGTTTACCATTTTTGTTAAGCTTCTGTCCCATTAATCTTTTTTTTTTTTTTTTTTTTTGAGGCGGAGTCTCGCTCTGTCGCCTGGACTGGAGTACAGTGGCCGGATCTCAGCTCACTGCAAGCTCCACCTCCCGGGTTTATGCCATTCTCCTGCCTCAGCCTCCGGAGTAGCTGGGACTGCAGGCGCCCGCCACCTCGCCCGGCTAGTTTTTTGTATTTTTTAGTAGAGATGGGGTTTCACTGTGTTAGCCAGGATGGTCTCGATCTCCTGACCTCATGATCCGCCCGTCTCGGCCTCCCAAAGTGCCTGTCCCGTTAATCTTAAATGGAGATTGGACATTTTGACTTTTCACAACTTCTCTGTCAGATTTTTATTAAACATTAAAGGCCCGGTACAAATACAGCTCATTCCTTTATCTTTTCTAATTGTATAATTCAGCATAAATCTTTCCTTCTTAAGGACACTCAAAGTTGTCTAGGGTGTGTGTTAGATCTTGCTTTGTACTGTAGTGATTTCCTACGTGTCTACCTCTCTCACTGGATTGTTAGTTTGATGAAAGAAAATATAGAGACTTATTGTTGTATCTTTTTTGTCTTTTGCCTTGTGTCCAAATGTGTTTTTGTGGGGAAGAGAAAGCATCTGTATAGAGGAGGTGTTCCACCTCTGCTAGGGAGATCTGGGTGGCCGGATGGGGCCAGGCAGTAAAAGAAAGTATGCCTGAATGAAGAAGTGAAATTATAGCTAATGGAAGCCAGTGTAGTAAGGGAAGACAGGACTTCCTGTCTTCCTTGCTAGGCATGCCTAGCATGCCTCCAATCTAAAGTCAAAACAGGCTGGGCAAGGTGACTCACACGCGGAATCCCAGCACTTTGGGAGACCTTGAGGCCAGGAATTTGAGACTGGTCTGGGCAACATAGTGAGACCACATCTCTACCAAAAAAAAAAAATTCACTAGCTGGGGATGATGATGCACCAGTAGTCTCAGCTACTTGGGAGGCTGAGTGGGGAGTATTGCCTGAGCCCAGGAGTTTCAGCCTGCAGAGCTATGATCATGCCACTGCACTCAGCCTGGGTGACACAGTGAGACCCTCTCTTTAAAAATTAATTAATTAATTAATAAGTAAAGTCCAAACAAACATGGTAACCACATAGTTTAGTCCTTTGGCAGAAGGATTCAGACCAGAACATCATAGAATTCAGATGATGGCATACAGGAGACTGTTCCTGGTGCCTCTATTTTATTGTCCTTTAAATTATTTTATTTCATAAAGTTGAGTGTTGTTGATGTTAGAAAAACTAGATATTTAGATAAGCCAATGAAAGTAATTACTATAACCCCATCATCCAGAAGATAACAACTAGATATACAGTGATTCTTACCCCTAGCTGAATGTTAGAATCACCTAGGAGAATTTTTTTTAAATCCCTATGCCTAGGCTTCACCCCATGCTAAATAATTCATAACCTCTGGGTGTGGGACTCTGACGTGAGTATTTTTTAAAACTCCCCAGGTGATTCCAGGGCACAGCCAAGTTTGAAAACCAAAAATGATCTAGAGTCAGTCATCTTAAAATTCTTGTGCATACATTATCTAGGTTTGGGGGGAGCCTACAAGTCTGCGTTTCTAAGCAGCTCCCATGATGCTAATGCATGCTATGCTTCAAGTAGCAAAAGTGTATATTATCCTCTCAATAAAATGTAACCATGCATGGACAAAGGGATTTTTTAAATCAGTAAGTCTTTGAACAGGTTACTTATACTGTGAGCCTCAGGTTCCTTATCTGTCAGATGACAGAGTTTGTATTAAATGTTTTAGAATTTTTACTGCCCAAATGTTTAGATGGGAAGGAAACAAAGTTAAACCACTGAACACATATGATACTCCAGGCACTGTTCTTAGAGCTGATAATAAGAATAGTATTATTTGGGCATGTAGTATGTGCCAGGAACCATGCTAAGCATTTTAATTATTTAATTTAATAAGCTTCATTATAGATGAGGAAGCTAAGTAACCTGCCCAAGGATATGCAGCTGCCTAGCAGTAGAACTGGGATGGGAAGCCAGGCAGTCTGATGCCAGAGCCTGAGTACTGCTAGCCAGTATACGACAATGCTTCCTGGGCTGGATAATCTCTAGGATCCATCTATATAGCGGAATTTAGATTGCCAGTCACTTATGCTTCTTTATTTTGATTATCCAATATTCAGAATTATGAAAAAAATCTTGGCAGAAAGTGAAAGGGGGAGAAGTGCGCCATATTGCACATCTGAGCATGCACATCAGTGGTATGTAAATAGCACCTAAAGATGGCATCGTTTCATACGACATCCTTCGTATTGGTTTACCATCTGTGGCTTAATTTCTCTGAAGAAATCCAATATGGCATTCAAGGTTTAACTTAATAGCCTAGAGACTTCTTCAGGTGCATAAATGCATCCTCATCTAGGCAGCATTGGAAGGCAGAACCAGAGGGCTCTGTGCAATTGGGAGGGAGAGCCATAGAGACTGGTGATGAGGAGAGGAATTGATGGAAGAACAGATGGGAGTGGGAAGTATCCAGGTATTCTGGTAAAATTAGGCATGTACACAGCATCTCTGGTTCTAACTGTATGAGTGTGTGCACATGCATGCATGCATGCATGTGTGCAGGAGGATGGCAAGACCACTGGGTACAGAAGAGGATCATACAGAGGAGGAGGACTTTGAAAGTATTGTCTACCATACAACATCATCTTCACTACTCCTTCCCTCATTGGCCCCACCTTACCTTTCACTCTGCTGACAAGTGGACTTGACTCAGATGCTTCTAATCAATCTAATATAGCAGTAGAGTTAGGAAGCAGGACTTGCCTGAACCTTAGAACCCTCCTTCCAGGCTGTGGGCAACTCCATCGGTCAACTAGGCCTGAAGGGAAGTTGCCAGGTCTGTGCCAGCCTCTACAGTTTTCCTCTGCAAGATGGCTTGTTCCCTTTGCTACCTGTAGCAGTTACAGAATCCTGAATCCAAAGGGAAAAGTATTTCTGGCAGAAAAATACTGCCTGGGATTTCCCTGCTGCTAAGACAGAATTCAGAAATGCCATCCATTGGCTTGCAAAGAAAGAAATGAAATGTGTCTATTACAGAAAACCAACAGCCATAAACCATGTTTGACCCACAGCATCTTCATACTTTGGTTTAAAATGTACCCTCACTTTTACAGTTTTAAAGCTTCTATTAGCTTCTCAGAAATCTCTATTTATAAAGAGAAGTCCAGCTTGCAGGCTTAAGCTCCATGGGTGATTTCCCCTGTCAACTTTTCTTAAGAAAATTTAATAGCAGCACCACGTGCTCAATTGAGCAACTCCAAGTCTTTACACCTGATGAAACAACCCTTACTTAAGAAGCATGTCTCGTGGGGGCAGTTTCCAGAATCCTTTTTTAACCCCCTTATAACTGATGTTGTAGCTCTTGTATATGTATTTTTTTCTTTCTGGTATTTTTTCTTCTCAAATAAATATCATCCAGTCTAAGAATACATATTACTTAGTTGTTTATTTTTTAAGGAAATGTGATACAAGTCTTCACTCCAACTTTAATTTTTCCTTTACTCCTGAAAGTTGAATTCACTATGCATGCATTTCATTTCTCTCCAAATTGAGTGCATAGCCTGATGTCCATATGTAAATACTGCAGGGAATATTTTAATGCTCCTTAGTGGACTGAAGGGAAAGAGGTGGAAATAGAGGTTCTAGAAATCAGAATCTTATAGAAGACCTCATAAATGTGGGAATAGCCAGTGTGTGTACTTTCCTATTTAAAAGCACATACTTATAGTTAACTGATATTTTTACTTTCCTCCTTTTGAGAAATGTGCATATGGATGTTTAATTTCATGTCATTTTTGTGGATAAATAAAAACTAGAACACAGCATGTATTGTTCCTGATTGGGTGACCCACCCAGGTCCTGCACTGCTGGGCTCAGGACCATTGAGAAGAACGTGTGCTCAGGGAATAAAGCAGGGAAGGAAGAAGACTAATGATCTTCTTGTAATATTCCTTATATTACTGTACATTCTTCACACTGAAAAGATGCATAGGACATTCCTAGATGAGGAAACTGAGGCCTAGAGAAGGAATCTTATTCCCTGTGATCTTATGACCAGTTACTGACAGAGCTGATTCTAGTACCCAGATCTCCTGGCCCCTAGACAGATGACTTTGCCAATGCCCCACATCTTCTGCTAGGGAGATAAAAGGGAAACACTGAAGAAGTTCCAGAGTTAGTTTTGTTTTTGGTTTAAGGGGTTTCATTTTTTTAAAGGCCGAGTCCTCTCTCTCTCACCCAGGCTGGAGTGCAGTGACGTACGTAATCATAGCTCAATGTAACCTCAAATTCCTGGGCTCAAGCCATCCTCCCACTTCAGCCTCCTAAGTAGCTGGAACTATAGGTGCCTGTCTAATTATTATTATTAAAGAGACAGGGTCTTGCCATGTTACCCAGGCTGGTCTCATACTCCTGGCCTCAAGCAGTCCTCCTGCCTTAGCCTGTCAAAGCATGGGGACACCATACCTGGCCAAGAGTTCCTGGTTTTGAATTGTGGTATAGTCATTGGTGACCTCAGGCAAGTTTATTTAACTGTTTCCTCCTACAAATGGAATTAAAATAATTCCAATTTCTCTGAAATTTCAGAGTTAAGAGGAAAAATTATAGTTGTGGTAAAGGCATGTATTAGGTTTGTTTTTTTATAAAACAACTATGTGATGTATATTCTTAGACTATACGATATCTGACTATTGTGAGATAAAATGAGATTATGTATATGAACTGTTTAATGTAGTGCTTGATACATATTCACTACTCAATAAATATTGGATACAACTATATTATTATTTTTCTATTTTTCTCCCTAAATTAGGTAGAAATCAGGATGGGAGAGAACAATGGAATGGCCACAAATCCTTTGTGTATAAGATTAAAGATTAAAAATATTTCATTGGCAGCTGAAAAATTTTTTTAAAAGGCTATCAGGAATTGCTCTGATGACCTCCACAAACAGGAAAACATTAAAGTTATTCAAAGGATAGAGGAGAGCATTCACACAGCTTTAACACCAATGCATTGGAACCATTATGGCCACTCTGTAAAATAAAATGACATTGAGAGTTCTGGAAGACTACATCCACATCACCTTCATTCAGATAAATTTTGCTTGGTACCTACAATGTGCCAGTTTCTGTGTTAAACACCAGGAATACAGCATAAATAAGATTTATTCACCACCTTTTTCCTTGTGCCCTATTAGGCAAGACTGACTCTTTAGGAAATAATTAGAGCAAAATGTTGTGTGCTGCAAAAGTAGTATTTTATTCAAAAATTGAGGAGGCATTGATCTAGGTTGTGGGCTTAGTTGTGTTTGAAGACCCAAAGCCTTTGCCTTCTGCAACTGTAGTCTAGATGGAGATTCAGATGATAAATGAATTAATTACATGCAACATGCCAGGTAAGGGAAGGTCTGAGAGGGCTTCACATAGAAAGTAACAACTGAACTGTCTGGAAGGATGTTGAATGGTTTACCAGATAGCTGGGTACAGACATGAAGAAGTGAGAAGCATAGGAAATGGGATGTGAAAAACACAGAGGAAAGAGTTAATTGTCGCTCACAGAGCTGATAATTCTAGTTGTATTTTTAAAACACCAAACCCAGCTTCCCACAGTCTTGCAGAATTATGCTGAAACAGCTAAGACCTGCACTGCTTCAAGTAGCACTTAAAGAAAACGTGAATGTCATGGCAGCAGATTACACAGCTGTGACCCAGGATATGCACAGGCAGAAAAATCAGGGAAAAGGTGTCATCCTTAAAAGTATCACTTCTCTGACCACAACTGCTTAGAACATTTTGAGTTCTCTTTCAAACAGGCAGCCACATTTTCATGCTCAGGCTGTTTCTCAGAGAGAGAGGTCATTAGATTCTTCCATCTCCATAACAAAAAATCAAAAGCAGCCATTTTTAAGTAATTGCACAGTTCCAGCCATATGTCTCCCCCACCCCTTATTGAGTATCATTCACTTAGGACTGGCGTACTTCCCCTCCTAAATTGGAGGTTTGCATATGTAATTATATCAAATGATGTGTTTGTTTATATCTCCAAACCACATTCAAAAGCTTGCCTATGATTTATCTTTGAAATTCAATTTCATCATGTCAGTCCCCAATTTACTGTGCCCAGTGGGTCTACAGTTATATATGTAATGCACACACACCTCTGTTGTATAGATTACAGAATGGGGTTGCCTTCCCCAGTGATGAGTCACAGTGGTTGAGGAGGGAGGTTGCTCTGTTTTGTCTTGTTCTCTATTCTATTTTGTCTTGTTCTCTATTGTCTTGTTGTCTTATTCTCTATTTGTTCCAAATGCATTCAGCTACAACAAAGTTATTATAAATGAAGGGGCAGCATTGGTCATTTTAACTAATTCCTCTGGGCCAGGAAGGATGGCTCACTGCATTCTTTTCTGACTGTAAAAAATGGCAGTGCTGCTGAGGTGCCGTAGCTCATCATAAGAAGGTACTTTGAGCAGTAGGAAAGCTTTTACACCTTAGTGGTTTAGCTGACCCTGGCTTGATAACAAGATTTATTTTATCAAGATTTTGATAACAAGATGTATTTATTTATTTTCAACTGCAAATAACTACCAGTTGTTGCTGTAACTGTAAAATTGCAATGTTTCCATGTTCCAGATTCCAATGGACAAGCCCAATCAACTCTATTCATTTCAACCCTTCTTCATGCCTGAGGCCTAAACTAACTAACCCATTCATTCATTCATTCATTCAAATATTTTTAAGAGCCTACCTTTTCCAAATATAAAAGACTTATTAAAACCTTAAAGTCAGAGTTTATGATTTTCTAGTGGTTTTTCTAACAGCTTTATTAGTATATAATTTGCATGCAGTAAACTTCACCCATTTAAAGGATACAATTTAATTGTCTTCAGAATATTTACAGAATTGTGCAACCATCACCATAGTCTGTAATTTTAGAGCATTTTTATCCCTTCAAAAAGAAACCTTGTACCCATTAGCAAACAGACACCCCCTATCCCCATACCCCCTCATCTGATTTCCTACCAATTTCCACTTTTAACTTACATTTTATTTCTTGCCTTTTATTTCATATCTGTGAAAATAAAGGTGGTAGAAGCCAAGAGAACTGTAACCAGCGGAGGCTTTCCTGTGTCTTTTTACTCCAGAAACAGAAACTGCTTGTCTTCCTCACAGCTCCAAGTTCACTGTTGTGTATGTTGTTTCAGACTTTTCAGGAAGCCTGTCTCTCTCTATGGGCTGATCAATATGTGAGAAACACATCCAGGTGAAGGTATGAAGGTGAAGGGGACCCTGCAGCTCTCCCAATTACATGTGGGCATTGTGAAAACAAGTGAATGTCCTAAAGAATTGCCCTAAGAATCATCAGGAGAGGAAGCTGACCTCCCTCTTCCCTGTGCACAGCCACACCACAGTGGGCTGTGGGCTGTGGCCATGTGACCCTGGGCAAGGAGCACCTGTGATGATAGTGAGTCCCCAGGGGAACAGAGGGCAAAGGGGTCCTGGTCTTTTGTGGCTGAAAGAGCAGCAGGGTGAAGGCCAACAGCCGTTTGACTCATTTATAGCCTCAATATAACAAGCATATCTCATTCCTATTGTGGACTCTAATAGAGGAGCCCCCACACAGGAGAGGAGAGGCTCCATGAAAGCTTCCCCTGACTTGTGAGAAGAGAGTTACTCCCCACTTTGAAAGAGCCTCTGTGACATATGACCTTGTCCAATAGAATGGCCCAGAAATGAAGGTGTCAGATGTATGTGTTAGACATCCACTGGGGTGACCACACAGACCCTCTGTCAATGTGACTCAGAGCGCTGTGCTGCCCTTTATTCCTCTCCTCACCTCCCCCGAGCAGGCACTCACAGGCTGTCTCCATCACCCCACCCCACACCCACACACACTGAGCCCAATGTTCTGATCGAGATGCTAGAGCAGCTGAGTCTATTTCATTCTTGGGCATGTCTGGTCAGAAGAAGTAAGGTCAATAAAAAGTCACAGTGAGATTCAGTGAAAGATAGTAGAATTGGATAGCACCTTTCTCTTAGAATAAGAGGACCATCACCGGCCTCATCCCAAGAGATTCTGATAGAGTAAATGAGGGATGGAGCAGGGAGACAAAATCCATGTTTTTGATGTTTCCCTGGTGATTCTGATGGTCAGCTAAGGAAGGAAAGTCACTGATCCTCCTTGACCTTCCTGGTGGCAGTCTTTCCTCCTTAATCTCTGACAGTAGCTCTTCACATCCAAGAGTGCCTAGCATTGCTCATTCACACAGAGGAACTCTACAAACTTTATGAGTACACATGTCACACAAACTTTTCCCACCACAAATACACCCTCCACACACAAAACAATACCCTCTTAAACACATTCCAAGTCTGTAGCAAAACTGAAGCATAAAATACAATGGATCTCTTCCAGAGCAACTTTTCATTAACTAAGCGTTAAAGAGTTCCTATTCTTTGTTCTAGGTGAGGAACTAGGTAGGCATCAGTTTCCGAATCAAAAGACAGGCCCTTCTCATGAAGTAACTCTGTCAATTTGTCTAGCGGGGAAATACAGACATGTGAACAAAGGATTCTAGTATAAGGCAGAGATCAATAATGGAGAGCACCGCTTACATGAGGGCAGAGCAGATGGCTACCTAGCCCTGTTAAACAGGGTCAGCAAAGGCTAACATCTGAGCTAAAAATAAAAAATCTAGCTCAGTGTAGAAATGTACAGCTTGGGTGAATATAATTAATAATAGTTTATTGTACACTTCAAGATTGCTAATAAATTTCAAATGTCCTCACCACAAAAAAATGGTAAGTATTGTAGGTGATGGATGTGTTAATTGACTTGATTTAGTTATTTCACATGGTATGCTTGAATCATAAGCTCATTTTCTACCATATATATTTTTTCAATATGTTTCAATATATCTATATTTTCAATAAAAAAGATAAAGAAAAAAAATCTGTGGGGCACATTCCAGAATGAATTCATGGAAAGTCAGATCATTTGTGCACTGGAAACACAGGTTTTCCTCCTGTGTTTAGTGTGGAGGTGGAGAGGAGGGGCTAGCTTGTAAACAGCCATGTTACTCAGAGTGGGATATTATTTCGAAGGCCGTGGGGAGCCATTTAATTTCCTGTGGTCTCTTCTTGGCTTTCTCTAAAATCTGTGTGCTCCCACCCACCACTTCTATATAAGACAGAAGCTTGAGGTCAAGAGCTCTTTCACAGCCCCTGGAAATACCTTTCCACATTGCACCTACCTCACCAGCACTGGGACAGGCTTTTCATATGATTTTTCTCTGTTCCTCCATTGTCCATCAGCATATACCAGGAAAACAGCCCACCCCATATTCTCTTTAGGGACATCGTGGAATCAAGAAATGGAAAATAAATTTGACCTCCTAATTGCCATTTGACAAAAGGAGTAATAAAACCTGCAAAAGACAAATTGGTGCAATAAGCTGAGAGGCCTTGAAGGTTTTGTCTTCTCATTTTCTTTTCTTTGTCTTTATACTCAAAGGGGTGATTCACTTATGAGAAACACCATTGGAAGAAAAGATAGATATTTTTAATGTGGAACTTATTTTGTATAAAGATTCAAACACATAAAACAATGATAAAATTACAGCATGAGATCTTTGGTGTGTAAGTTATTAAATCTGAAATAATTATGTGTATAAGTAGCAATTACAGAAATAACCTTCTTTGTCAAGTATAGCAAAAATTATATGTGCATATAAAAGTTAAGTAAGAAAGTACTGTTTCATAGCCTGAATCTAATCAGCATAAACAACCTATTAATTGTTCAGGAACTCTAAAATCTTTAATGAGGTTTCTACTGTAGAATATCAGTCATATGCAAATGAATCATTGGAACTCTTCATTATCAGAAAAACAGAAGTTCTTTAGTGAGTTTTTACATCCCCAAAGTAATTACAGTATGCCAACTGTGGTAGATAGGCCAAAACAATTTTTCAGGTTTTCTTTGTAAATTTTACTTTCTTTTAAGAATGATTCTTGAGACCCTTCTGATTGTCATGGGGGATTGGAAAGTTACAGTTTCATACCACTTTTGCTTTTCCTTTAACTGGACTTGTTTCCCCACACTCAGTAAGCTGTTTGCCCCAGATATTTAAAAGTCAAATATTCTCATTTCTACACAGGTCTGATTACAACAACTTCAAGGAAATTGGATCGAGAACAGCAGGCAGAACATTTTCTGGAGGTAAGCGCATAGAGGGACCTGGAATTCATTAAACCTGACTTTCACTAAACTTCTTTAACCTTCAACATAAAGTATACCTTCAATATATTTGAACAGTGGATATCAAAGTGAAGATATTTCTCTTGGGCTGCTATGTTCTGAATTTAGGGATTTCTAGTGTGTTCTTCTCAAGATGCTCCTGTGTGCTGAGCCAGGGTGGTAGAGCAGCCTTTGCCTTTTGCTGAAGACAATGGTGTATCATCATCTCTGCCTTGACTTCAGGCCCTCGTGTCAATAATCAGAAAAGAAAGTTCAAGAGCAGAGCCCTGTGAGCCACTGGGGCCACAGATGTAAAAAGAGAAAGAATGTAAGTGCACCATTTATGAGGAAGCTTTGCTTTCCTCTTTTCTTTTCTTGGGGAAAGAACCGAGAGAAAGCTGCTGGTTGAGTCACTGCCAGAGATGACTATTGCTGAAACCATAAAATGGACTCCTTTAATTCATTAAGACAGAAACTGCAGCAAAATAAACTCTAAAAGCGTTATTTCTGGAGAGAGAATAAAAAGCTATGAGATGAGAAAATAAATATGAAAGAGCTTTGCAGAATGTTCTTTCTTTAAGTATCAAGTGTCTTTATTGGGACGCTTGAAGCCTGGGTAGTTTGTATGACACCATGATTTAATTGTGACGGTGTGATATGAAACAGATGACAATGCTTAGGAACTGAAGGCTTTGTTAAGGGTTTATAATGTGTCTACGCTTCTAAAATAATCTTTTATTTCCTAAGAATCACTTTCTGGAATCCACCACCCCTCCTAACACACATACAAACACACATACACACACACACACACACACACGCACGTGCACACACACACTTCATATCTTATGATAGAATCTCTTCTGGTCTCCTCTAAATTAGCTCACCAGTCTTGATTTATTTAAAGAACACTGGACTAGGAATCAGGCTACCTGGGTCTTGAAGCTGTCCTGCTGTGAATAGCTTGAAGCTATTTAATTGCCTTGAACTTTAGTTTCCCCTACTATGAAATTTGGCAAACAATTACAATCCCTTATACCTCAAAAGATCACTCTTAGGATCAAACCTTCTATTTTGTATCAAAGTATTTTTAAAACTCTTAAAGCATTACATATAATAAAGGATTATTATTATTATTATCATCATCATACAACACTATGATAATCCTTTTAAAACATTACTATCATCTCATAAAGATAAAAGACTCCAGGCTGCCAAAAAAAATAATTATAGTAATTCTTTTTTCAAAATCCTATTAACAGGCTGCACTACCTACCTGGTCCAGAACTTAAGTACATTTGCCAGAAAAATAAGACCTTATATTATATTCATGGGGTTCTTTCCTTTCCAGAAGACAGTCCAGGACACCTGGAGAGGCTGTGTTCTTAGACAGTTGAACCCATTACTTCCCAGAAGGAAGCAGGAAGGGTATCTCATTATCTGAGGAGTCTGGCTGAGATCACTTACTGCCCGGTCCCTTGCAAGGTGGTCTCTGTCATCAGGAGGTTTGTGGTGCAGTGTGACTGTCACAGGATGGATCTATAGTAGAACAAAGAGGAAGAATATTTTCCAAGCATTTGAATTCACTCCCCAAAAGAACCCTGAATGGATTCACATCCTTTACAGACTTACATAAATACTGAGTAGTGTTTTAGTACCTTGGACTAACACAGATTGGGATCTAGAATATCATTGATCAGTACAAGTTGAGTACCCCTTATCCAAAATGCTTGCGATGGGATGGGGAGTATGAAGAGAAGTTAATAAATTAGTACAAACATATAGTGTGATACAACACATAAGACTCAGTATTAAATAGATCATTCAGGTGACTAGAGTTTATAATAATCTATTGCATATTTCAAATAGCTAGAAGAGAAGAATTAGAATGGTTCTAGCATAAAGCATTAGCAAATGCTTAAGATGATAGATAACCCAAGTACACTGCTTTGATCTTCACAAGTACATGAATGTATTAAATTATCGCATGTACCCTGAAACTATATACATCTATTATGCATTGTTATAAAAAATAATTTTAAAAATGCTTGGGACTCTAAATGTTTGGTATTTTGGAATATTTTCAGTATTCTTAGTTGAACATCCCTAATTCAAAACTCCAAAATTCAAAATGTTCCATTCATCATTTCCTTTGAGCATCATGTTGGCCCTCAAGAACTTTCAGATTTTTGAGCATTTTGGAATTTGGGTTTTCACATTAGGGCTATTCAACTTGTATCTGATATCATCTGCATAGGGAAGTAGGACAGCATAGCAATGAACAACTTTATAGGGCTGTTGGGAGATTAAAATATAAAATACATGTAAAACATCCGGTCCAGTATCTGGTGCTAAATAGGTGCTTAGTAAAGTGTGGTTATCATTGTTAATTGTTGTGGTTTTAAGTATTATCACATGATGACATAATATTAGAAGCTTTCTAAAGATTTAACAGCACCGCTCCACTCCAGGAAAGATAGAAGCTCCAGATCACTGAAATGCAGAAGGAGCCCCAGGTAGCAAGCCCTGTACTCACTCCATGTACCAGGGACTGCCCTAAGTCCGGGGGACACAAAGTGAACAGGAAGGATGGGGAAGCACATGGAAATGAATAAGTGCTGTAACTTCAGAAAGAAGCTCTCTGAAGCCACTAAAAGAAGGTTCCATGATAGTGCCTGAAAGTTGGGGTGGTGGTGGTGACAGGCAACATTCAGTAGACTAGTTAGGAGGGCTTGTTTGACGTGGCATTTAATGACATGATGTTAAGATTCTGTTCAAGAAATAGAATCAAGACCACTGTGATGAACAGTGTAAAGGCAGGGTGAGAATGGGAGGGCAGGGGTTATAGGAAAGCGGGTTGGAAAGGCAAACAGAGGGGACTGTGGTAAGGATTTTGAATTTTTCCTGAATGCAATGGAAAGGCTTTAAGCAGGTATGACATGATGTGACTGCCATCATAAGTGATGGCTGACTGCCTTGGTGGGCAGAGACAGGCTTGGGGTAGGGGTCGAGGATGACCAGTGGCAGCAGGGAAATGTGGGAAGCTTTTATAGAGATCCAGGTGAGAGATGATGGTGGTTTGAATGAGGGTGAGGGCAGTGGGTCAAACAGGTCTAACACAAATCCTGTCATGATTTCAGCTAGCAACAGCACACTGGCTTTTCTGTGGTCTTTAGAGTGAAGACATTTAAAACCACAGGTCATCAGAAACATACCAACTTGCCCTCCAGCAGCCTCGTTGTCCTACCCAGCTCCCAGGCTCGCCACACACACAGTTTCATTTAGTAAATCTGCTAAGGCTTTCAGAAACCAGTTCAATCTCAATCTCTCTCTCCCTCTGTCCTCTCTCTCTCTTTTTCTCTGTCTTACGCACACTGTCGTACTCTCATTCTCTAAAATTGTGCAATTTTGGCCACATTTTTTCTTCTATATGACATTGCTGCAGGAGTTTGAACAACATTTCTTTGTTTTTTTTCCTAAATAGACCATAGAAGGAATGTTACTTTAACTTAGTCCTGCAAAAAATAAGTGAAATGATATCACTGAGAATGTAGAATAGAGTTGTCTGTTATACACAAAATTTTGAAACTGCTGATATATTTTGTGACTTGTAAGGCCTAGGTGTGGGTAATTAACCTCCTGGAGAGCATTTAATTGCCCAGATAACCTTATACGCCTCTTAAACTCATATTAACCTTCTGGCTCTATTTCATATCTGTCCTTCCCAATAAAATAAAATTGACTCTTCTTGAAAGGACCCATTTAGAAGCTGACCTGGCAGGTACACTGCTGAATAGATAACCAGGAGGACAGTAATGATTTGTTGGTAGTTTGCTATCCCTGTGGTAGAAGGCACTTTACTTGTATACTGCTGACACTCCATCTATACATTGGTTTAAGATATTTAGCTTAATGGTGTATGGGCTGCAAGGATTTTCCAGTCTGTAGAGCATTTGCCTAAAATCTGTTACTATAAAAGGAGGGTTGTCATTATCAGAATCCAAAGACTTGCTAAAGCAACAAGAGCAGCAAAGAACTGTAGGCAAATTCACAAGTACAGCTTATACTTCTTCAGTGAATTCTAAGTGTTAACTCTTGCCTGGTTTGGAAGTCTGTTATGTGAAAATATTGGCTTGATCTTCTCTTCCTACCATAAAATGCAAAAATAAAGAATTTTTAGCTCATTTGTTCAAAGTCATATACCTTCCTTGATACCCAGTTATGATTATAGTGGAGATAGAAGACTAATTCCAGCATACAGATGCTGAGAGTTGATAATGGACACGTAAATGAAACAGTGAATTAACGTTTTAGTTTGTTGGTTGTGACTTTAGCCCTGATTACTTCATTATCAGAGAAGGCAGCTGTGAAATAGGAAATAAATGCACTAGCTCTTTCTTATTATATAATCACTTGTATGGATTGTGGTTTTTTTGTTGTTTTGGGTGGGTGCTTTGGATTTTCTTTCCTTTTTTTTTTTTACCTATGAGATGTTTACGCTCCCTGTGGGCATGCAACTTGATTTATCAAGACAGTGAATTAAGGTAGTGTGGGAAAGCTCAAACGTTAAATTCAGGTGTGCCTGTAATTGTATTTTGGTACTGTTCACAGAGCTTAGATGGGCTATTGAACTTCTCTGGGTCCCCTTTCTCTCATCTGTAAAGTGGGGATAACAATTCCTACCATAGGGTTGGTATAAAGAGTAGATTAAATGACAGGTGAATCGTGCTCAGGATGCCGTCTGTTAGACAGTACATGTTCCATGAATGGTAGCCATTGTCAGCACAGAATGTCTTACTCATCTCTGTATTCAAGCATCTGTTTGGCACCCAGGAAACAAGGGATGCTCAATAAGTGTGTGAATGAATGCTTACATTAAGATACGTTATTTTACTCCTAAATGAGACCTTGAAGGGGAGAGAATTAACATGCAGGAAAGAGCATGGACGTAGAGACAGAAAGCAGGCATGCTCGGCTTCTTTTCATCTGCATGAGCGTTGCCAAGTTAAATTAACTTTGATCCTCCTTTTCTTCATCTGGAAAATGGGGTTAATAAACTTGCCTCACAAACTGCATAGAAGGCCTGGCACACAAAGACGCCAGTTGCCTATTGCTTGTCCTTTCCCTCTTTTCCATCTCCTTCCTCCTCCCCTTGTCCTCCACAAACACACTGCCAGTTCCCTTTCTTTTCCTGGACTGGCTCCAGCAGTTTGAAAAGCTTATAGCACTTCGATTATTCTTAAAAGATACATCTACTTAAATAATCCTATAGTCCTGGCTTAATTATGTGTAAATCTTTATCTTGCTTGCTGAAGAGTATTATTTGCCTCCGTTTTGATCTTGAAATGCTTTTCTGTTCAGGGCTGGATGGTTCTGATAAAAGTCTCCCAAAGAGAACACAGAGAGTGTTTTATTTGCAAATCAAAAAAAAAAAAAAATTGAAAAGAAGATGACAAGGCCCAGTAACCAGTGTAAAGACAGTGGATGAGAAATTATGTCATATGTATGCATAGAACTTAGAATAGCCCAGAGAATGTGGTTAAATGTAATAGTGAAGTCAGTATAAATAACAGATTACAAAGGAATAGGCTGGATCCACAGGAATGTATATTATTTGATATCTGTCTTTTTTAACAAACTCATTCATTGTCCTCTGTAACATACAACTCATGTGAGTATTTTTTCTTCCAGTCTGAAGTTCTCATCCCTTTTTATAGTTTTATTTTCTGAGGGAAAAAATGTTGCTGTTTATTAAGTTTTTATAACGTTTTCTCTTGCCTTAGGATGCAAACTGATTTCTTTGGTGAGAGTACACCCTTAGCAGTTTCTTACTTTGGTAAAGCATCTGCTTTTAAAATAATGATAATTTCTGGTGGAGAAGAACTGCAGGCTCATTTCAACCCATTAAACAGTCCATAGTTTCATAATTTAACTTCAAGAAAAATGGAAGTTTCTCTCTTTAGGCGTCTCTTTCTGCCACCCTCAGAAAACTCTGCAGGAAGTATCCATGGGCCCTCAAAAAATGGTATGTCTGTGCATAAAAATAGCAGCATGAAGCAGGCATCAGCGTCAGAAGGAGAGTTGATAACACCTTCTGTGCTCCGGAGCTCCCAGGAGGCACCACACGCAATTAATGCTTTGTGACACAGCTTCTGACCTCTTTCCACTCACTCCTTCCATTCTCTCATTTGTTCACATTGTTATTCTTATTGTATCAACCTCGATAAAGTTGATATCCACTCTTTCTGTTTTTACTTCCTTTCATGAAAGCTTTATCAAATGCCTGTTCAAGGCCTGGCATTGGGCCAAGTACCAAGGTTTTCTTCTTGAAATTGGTGTGTTTTTCCCACTGGACATTTTTTCCTTTGACTTTCAGAGTAAGGTCTCCTAGAGTACTAAACTGCAGATCAAGCAGGGAGCTACTTTTGTTAGCTGCTGTCTTGGCATTGAGAAACTGTTATTAATTCATATATTCCCAACTGTGCTCTCACATTATATAGATACAGAAACTGAGACCTAGAAAAGAGGAGAGCAATCCAAGGTCATACAGCTACTTGATGGCAGTGGCCAGGATAGGTCTTTCTCTCTTTATGGAACAAATATGGCTACCAATATCCATCAGCTTATTGAAATGTGGAAAATTGAATCATCTTTTCTCACTCTCATTTTGTAATAAGGGATTGATCCAGGTGTCAAGTTAACCCAGCCTCAAGGATCCGTCTGTATGCATCTGAAAAGAGCAGGTTTTCTCTCATACTCTGGTTGTCCATCCACCACCCCCTCAGCTAATCCTCAGAGCCTGGTACTCTGGCCTGCCTCATCCACGCAGCTCTGAACAAGACTCACTCTGCTGCTGGGCTGTGCCCTGAGCTCCAGGACCGAGCCCGTCTGCGAGGACGCTGTGTCCACATGGTGGGTACCAGCTTGTACTCAGCAGAGGAGTAACTGTAAAACATGTATTATGGGCTGAATTGTGCACCACCCCCCACCACCAAAATCCATGTGTTCAAATCCTAACCTCTAGTACCTCAGAATGTGACTGGATTTGGAAAGAAGAGCCTTTAAAGAGGTCATTAAATTAAAATGAGGTCATTGGAGAGAGCCCTAATCCAATATGACTGACTAATGTCCTTATAAGAGGAGGAAATTTGGACACAGATATGTACAGAGGGAAGGCCATTTGAAGAGACAGAGAGAAGACAGCTGTCTGTACAAGCCAAGGAGAGAGGTGTTGTAAGAAACCAAGCCCTGTCAATACCTTCTCAGATTCCTAGCCCCCAGAACTATGAAAAAACAAATTTCTGTCATTTCAGGCACTTTAGTCTGTGTTCCTTGGTTATGCAGCCCTAGCAGACCAGTAAGCAGCCAGATTTCATCGACTGGCCTGCCCCTGCCCCTCCTCACACCACCACCTCACAAGGCTATGCAAATGAATCAGACTTTATTAGGGACTGCAGCAACTACAGCTCCATCTAAATTTGAGGGTTCCCGTGCTTCATGCTCCATATCCCAAGGGAGAATTATCTCCCAAGTTAAAACTCTCTGCAGAAGGCCCTCTTGTGGCATAGACGGGTTTCTAACTCCTTCCCTGCCTTCAAGTTTCTAGCTTCCTGAGTGCCTCCTTCCTCCATTCTTCTCAGTGAGTGTTGCCAGCATACCTTTCTCAGAAATCCCAGTGCTTTACCCACAAGAATGCTTCTTGCTGAGGAACAAACCCCTCCTCAGCAGGAGATTTTTCTAAATTCATGTCATTCTTTTTTTTTTTTTTTTAGACGGAGTCTTGCTCTGTCACCCAGGCTGGAGTGCAGTGACGGGGTGATCTCGGCTCACTGCATGCTCCGCTTCCCGGGTTCACACCATTCTTCAGCCTCAGCCTCTGGAGTAGCTGGGATTACAGGCGCGTGCCACCACGGCCGGCTAATTTTTGTATTTTTAGTAGAGACGGGGTTTCACCATGTTGGCCAGGATGGTCTCGATCTCCTGACCTCGGGATCCGCCCGCCTCGGCCTCCCAAAGTGCTGGGATTACAGGCGTGAGCCACCACGCCTGGCCTCATGTCATTCTTAAATAATCCCCCCAAAAGGTTATAGTAGACTAGTTAGGGATAGCCATTGACATTCCAAGTCTAGCTAAACAAGGAGTGGTGATGGTGGTGGTGTGATGGTGGTGGTGATGATGGTGGTGTGATGGTGGTGGTGTGATGGTGGTGTGATGGTGGT
>NW_012116622.1:2974867-3036937 GCF_000951035.1 Colobus angolensis palliatus
GTGTGGTGGTGGTGGTGATCATGGTGGTGTGATGGTGGCTTGATGGTGGTGGTGTGATGATGGTGTGATGGTGGTGGTGTGATGGTGCTATGATGGTCGTGTGATGGTGGTGGTGTGAGGGTGGTGGTGATGGTGGTGGTGGAGGAGATGACAGTTGTGACTATAGTAGTGGCAGTGGTGAGGATGGAGATGAGGGTGGCAGTGACTATTGTGATGGTGGAGATGGTGGTAATGGTGGTAGTGGTGGTAATGGTGGCAGTAGTGGTGGTGGTGGTGGTGGCATGCTTGTGAGATGGGAGCGCAGGTTACTATTCCTAATTTTACAGAACTGTCCAGGTTGGTATGGGCCCTTAAGAATAATCCTTTTTGAGATCTTCCCACCAGTATGAATTGCAGATGTACTACTTAAATTTCCCTATTGTCTAAAGAGTAAATATTGAATCTGACGCAGAAAAACAAAACTGTCAGAGCAAATATTAATTCTCAGAGCTAGTACATTCAAAACAGAGATCCCAAGATGCCCATGGGTCTGGGTAGGTAAGGAATTCAGAGGAGCAGCATGTGTGGGGGCAGTGGGGACTTGGAGGGGGAGGAACAGTGGATTCCACCTGCCCCTTCTTCTAAAGAGGCTCTGCCAGCAGCAGGTGTGAAAGCAGGTAGGCCCAGTATCAGTAGGAAATCTTAATTTCTTTCCTAAAAAACCAAATCACATTTGCATTCCACATCTCTCTATATTACATGTTGACAACTCCATCATTTTTTTAAAAAACACTGTAAGCCAACGAACCCCTGTTTTGCAACATTTGACAGAAAGGAAGATTTCTTACTTGCCTCATAATTTGTAATCCTCTCAGAATGAAGTAAGTAATTCACATATTTTGTAGGATCTAATTAGTTTCTTATCTTCCCTTCACCTCACATCTTTTTAAATGTACCCATCTTTTAAAATGTCCCCTTAAAAATAAATAAGAAATGAGCCTATGGCTGAGTCTTAAGAGAGTCTGTTGACTTTGGAAATGATCGCGTATGAGGACTTGGTTGGGATCTCAGCTGAACAATTGTCCACACAGGCGTTTCTGTCTGAGCCAAGGAACGGAAGGGTGCTGTGGATCTTTGGGGTACCTCAAGTTGTGTGAGCATCTCATATGGCAGTAGCTCTTTTTAACTTTGCTTTTCTGTGTTCCTGGTTGACCTACTAGTTAATAAGCTGCAGGCAAACACTTACATATATTGGGAGAGTTGTCTCGAGTAAGTCTTTGATTCCATGAATAACCACCTCTAATTTACCTGTTTGTGAAAGGTTGTGTTTGTTTTGTTTCTCCTTAAACCTGAACACTAATTAGTAGAGCAGCGGTAGATGAAACCAGTTCACTTGGATCTAGGGAGGTCCTTCCATCCAGTGGCTCTGCCTGGCAGTGGAATTGAGCCAGTTTTGACTGCTCTGCTCACCCGTGGTGCACAGGCAGATAATTGCTCTGGGCAGGTCACAGCTTGTTGAGCTGTGCACACAGGCTGTAGGGAGCTGAGACTCTGCTTTGTTTTCATTTGTGAATGGTTTCCGAATGTGGTGCTATGTTGCTGCTTCCTTTTAGTCTTCTGAGCCAAGCAGCTGTAATATCCACAACCTCTGGCTGAGTTCTGGGGGTTGGTGGAAGGCAGCCTATTACCCTGAAGGGTTGGTATTGCACAAATGGCTTCTACCTTCTTACAGAAGAGGTTAGAAGTTTCCTGCATGTCTCTGAACAATCATGAGAACTCCTGACTGTGAATCCCCCATCCTGGGAGCCCAAACTGGCTTCTTCCCCATAGTACAATGATAGTAAATTGACTCTCTGCCCTTTACTTCTGTGGCTCCTTTTCCTTCTTTCCTTTGTGTGGCTTTCCTAGTTTATTTTATGCCACACACTCTCTGAGCTACAGAATGATCTGTCCAGTCTAATTTTATAGAGGCCTTCACAAACCACTGAAGCTCATGCCTAATATCCGATGTGTTTGACCCAGTTGAGGACTTCAAATCTGTCTGTGGGAAAACTTAAAATGTAATGACAGCAAGTTTAAAATATGGAATTCAACTCAAGTGCTTCTATTAATAATCAGGAAAAACTACTTTGGCATGCTTCCTGCCTACAGCAGACAGCTTTGTTCAAATGAGCTGTTGTTTCAAGACCTTTCAAGCAACTTGCTTTTGTGGCAAATTGGGGGCTACCAACCTCATCTATTTTGTGGCAAGACCGGTTTACTGAAATACCAAGAGAGTTGTCAGCGTGAGGATGCAGAACATTGTCATGAAAATAATTCAGGACAGCCCTGCACGTCAGAGCCAAGGAAAATAGTTAGAATCTTGGAACAATACCAGCCTTCAAAATTGGGAAAACCTGTAATAAATTCGGTTGTTTAATTTTTGGGAGTATAGCACTGTATGGATGTTACACAATTATTCAATCAAACAGTGAAAAAAATGTCTTATAAAACACTGTCCTAATTGTGATTGTCCCTTTACATTTACATCAAACTAATATACTATAAATGTAGACAGAGATGGTTAATGCACAAGATTTGGAGACAGACATAATAACTCACTAGCTGTGTGACCTAGAGCGAAACTACTTAATCTAAACTTCCGTCTCCTTACCTATAAAATTGGGACAATAATAATACCTGTATAAGATTTAGTGAGGATATTTATGTTGCACATGCATTGCACATGTTAAGTGTTTAATATGTTAGCTATTATGATTAGAAGCTTTAATATTTTCCGTGTGATTCCTGAAGCAGTCATCTTGTGACAAAATTCAGAACACTTAAGGCCTTATATCATATTTATAGTTTGGTTCATAGTTGTTGAATATACTTACCATACTTTAATAAGATAGCATCTATGAATGAGACTACAGAAGTTCCTGGCACATGGTATGCACTCAAAAATATATTGATGTTTTCAACCCTTTTCTGAAAAAGATCCCAAAATTTTAGAAATTTATCAGCTTCCACTGACCACCATCCACTTAAATAAGCTGTAACCATATAAGTTGGAATAGCTTATTCTCCAAAGACAGGCTAATGAGTCAACCGCGGGTCTGGCATGGCTATGATGAAGGTCATTAGATCTCTACTGTTGGATCTACAGTCTTTCTCTCTGACTTTCTAAACCAGCATCCAATAGGTAGACTGAGGCACCCAAGCTCCAATAATAGAGCAGTATCATTTCCAAGCATCCTGGAGCTCCGTAAATTAGTTAGTCTTAAAACCAGGAAAAATAGCTAATTTCCCCAGGTCAGCCATGTTCAGGCCTATCCAGCCTTATCACTAACCCCTAAGCTTTCTCCCAGAATCATAACCCCTTTAAGGTCTTAAATTGTGTTTATTTGTTAATGCAGTCAATGTGTTTAACATTTAGACATCTAATGGGAATTTTTTTGTGTTTCATTCAGATGTCAAAACCTCAATTGTGTAGAAATATGAAACTGGATGTGACTATTCAGGAGATGTTCTGTGGAGGTAGCCCACAGCATGGTTAATATTCAGCAGCAGATACCATCATTTAAAAATCATTGGGTAGTTTCATTAAAAACCCTGGGTAGTTTCAAACTCCACCTCTCCTTCAGGCTATTCTTAGCTTCATTAGCAAGCTGCAAAATAAGCTCCACTGAGATTTCTCATCCTGTCTCTTCCTGGCCCTACCTTTAGTGAAGGTCACTCATAGGAGGAAGGGCCAGATTACTCCACTTTGTACCCCAGCACCTAAAACAATGCCAGGGATATAATATGCACTTGATGTATGTTGGCTGAGTTAAAGTTTAGGGCTCCAGGTAACCCACAACCCAGGTAATCCAGGCTTTGCAGGATATAGTGATATGTACCATCCAGAGATTCACAGAATGTACAGTAAGCACACAGAGGAGGCACCTAGGTGAGAGGTTTGCAGAGCCCTTGGGGTGCCAGCTAATATGCAGAACAGGGAAGGGCTTTCTCCCACTGCATCCCAGTCTGTACTGAAGTGGCTTGCCAACCCCAGCTCCTATTTGGAGCCTAAAAGCAGTTCCTAAATCACTTTTACCTACCTGAAATCTGTCATCCTTGGGAGATCATAAATACATAATTCAGAAGAAAGATCTTAGATTTTTCATGAGGTACCCATTATAATTCCTGGCATGCCACTCTAGACTTTTAAAGATGCTGATAAGTCTTAAAATTAGATGTGGGGCTAAGCTCCAGGCTGATGTATACCTTGCTATTATGTAATTGAAATAAAATCTACTTTTAGGTGACTACTTTCAAATAAAATAGAAAAAGGTCAATATTTTTGAAAATGTATAGGTACTCATTAGTAGCCCTCTTAAGAAGCTTCACAAAAACAAAGCACTTTAAACTAAGCAACTAGTACCACAAAGTAGACTGACTGATCCAGTGTTCTGACTTTCCCCATATTGAGAGAAGCTTAATTTGTTCTTGTTTTGTTTTTGAACTGAAGGCTATGAAAGCAAATTTTGATCCCATAGAATACCAAATGACTGAGATTTTCTCTTCATGGTATATGGCATTCTTCTTGTCACTGCAAATAACTTTGGCAAAGTCTTAACTTTGCATGTCCCATCTTTACCATTCAAGGTCTAAGAACCTTTTCTCATTAGGTGAAAAAGTCAGAAAGGCTGCAGTCAAATTTAAAGCAATATTATAGCCTTGTTGGCAGGGAGACATAACAGCAGTAGACAGACTCTTGAGGTATGCAGGAATTAGAGATGTGTTTGTTTGGTGTCAGCCAGGACAGAATGGAATTTTTTATTTAGCATTTTTTACAACAGAAGGTGTTGTTCTGTCTCTATCAGCAGTAGCCAGGGCATGCTTGCTTCACCTCTGAATGAAGAATTACAAATATCTCTGTGCAAGGCCGTGACAGACCCATGATGTGTGCTTTGATACATGCACAAAACCATTTATCCGTCTTCAAAAATGATGCTTCCAGAAGCAATTCCTTTAAAAGTTCCTGTCATGCCACAAGGACATCAACATGTAAGGAAGAGTGAACTCAGTTTCTCATGGTGTAAAGCATGTACATACCCAAGTGAAAGGGAGAAAAAGCCTATTCCAAAACTCCTTTTAGAAATTACATAGTGCCTGTGGTAGGATTTTTAAAAATACAATTATTTCCAATTATGGAAATATGTGAAACTTGTAACTATGTTAATATATGATACATGTTCATTATAAGAAAATTTAAAAAAACAGAAACAGAAGACAAAGATAAGCAAATAAAATCATTTAACAATATTCATAATTTTTCCAGGAACTGATGATTGTGTTTTAAATTTTGGTAAATAATCTTTCAGAACTTTCTTTTACATTTGTGTATATATGTATACACATGTATTTCATATAATCCTGCATAAAATTTGTGAAAAAAATCTAATACATACTATATATAGTTTCATATCCTTGCTTATTTATTATGGACATTTTTCTATATTAATATATTACATTCAATATGTTACTTGTTTCCATTGCATAGGATCTCATTAAATAGCAATCTATGGTAGAGTTTCTAATGACCTTGAGTAGGAACCATCTATCACTTTTTCTAGAATATTGCATGAATATAGCCCAGCCCCCCAGGAGACCCTAGTGATACTTCTGTAGTGTTGGTTTGGTGCCTAGTTTCAAGCCATTTACTAACTTTCCCTTCTGCCTGTGGATCAGCTAAAAGAAAGACCCTGCGCATTGTCTAATGTAATTTGGCAGATTATTTCAGATACTTGATCAGATTGCACCCAGATATGAACAAAAATCTATCCCTTGACTGGAGCTGTAATATTCCACCTTATAGCATTTACCTACTGTAGGAAAAATTACACAGTGTAAGAAATGTTTATATAAATATCTTTGAAACATTTGGAAAAAAGAATACTACATATTAATTCATGTCCTTTGAAAAATTATATCAAGAGCCTAAACATGTAACCTAACTTTAGACATCTGAACAGGTTACCCACAAATATCAACTACTCCCCTTTCTTCCAGTGTAGTTTGATATTCTACCTTACAACATTTCGTCATTGAAGACAAAATGATATATTGTAAGCACCTTTTCACAAAAGTACAAATAAATCCCACAGAATCATAAAATTTCAGAGCTAAATAGTACCTTAGAAATCATCTGCTTGATGATGGATTATTTAAAGCCCAAACTAAAGATCTGGATAAACATTTGCCAAATGTGGGCATGCAAGCGACATTCGCATTTGGCATAGCTGTCTGCATTCTCCACTGGTGACAAATTGTAGTGTAAAAAGTGGGAAAGGATCCAAACCAAACTGTAGCTGAGGCTTGACATGTCTCTGAGAGGGCACATATGCCTTCCCATGTTTAAAAGCAAAATCCCTTCAGATGATGCAGGTAGAATAAGAAGAAAGAAGAGCAGCCCCTGTCTCCTGCCACACATCCCCCATCAGTTCCAACTTGGAGCTGTTAAGAAAAAGGGACTCTGGAAAGACTCTCATATGCATGCCAAGAATAAGTCATTTCTGCACTCAGAGAAACCCCACTTTCAGACAACCTTGAAATGTGGTTTTCATGGAGGCAGGGCATGAAAAATAATATGCTTCTATAAAATATCCCTTTTTGAGAGTAAAAATGTAAAGAAATACATAATTCATGAATATGAGTCTGTTGTGAAATCATAGATTACAAAGTCCTTAATGACTGTTTTTGTTTTCTTCCTGGTACTGACCTTGTACTTATTAGACTCTAAATATTAGCTGAATTAAAATGAAAGAAAATGCATTCTTACCTTCTCTTTTCACTGTGTTTAGACAGAGGAAAGAGAAAACTAATATCAACTCGACTTTACAATTCTTACCTAAGAGAAGCTTTAGCTATCTAGGCTTTTGCCCAATATTTCCAAAGGCATAAATATCTAACTATAAATGCCCAACAAATGACAAGGGCAGTTCAGAAACTGTAGAAGAAAACATCATCTATAAGGTTGCCAGTTGGTAACACAAATATATCTGAACCACCTACAGTTTAACTTAATTATGTTTTCCACAGTAGGGTTACTTGCCCCCGGAAGGACAGAATGCGTGAGCCTGAAGTTGCTTAATAAATGGTGTTATCTGGAGATGTGTACATTTCCAAAGGCCAGCCCCAGCTTATAAGCTTGAAATCACACTCTGACCAATTCATAAAAGACACTGCACACTGCTTACCACCTCACACAGGTGTTCAGGCTTAAATTCTGACATAAGAGATTAAGAAGCCAAGTTGGGGGAAAACACAGCTTCTGGAAGCAGTAAGTAGACCCAGAGATGGACTCAGGGATTTTAGAAATCATAGGTGAATCTTTGATAAGGGAATTGCCCTTGACTACCACAATTGAGGTTGGAGTAAGAGTTGAAAACTCCAAAGAATGATAAGCAAAGGGAAAAGCATTGTTCTCACTGCTTTTCTGTTCTCTCCTTGATTGTCATGCATTTCAATGGCATCCAGATGTTCTATTATTTTAGCTACCAACTTGGGAAATTACATTGTAGTTACTTTCAAAGTTGTCAGAACACTAAACTCAACAATGACAGTTTATAACCCATTTTCTCTAAAGTGCTCAATTTTTTTTCTTAACCCTGATGGGCTGGCATTTAAATAAAGTAAGCCAGGATTCTGAAACTCAATTAGTTTCTGGATATGCAAAGTTATTCTTTGTGCTCATCCACATGCATATTGGTTCTTACATCTTGGGTACCCTGTACTTTAATTTTTTCTCTATTTGTATCTAGATTTGTTTTAAAATAGGAAACTCACTTCATGCTTTAACTTTCAATAGTTTTCACTCTTTAATTTAAAACTAAACTATTTAAATTCTTTTTGCTTTCAAATTTGCATTTTCCAGAAAATTGAAGGCTAGTTAAGAAGACCAATATTATTAAATTTGAAAATGCATATTTTCCCAGTTCAATCAAAAACATAATAGTATGTATATCGTATTTTACAACTGATTTCTTTAAGATTTCCCAGAAAACTCAGTTCATAATTTTCTGTTGCAAAGGGATGAAGTTCTTCTTCAGTTTAATGCCTGCAGCATTCTTATGGTAATTTTGAAATTGGGAGACTTGGTCACATTCATAAATGGTAACTGTAGAAAATTGAGTATGTTCAAATCAAACAAAAGCAGAAAGAACCTTGAGGATACTTTTGAAAAGAGGAGACTCTCTCTAACAAGTCTAGTTACAGTGTCTGTTCCTAGGGCAGATGAATGAGAGAGTTCTTATAAGACTATTGCTGTGGGGTTTTTTTTTCTTTTTTTCTTTTTTGTAGACTGCTTGTATTATCTGTCTGTACAGTACTTAGCACCCTGTTGAACTCAATAAATATGCAGTGGTGATAATATTGCTCAGAATTCACTTAGCACTTTCACATCTTTTGGGTGTCACAATGTTCTGCCTACTAGGTGCAGGGAATTTTAATTTAATGTTCATTCTGAGGCTTAAAGCTTGGAAGTGTAATGACCCATGTAAGGTAATCCTCCACTTCAGTAGGACATTTTTGGAGCAAAGCCATTAGGTTGTACACGAATTCATTAAAAAGCAGAAAAACTGTACTTCCCACACTGAAACACTGATGAGGCTCAGTACACTGTTGTTTCTAATCTCTACTCTGCAAGCCATCCACATCATATTACCCCAAAGCACAAAAAAGGAAAAAAAATAAAATTTGAAATCTATGATGATTAAACTGTTCTGACCAACCTCAGTCAAACTTTCATCCATGGCAGAAATTGGGAAAGAAATCAAAAGGTCCTAGAACAAGTTCTTTATCAGAACAACCCAGTTCGTCCCTCAACCTAATTCAGCTATTACTAGATTGTGGAATATCTACCAGTTTCCACATATTTTATCCTATGAAGCTGCATTTTCCTCTTGGCTTATAAGAAACTAGCTACAGGTAGTTTTAATACCAATAAAATCATTGGTATCCTTAGCACTAACACAGTTTCTAGCATCAAATAAGCACTCCGGAACTATTTAGTTGAATGAGTAAATGAATGAATGAATGAATGAATGATCCATAAAGGGAAATACCAAATTGTTCTCAAAACCCTGGTCTCGGTTATTTTATTGCTTCTTTAAAAAGAAAAGACTGTTGGGGGTTACCTGACAATATCTTTAACTTTTAAAAAAATCCCAGTAGTTTATGGGGTTCAGGTGGTTTTTGTTACATGGATTTCGGACTTATAGGACAACTAGCCCACTTCAAAAAAAAAAAAAAACTGAAAGTTATAAATGTAATAAATGTTCTGGGAATATTTAAATTAATGTTAAATTGGCTAGGTGTGGTGGTGGTTCATGCCTGTAATCCCAGCACTTTGGGAGGCCAAGGTGGGCCGATCATGAGGTCACGAGATGGAGACCATCCTGGCTAACACAGTGAAACCCCGTCTCTACTAAAAAAATACAAAAAATTCGCCGGGCGTTGTGGCGGGCGCCTGTAGTCCCAGCTACTGCTACTCGGGAGGCTGAGGCAGGTGAATGGGGTGAACCCAGGAGGCAGAGTTTGCAGTGAGCCAAGATCGTGCCACTGCACTCCAGCCTGGGCAACAGAGAGAGACTCCATCTCAAAAAAATAAAAAATAAAAATAAATAAAAATAAAATAAATTAATGTTAAATTGATATAAATTACCACTCATGAGAATACACAAATATTTGGTGTGAGATTTAATTGACAGTCCACAGTTGATAATTAACCATAAACGCACTCATGTATGCACGTGCATACACACACACACGTACTTCCAGCACATAAAACATGATAATTACACCCAAAGTTACCCTAGAACAGTTGCGAATACCAGAATAACACAGGTGAAGCACTGATGAGCTGTAGGACAGCACATGGTAAAATTTTATGCCCAACTTTGAGAAACAACTTGTATGTGCTATAAAGTTAATGGCTGCACTTAACAGGGAGGACTTCACAGAAGAAGGGAGACTTGACCTAGGCCTTGGATAAGAAGAAGATCAATGTAAAAGAAGAGAACACTGATGATTCAAGCAGAGACATAAAGAGGGATGCATATGGCACCCTTGGGAGACTACCAGGAGTAGCCACCTGCCAGTGGAAGTAGGAATTGGAAAGCAGTAGAGGAGGGAAATTGAAGTAGGTTCGACTAGATACTTGATTAAATACAGAGCCATAAAAGGTTTTTGAGCAGAATGGTGGCATGATCAAAGGCATATACAAAGACAGTTTATCTGGGAAAAGATAGCTTTGGAGTTAGAAGGAGTCTGGGATCAGACCAGTCGGTTAAGCGGAGGCAGATCCAGGTGTGAGGGGTTTGCTATCCAACTGCAGGTAGTGGTAGCAGTAAGATAAAAGATACCTGGATAAATAGGCAAAACACGGTGATGAAGGAAGGAGTGACGGAAGGAACAAGGATAGTTCTTTCTCACAGATGTCAGAAGCTGGTGTTCAGTAGCAGGACTGTATAGACATTATAAGTTTGGCTGGCTTCATTTGTGTTTCTTCCCTTTAAATGAAGTAAGGTGGTCATCCTGCTAGCAACTGCCTGCCTAATTAGCTGTTTCTCATTCGCCATCAGTATATGAGCTGAGGACTGACTACTCTTGACTTGTGCTTTGAGTTTCCAGTTCAGAAAAAAAAAAAGGCTTCCGTAAGAGTTTTCTGGAAAAAATATACAAAAATTATCTTTGTACTTTTACTGTAAATTTGCATATATCTTAGTTTTACTCATTTCCACAAGGTTCTTAACTCTGCCTCTTGAAATAATCACTATAACAACTGCAGTGTTTCTGGCACAGGTGAGTTGAACTTAGGGTCCATATATTTTACTTTTCTTTTTACTTGCATGTGTACTTGGGGTCGACATGAAGGATTAGGCAATTCACTCACCAGGGCCACTTTGATGAACACATCATCCCAGCCTAATTGCTAGGATGTAGAAATGGAATCTAGAGAGAGATTCATTTGGGAAAAGGAGGGAGGTTTCCCTTTATGATTGTAGTAGAGATTTAATGTTGTTACAGTGAATAACAACTGATAGAGCATTTGCAGAGCTGGAAGAAACCCATGGTTGCAGGCTGATGCTAAGCCATATTGGTGGAAAGAGGCTGGGAGTAGGTTCAGGCAGACCAAGGTTTGAATCAAGATTCTGCCATACATTTGCTGAATGATATAGAGCAAATTCTTACTCTGTGATAGTCTCAGTATCCTCAGTTGTAAAATGAAGATAATAACCACCTTATTGGGTTGTTTTATGTGTCGTGTAGTGTAGAAAGCATGTGTGGAGAGACTAACAGAATGTCTTGCATACAGTAATATATCAACTGTTAGTTTCCTTCTTCATGTCAAAAAATCCTCCATGTTTCTTTGTCCCCAATACCTAACTAAGTTTTAGCATATTCAATAACTATTTTGCTCAATAGATGCAAATGCAGAAGGGCATTTTGAGGACTAGGAAAAGGAGCAATATCCACCATCCAATAGACATGTTTGCTTTCCAATGGGGGTCCTAATTCAGCGCTTCAGCCAAAGGGCATATATACAATTGTGGGTGTGTGCATTGTACTTCCAAAGATGAGCAGTTGTATCTTCTCACAGCTCTGTCAGGAAGCTCATCATGACTCACCCTCCTACAGATCAGGTGGTTAATTATGTTATTAAACTGTCAGAATTATCCAGAATGGCTTTGTCACCCACCTGACAAGAGACCTCAGTTTGATACCGCTGTGTTCAAATGGCTGAAAAATGTGAATGTGTTGTGAGATAATGTATGAACATATATGGAAGATTTTTTTCAAAATGTTTTATGACAGATTTTTTTTTCCTTTAATTCCTGTGCCTTAGTGATTACATTGTTCTTAACTTAAAATTGATTTTAGTTCACTTCTACAGCTATCATTCAGAGCCTAAGATATGCAGGTTCTGTGGTCAGTGTGATGGGGACAAGGATGAGAAAGATTTGGCTCATAGGGACCACAACCCTCACTTCTTAAAAAAGAAGAGAAGCCCTTCATCAGGATAAAATCACCAGCCATGATCTTTATTGTGATATTTTTACTCATCATGAAATGAGTAAACTGGATGGTAGCAAGCTAGATTCAGCTAAATAGTCATGGTGGATTATAAAAATGGCCACAAATTCTTGCAACTCTTTCTTTCAAGAGCTGGAGGCTATTTCCATGCCCCCTTGGGTCTGGGCTGGCTTGGTGACTTGCTGTGACCAGTAGCTTATAGTAGAAGTGACACTGAACTTTCAGAAGCTCTGCCCCAAGAGACCTGGCTTCTCTTCTTATTGTGCCTATAATCCTGAGACACTGACCAATTTTCGTGATGTGGTCACTCCCTGGTGGCAAGATAGACCCTCCAACTAAACTTTGGTTGGAAAGTCAAGACCATGATGCCACACACACACACCAAAAGTATATGTAAAGATTTATTACTTGCATATGAGCTTTCTGGGGAGAATAGGGTGGGCTCCCAAGCTGGTCCACAAATGGCTTCTGAAAGTAGGAAATGGAGATGAGCTTGGGGCTATACGGTGGTTGGGGGTAGGACTAGGTGAGGTTCCTGTGCTCAAGCTGGGGCCCACATGGTTTGAACTTCCTGCTAGCACCAAAGGAGGAAGTATCTGGGATTCCTTAATGTGCCCACATATGGAGCAGACAGGGACGGGATTGTGATGGGGCAGAAGGCTGTCAGCAGTCAGAATGAAAAATGGCATGAACCTTGTTATTACTCTTTTTTACTAGTGTCTTCCTAGTACATAGCATCTGAAATTATCATTTAAAAATATTTATTTTTTATTTGTCTAACCTCTCCATCCTCTACAGTAAACTCAGTAATGACTGAAACCAAGCATACATTGTTCTCTACCAAATCTCTGGCTTCTAGATTAGTGTTTGGTACATATAAAGTGCTCAGTAAATATGTATGAATGAATTTCTACAAGTGAACATTAGTTTTGCTGTATCCACTCCTGATGCTTAGAGTCTCATTACAGAATGAATGCACTGTTAAGTCTAATGATGTTGAGTTTTTAATCCTAATAATCTTAAATTTGAATGACGGGCTCTGCATCTCCTAACAGTTGATAGCTCTAAAGAAATAGGTAAGAAATGTTAGCCTTTGGTTCTTCTCTATGTATTGAGCTATATCCTTATATCAAGTCCGGTCACCAGAACACCACATACCTGGATTAGGTTTCTCCAGCTTTCCATGGAAATATTTTTACAGTATTAGGTTCCTGATATTTATTGAAGCTGTACTACACAGCCATATACACCTATCTCTGAATATTTTATAGAAGTGCTGCTCAGCACATGGCTGTCTATTTTAGTCACTGTTTCCTAGGACAGACCCATGCAGCAGGCATCTCAGAGTTTAGAGCTGGGCCAGTTAGCATTTCCTCCTCTATTAGATGAGGAGTTCAGCCAACTTATAGAAGGAAACTGTTGTGTTAAACTGTAGTAGCTTCCCTTACCCTAGATTTTCTAAAATTATTATCTACCATTTCTTGTCTTTTTATCTTTCTTTTGATTTTATATGTATAGTCATCCTTCGATATCTGTGGAGGATTGGTTCCAGGAACCCCCTCAGATACTAAAAATCAATGTATGCTCAAGTCCCTTACATAAAATGATGTGTTTGCATACAAGCTATGAACATCCACCTGTATTCTTTAAGTCATCTGTAGATTACTGATAATACCTAATACAGTTTAAATACCATGTAAATAGTTGTTAATACTGTATTGCTTAGGAAACAAGGATAAGAAAAAACAGTCTGTATATACATGTTCCATACAGATGCTTTTTTTTTCCAAATACTTTTTATCCAAGATTGATTGAATCCTGGACATAGAACCCATGGATACAGGAGAACCAACTGTGTGTGTGTGTGTGTGGGTGTGTGTGTGTGTATAAAATTTTCTGCAAGTCTCCACAAACTTTCTTTGTAAGTAGATATGGTATTAGTAATTAATAAATGGATGCTTACACATTGGAAAAGATTCAAGTAAGACTATATTCCATTGCCCTTCCCCTGTTTAAGGGAAACATGGTGCTTGGGGAAAAGCAAGGAGTAATGCTGTCTGGTTGCTCCAGCAGAAGTGGCGTGTTCTTTACCTTTATGTCTCCTATAGCACATTTAAAAGGATCAAGAAATGTTTGTCACGTTAAAGTTCCTGGATTTATTTCTATACCACAGGGGCAGGAGCTTGATTAATGTCATTTATGACCAGAACTCATAGGATAGAGGGATCTAGAATTTGAAATACATCTACTTTCCAGAAATATCCTGGAGGATCTTTTTTAAGTAGAGTAAGAAGTTGATTTTCATCTATATCTTCTCCTTAACATAGTGCCTAACCCTGAGGTTTTAAGCACTGCTGAGGAATAATTACCAATTGATCTTCACGAGCACTTTAATATCTTTGAATCTCTGGGATTGATTATCTTCTTTTACCTAAAACTTAATATGCTAAACGTGAAACAATAAGTCATTGCTAATACCATTGTTTTAGTCTATAATTTAAAATGCTTCAAAAATATAATTAGGTTAACCTTTTCTCAGGGAATAAATGGATACACATAAAGAGAGCTACATAGTTCGTTTCTATAAAATGAATCTATTTTCCTGCCATTTTTGCCATACAGTTGGAGATGTGCTTTCATTGAAAAACACGTCTTAACATAGTGAACTGTGAAGCATTTGGTGAAGGACTTTTAATTTGACAGAATTCCACATTGGACGAAAGAGTGGTGAAAAGTGTTTTCTAACACTTTTAGAACTGTGCCATGTACCCTCAACTGTTTTCATTTATCTTTTTCCTCATCCTTATTTCCAGATTTCATGCTGTAGCTTCTGTAATTTAACTCTTCTTCATCCTTTCTAATAGCAATTTGAAGTGTAAGCCATCTAAATTTGCCTAATTGTTTTCATTTTTAAATGACATTATTAAACTATACCAGTGCTTCAAATTCAAAATATGCTAAATAAGATCCCTTAATGTAAATGATATTTGAACTCAGTGTTTTTTATCCGTTTAGGATTTTTGTGTGATAGTCCAGGATTCCAAATGTCATAGCGTGCATTTCTTTTGTTTTTCAAGTTTTATTTTAAGTTCGGGGGTACACGTGCAGGATGTTACACAGGTAAACATGTGCCATGGTGTTTGATCGCACAGATCATCCCATCACCCAGGTATTAAGCCCAACAGCCATCAGATATTCTTCTTGATGTTCTCCCTCCCCCAACCCCTACAACTGGTGCCCAGTGTGTGTTGTCCCCCAGTACCGTGTGTCCAATAGCATATTTGTTTAGTAATAATGCACGCTGCTTGTGTTGCAATATGGCAAATCAGGATAATGCAAGAAATAGGTTATTATAAAATTAAATGAAAGGTTAAAGGACCTTATTAGCTATTAGTAATAGAAAAAGTTAAGTAAAAAACTGTGTCCTTTGGGGATATTGAAAATGTTCTAAAATTTTATTATGATGGTGAGTGCCCAACTGTGTAAATATACTAAAAATAATTTAATTGTACACATTAAACAGGTGAGCTTTATGTTATATAAATTGTAGCTCACTGAAGCTAACTTTTTAAAACAGCTCTGTACTGGTGAGGGAATGAAATAATGGAGTAATTTACATACACTTACATAAACAGCAATGGTCCTAATAAATCCTCAGTTGAAACAAATAGCAATTGCAATATTAAAGGTGCAAACCTCAACTGCCTAAGGAATTTTTCTGAAAGTCAAATATTGTCTGTGGCTATGGGTGCATCTTATGAGACACAAATGTTGTATCTTTGATGCTCATGCCAGTTGTATTAAGTCCATTTTAATGCTGCTGATAAAGACATACCTGAGACTGGGCAGTTTACGAAAGAATGAGGTTTATTGGACTCGCAGTTCCATGTGGCAGGGGAGACGTCACGATCATAGCAGAAGGTGAAAGGCATAGCTTATGTGGCAGCAGACAAGAGAAGTGAGCTTGTGCAGGGAAACACCTCTTTTTATTTTTTTATTTTTTTATTTTATTTTTTTTATTTTTTTTTTTGAGGCGGAGTCTCGCTCTGTCGCCCGGACTGGAGTGCAGTGGCCGGATCTCAGCTCACTGCAAGCTCCGCCTTCCGGGTTTATGCCATTCTCCTGCCTCAGCCTCCCAAGTAGCTGGGACCACAGGCGCCCGCCACCTCGCCCGGCTAGTTTTTGTATTTTTAGTAGAGACGGGGTTTCACCGTGTTAGCCAGGATGGTCTCGATCTCCTGACCTCGTGATCCACCCGTCTCGGCCTCCCAAAGTGCTGGGATTACAGGCTTGAGCCACTGCGCCCGGCCAACACCTCTTTTTAAAACCATCAGATCCTGTGAAACTTATTCACTATCACAAGAATAGCACAGGAAAAACCCACCTCCGTGATTTAAGCACCTCCCACTGGGTCCCTCCCACAACACAGGGGAATTCAATATGAGATTTGGGTGGGGATACAGCCAAACCATATCATTCTATCCCTGGCCCCTCCCAAATCTCACATTTCAAAACCAATCATGCCTTCTCAACAGTCCCCCAAAGTCTTAACTCATTTCAGCATTAACTCAAAAGTCCAAAGTCGAAGGTCTCATCTGAAACAGAGCAAGTCCCTTCCACCTATGAGCCTGTAAAATCAAAAGCAAATTAGTTACTTTCTAGATATAATGGTGGTATAGGCATTTGGGTAAATACAGCCATTCCAAATGGGAGAAATTGGCCAAAACAAAGGAGCTACAGGCCCCATGCAAGTCCAAAATCCAGCAGGGCAGTCAAATCTTAAAGCTCCAAAATGATCTCCTTTGATTCCATGTCTCACATCCAGGTCACACTGATACAAGGGATGAGCTCCCATGGCCCTGGACAGCTCTGCCTCTGTGGCTTTGTACAGCCTCCCTCCAAGCTGCTTTTATTGGCTGGCATTGAGTGTCTGCAGCTTTTCCAGGCATACAGTGCAAGCTGTCAGTGGATCTACCATTCTGGGGCCTGGAGAACAGTGGCCCTCTTCTCACAGCTCCACTAGGTGGTTATCCAGTAGGGACTCTGTGTGGGGACTCTGACCCCACATTTCCCTTTCACACTGCCGTCAGAGGCTCTCCATGGGAGCCCCACCCCTGCAGCAAACTTCTACCTGGACACCCAGCCATTTCTATATATCTTCTAAAATCTAACTGGATGTTCCTAAACCTCAATTATTCACTTCTGTGCACTCGCAGGCTCAATACCACATGGAAGCTGCTAAGGCTTGGGGCTTGCACCCTCTGAAGCCATGGTCTGAGCTTTCAGCCCCTTTCAGCCATGGCTGAGGTGGCTGAGATGCAAGATACCTAGTCTCTAGGCTGCACACAGCATGGGGACCCTGGGCCTGGCCTATGAAACCATCTTTTCCTCCTAGGTCTCTAGGCCTGTGATGAGAGGGACTGCCTTGAAGACCTCTGACATGCCCTGGAGACATTTTCCTCATTATCTTGGGGATTAACATTCAGCTCCTTATTGCTTATGCAAATTTCTGCAGATGGCTTGAATTTCTCCTCAAAAAATAGGATTTTCTTTTCTATTGCATTGTCAGGCTGCAAATTTTCCAAACTTTTATGCTGTTTCCCTTATAAAACTGAATGCCTTTAACAGCACCCAAGTCACCTCTTGAATGCTTTGCTGCTTAGTAATTTTGTCCACCAGATACCCTAAATCATCTCTCTCAAGTTCAAAGTTCCACATATCTTTAGGGCACGGGGCAAAATTCCACCAGATTCTTTGCTAAAACATAACAAGAGTCACCTTTGCTCCAGTTCCCAACAAGTTCCTCATCTCCATCTTAGACCACTTCAGCCTGGATTTCATTGTCCATATCATTATCAACATTTTGGTCAAAGCCATTTAACAAGTCTCTAGGAAGTTCTGAACTTCCCCATATTTTCCTGTCTTCTTCTGAGACCTCCAAACTGTTCCAACCTTTGCCTGTTAGCCAGTTCCAAAGTCACTTCCACATTTTCAGGTATCTTTTCAGCAGGGCTCCACTCTCGGTACCAATTTACTGTATTAGTCTGTTTTCACACTGTTGATAAAAACATACTCAAGACTGGGTGATTTACCAAAGAAGGAGATTTATTGGACTTACAGTTTCACGTGACTGGGGAGGCCTAACTATCATGGCAGAAGGTGAAGGGCACATCTTATGTGGCGGCAGACAAGAGGAGGGAGCTTGTGCCAGGAAACTCCCCTTTTTAAAACCATCAAATCCCATGAGACTTACTATCATGAGAACAGCATGGGAAAGACTAGCCCCCATGATTCAAGTACCTCCCACCAGGTACCTCCCACAACACGTGGGAGTGTCAAGATGAGATTTGGGTGGGGATGCAGCAAACCACATTACCAATCATCAGGTATTTATTGAGTTCCACTGTGGTAGAGGCTGCTCTTGGAGATTCAAAGGTATAAAATGCAAAACCAACTGTATTACTTACTATTGCTGTTTAACAAAACATGGTGGGTTAAAACAACACCATTTTATTTAGCTCACAATGTTTTGGGTGGGTTGTTGGTGGGTTTTGTTATTCTTGTCTGAGCTGGCTCAGCTGATCTCTGCTGGGATTTTTCAAGAAACTGTGGTGAACTGGTGAGAGGGCCAACTGACGATCTAGGATAGACTCACTCACATGTCTGGCAGTTGGCAGGCTATGGCACTTGGTTCTCCTCATGTGGCCCCTCATCCTTTAGTTTGGCCACATAGTAGTTTTAGGTTTCCAAGTGCAGCAAGAGCAGAAACTACAAAACCTCTTGAGGCTCAGGATCTGGACTTGCACCATGTCACTTAGACTGTATTTTACTGGTCAAAGCAAGTTACTAAGCCATCCTAGATTCAGAGGATAGGGAAATAGAATTCACCTATTGATAGGAGGAGCTACAAGATTTGATGGACATTTGTAGATTCAATTTCATAGTCAATCAATTACTAAAATAATGCTGCTTTCTAGACCTCAAAGTCATTTCAACACTACAACAATCTAGCTAAATCTGGTTTTGTGCTATGCAGTTTATCCCTTCCATTAAGCAAACTAAGTCTCATGATGAAGATGATTTGGGTATGTTAAATACACAGTCACAAGTATTCATGTGTATTAAATGTTGAATTAATTACCCCCACTAGAAATGGGCAGGGATAACAGCAGCTCTTGCTAAAACTGCTTAAATTTTGCTTCAAACTTTTGCCATAGATTTACCTAGCATAAAGATTGTTTTGATTTCCTGAAGTACACACCATTAAACGGGTCCAAAGCCAGAGGAGCAGGAGACCACAAGATGGGAATAAAATTATAGTGGCGTGGTTAATTCACGTTGAGTAATTAAGAAACAACTGTATTATAATATCTATTTTAATTCTGGCCATTTGCCAGCTATAGCTTCTCTCACAGCAATAGGAGAAGTTCAGGAGCAAACCAAAACATTCACCTGAATACAATGAGAAACACATAAGAATGGAAAAAAAAAAAAAAAAAATCCTAAATCCAATTTGACTAATGTTAGAAAAGAAATTTATAAAATTCACCATATCTGTTAAGCTACCCATCAAAAGGAAAATCAGGAGCAGGTAGTGAGAAATCACCCAATATAATCTCACAACCTTGTTAAAACTGTGAGATCATTATCCCATTGCCAGTTGTTCCTAAGAAATGGGCCCCTTCTTAAATATGGGGGACTGAATGCTGAGGGCCAGCCAGGAAAAACACTCCCAGCTCCACTGACATCTGACATGAATCACATCAGAACCTAAGACCTTTGCCCACAGACATTAAAAATTGTGACAGTTGAACTGTGAAAATCTTCTTCAGGTTCAAGCTTGGGTCTCAGATAGAAAAATCCATCTCCCAACTACCTCATCAAAGTGTAGCATTCAGCTTGACTTTTCCTATCCCTAGGCATCCGCTTTCTATAAACATAGCTCCCAGCATGATGGTGTCAATTAAATACCCACTTTCAATTACCTAATATAAGAAAAAAAAGAAAAAGGATCTTGTTATATAGGAAGGTTTTTTTTTTTAACCGATTCTATGGATGTAGAAGTCTAGCATCTTAAAAGACACCTTAAATGACCGTTTGCTCTCTATAAGCTGTTGCGTCAGATGCAGTTGAGATTTATAAAAGTCCTAGGCAAGCTTCTTAGAAGCATACTAACCTCGGCTGATAAAGAGTGGTTCTATTTTCCTTTGAATTAGACATCCCTTTCTCTGCTATAATCCTCTTTATATAGAAACTCCTTTTCTATTGAGCCAAGAGTGGAATAATTGCAAAAGCCTTGTCAGGGTGCCATACTGGAGAGACTTTTCATGTCTCCATTATCCCTCTACAAGTGGACAGTTTATTTTTTTTTAACTTTTTAAAATTTATCATTTAAAAGCTAGTTTAATCAATTACTGAAATAATGCTGCTTTCTAAGTCACTTCATCAAATTTACTAAGGAAAAAATAATTATTTAAGGTGATGGATATCCCAATTACACTGATTTGGTCTTTACAAATAATATAAGTATATTAAATTAGGACATGTCCCCTGAAAACATGTGCATCTATTATATACCAACAAAAATATAAAATTAAAAAACTTTACTAAAAGATCAACTATAAGATGGAATTGTTTTAATAGCTATGACAACTTCTAGAAAGTTCTACTGCAGAGTTTTCTTTTCTATATTTATAGAAGCATTTCAAGGAATAGTCACCTTCTTAAAAACTATGGGTAGAGGTGGTTTAATTGTTTTATTATATGTTTAATATTCAGAAAAGCATATTTATAGTCAACAGTTGCAATTTCAGGTATGCTATACATTCATCATAAATATGAATTTGCTGAGAAAAGACACAGAACAACCATATCAATGGGAAATGGTGAAATTGTGGTTACTAAGTTTTAGAAATACAAATTTTAAGCTGATATGCTCTTTGAGTGGTTAGGAAACGAATGATAAAATGCCTACAATTCAAAATAGTTTAAATGACATTCAGAGGATAGAAAGATACTCAAATGCTCGAAACGACCCCTTCACACGTGATGTGATAAAATTTAACATGTTGTCAGAAACACCAAATTATGGCTAAGTCACTCTGGTTGAAAGTTAAAGAATGGTTAAACTCAAAAATAATAAAAAATGACCTTTAAAACAGCTAAAGAAATCTGAAATGGCCAAAATCATCCTATGCCAAATGATAAGCTAATTTGTTATTATCTAGTATCTGGAACATGTATTAAGTGGGATTTGTCAACTCAGTAGCAGTGGGCCGACAGATTCAACATGAAAAACAAAAACTGTCCAAAGCAATGGAAAGGAAATAAGGATGGGATTACTCAAGAGAACAGGACACTATCACATTTACCTTAGTGTTAAATCTATTCAATAGAAGTCTAAATCTCCCTAGGATTCTTAAATCTCAATAAAATGAACATTTATTAAAATACGGCTCTTAGGACAAAATGAAAAAATTGCCATTTAAAGCTTCCCTAAAATATTCAAAAGCTTTTAAAACCACTCAATCTACTGTGAATTTCTATTAACTTCATAAACAACTACAAGAAAACAATGTTTTGGTAAATTTAGCACATTGATTTTTGGCAAATTAGCTTCTGGCAAATTGGTTGTTTTATATACTGTTTATTTCGGCATATTGATTTTTAGCAATTTGGCTTCTTTCTGATACCTGGTGCCCTCAGAGAACAAACTGGATAATCAAAGACTTATTTTTAGAAATATATCAAGTGCCAAGGGTCACTGGTTAGGAGACTGAATATACATGGTGTTTGAGACAGACATTGCCACCAACCTCATGGGAGATACAGCCTGTCGGGGAAGACAGACATTAAGTAAAAGTGACATAAATAATTATGTAGTCAGAACTGTAATAAATGCTTAAAAAAACATGGTATGAAATGAGAGTGTCTGAGAGGAAGACCTGGTAGATAACCTTTTATTTTTAATTAATTTGTAATTAAAAATTATATAAAATAGAAAATGCAGTCCGGCCTGGTGAAACAGACAGGAGGACCAGCGCTGAGCATCATCATCAGTCAGGTGTAGGTGGCGTGGTAGGGCTGCAGAACTGGCATAGACCATGGGCAGCACACAGTGCCTAAGGAGCAGTGGCTGGCATCCTTTAATGTCTCCAGTGTTCATCTCGTGCAGGGTTCTTTATGTTTTCCTCACATGCCTTAGAGTGATCTTTGTCTTTAAAGTGACAGGCTGCACTTTCCATGTGCTTCTCTCTCACAGCTCACCTGCAGGCTCCAGTCTTCTCTCAACCTGCAGCTTGTGACCCCTGTTGCCGTTTGCCATGCTACCACTGAGGCTGGCCTCCCCAGCTCCTTTTCCTTGGCTGCTTTTTATTTTTATGCTTACACTTCTCCGTTGTTGTTCTTCTCAGCGTCCTCCAGCCTTTGAGACAGCATGCTGGACAGTGGCAGCACTCCCGTGCCTCCGCACAGGTGTACTGAACAACTGGGTCTCTGACACCTCCCAGGGAGTGGTTTTACATTGCTGTGGTGGTCTAAAGCTTCTCATCCCAGATACCATCTTCATTAGAAATCTAAGGATTCTCGGAGGCTCTTTCTGAAATCATCAAATCATCAATGTTTGACCTTAACTAATACTAGAAAACAAGTTGTCCATATTATTAAGAGGAGTTCTAAATAGTTAGAATTTGTTTTCTGTTTTTTGTTTTTGTTTTTTTTTAAAAAAATCTACTTGTGGAGCAGGGCTACCCTACAGGCAGTGTGCCTTTGTTTAAAAAAGATAAATGAAAGACGAGAGGAAATTATGTGTGCCCTGTGATTAAGATGTATCTAAATAATATGTAAATAGCTATGTTAAAAAAGCAGTCAGTAGCACTAAGAGACAAAAATGTTTTTGCTTGCGTTGTTTACAAAGAAGTTTAGATTTCAGCAGAACTGGACTGCTGGAATAAAAGACACAGTCCAGGTTTTGGTGTTTTCTTGTTTTTTAAAAAATTGGCATATTTGTTTTCTGGGGCTGCTATAAAACAAATTACCACAAGCTTGTTGGCTTAAAACAACAAGAATTTATTCTCTCACAGTTTTAGAGGCTGGAAGTTCAACATCAATTTCAGGAAGATCAACATCAATTTCACTCGGCTGAAATGAAGGTGTCAGTAGGGCCAGGCACCCTCTGGAGGTTCTGGGGAAGAATCCTTGGTTCTTGGAGCTTCAAGTGGCTGGCAGCATCCTGACTTGTGGCCACATCCCTCTAATCTCTGTTTCTTCCTCCTCCGAGTGTAACCTCATCTCCCTGTGTCTCCTTTACAAGGACATTAGTGATGTCATCTATGACCCACCAGGTTAATCCAGGATGATCTCCTCATCTCAAGATCCTTAACTTAATCGCATTTGCAAAGACCCCTTTTTCAAATTAGGTGAGATTTACAGGTTCCAGCGATTAGGATTTGATATCTTTGGGGTCATCATTCAGCTCACTACACAGGGGTTATATTGTTTCTGTTGAGAATCACAATTCACAGAAAGGGGCCCAAAGCTTTGCTTATCCTGAAGATAGGGTAATTTGTTCTATTTGTTTGTTTCCAGATATAAAGTTGTTTTTCCCGACTCTGCTACTGGTGCACGTGATCATCCTGGTAGAGGACAAGGTGCCAGTGCTGCTTTCTCAGTTGTGTGCTTGCAAACAAACTGGCTGACAAACGCAGAGCACTCGATAAATGTCATTGTTATTATTGCTGTGGCTCCATGCAGGAAAACAGACTGAAATTTTATTATTATTTTTTCACATCAGATGGGTAATAAGATTTGAGGGAGACACACCTCTCATGTGTGTGAAAATCCAGTCATCACACTTATGACTACAAATGGACCAGACTGAATTTTTTTTTATTTTTTTATATTTTTTAGATGGAGTCTCGCTCTGTCACCCAGGCTGGTGTGCAGTGGCGTGATCTTGGCTCACTGCAAGCTCCACCTCCCGGATTCAAGCCATTCTCCTGCCTCAGCCTCCCAAGTAGCTGGGACTACAGGCACCCACCACCATGCTCGGCTAATTTTTTGTATTTGTTAGAGATGGGGGTTCACTGTGTTAGCCAGGATGGTCTCGATCTCCTGACCTCGTGATCCGCCGGCCTCGGCCTCCCAAAGTGCTGGGATTATAGGTGTGAGCCACTGCACCTGGCCCCCAGACTGAAATTTTAAAAAAGGAAACCCTAACATGATAATGGTAGTTAGTGAATGGAAGGATCAGATGGTCATACTACTTTAAAAAATTAAGTCAAAATTTAATTAAAAAAAAGTTTTTAAACATCCATTTAATCTGAATACTCTTGAGACTACAAGACTACTCTAGAATTCTTAGTAAATTCCATGCTCAGAGTCTATCAGAGTCTAGTGGTTTTCTCTGAGTAGTGGGATCATGAGTGATTTTTAAAAATATTTTATTTTCCCGTTTCCATGATTTTCCTATTAAAACATATATAACATATATAAAAATTGATTGAAATTAATGTATTTGGGCCAGGTAGATCATGTCTGTAATCCCAGCATTTTGGGAGGCTGAGGTGGGAGAATCACTTGAGGCCTGGAGACCAGCCTTGGCAACCTACTGAGACCCCATCTCTACAAAAACCTTTAAAAATTAGCCAGTCGTGGTGGCTCATGCCTTAGTCCTAGCTACTCAGAAGGCTGATGGGGGAGGATCGCTTGAGCCCAGGAGTTCGAGCCTGCCGTGAGCCATGTCACACCACTGTACATCAGTCTGAGAGACAGAGTGAGATCCTGTCTCAAAAAGAAAACTTAATTATCAAAATTTTGATATATAAACTCTGAGCTTTAGAGTTTGCAGTTACTTTTATGTACATTATCACTTTTACAGCTCCATGAGGTTGACGTTATTTTTCTGTTTGGAAGGTGAGGACATGAGCTTTAGAGGGATCCAATCCAAGGCTAATGTAGAAAGGAAAGGAACAGGACCATAGTCCTTTTTATCTTAACTCCAAGTCTAGTGGTTTATACAGAATTTAAGTTACTGTGAAGTTGATGATACTCCTTATAAAATGTATGTTTGCCTGCTTTGGAATTTGTGCTAGAAGAAAATTTTGTTCATCCAACCCCAGTCTCCAGGTGGGATTCCTAGAAGTTTTCAAACCTGTTTATTAATGTATTTTTTAACATGTGTCAAAATTCTTAGTTCCACAATCATTATTTCTAGGAATTTCTGAAAAATGCCCATTTATGTCTTAAGAATAGTCCATTCAAATCAAAAAAGACTATTTTTAATCATGTAGTTCTTAAAAATATTTTTTTCATCTTCCTGCCTTTATCATAGGTCTTCTTATGCCTAAGAACTAAAGCAATTTCTTTAAAATGAACAGAACAGGTTCTTTCCATGATAGTTGATCCTTCTTTATGAAATTGGGTGCTAAGTCAGATTTGGTTTTGAGTTGTCTTCCCTATCACCCACCCCCTCACCCACCAACTTGCATTTATTGAAGCAAAATATTTCACAGTATTTGTGGTGCCATTAGAATGTCCTTCAGTCCAACACTCTATCCTCCTAAAACTCGGCGTTTTGCTGTTGAATATGTAAATGTATGTAAGGAAGTTCATTGATGTTCTGCTTTCCAGTTACTCGCAAACCTGTAAATATTTCTGAAGCCTGGAGTAGATCATTTGTTCATTATTGGTGTCAGTTTTACCCCCAGGGAACGTTTGGAAATGCCTGGAGACAGTTTTTGGTTGTCACACTAGCAAAGAGCAGGCACCTAGTGGGTAGAGAAAAGGATGCTGCCAGCCATCCTACAGAACAGCCCCCACAACAAAATTATATGACCCCAAATGTTCAATACTGCCCTCGTTGATAAATACGGGCCTAGATCTACAGCACCCATCTTTCAATTCCATCTTATAGATGTTCAGCTCTCACTGAAGACCACAGAGATACAGACGTTACGAAACATGCACTTAAACAAGGGATGGCAGCATCTTTCAGCTGATCCGGGTTCCACCCTTACTTTTTCTTGGTGACCTATGCATAGCAAATGGCTTTCATATCATCTCAAGTCTAGGATAATGATAGTGTCTTACTCTCTGGTGGCTGATTTCTATGAGGCCTTAGGTTCATTCTCTTGGGGGAAAAAAAAAACCTTAGGGCAGTCAGAAGACCCCCTAAGGGCACAGTTGATTGTGCCTTCATCTGTATCCTCTCTTTATATTTGTAATACAACAGTTTGTTTGTTGTTGTTGTTGTTGTTTTTGAATAATTTAAGGGAGGTGCTTTGGTCTCCTCAATAAATTATATTGTGCCATAATTCCAGTACCTAGCATAATGGCAACACATAAAAATTGCTTAATAAATGTTTGTTGAATGAATGATTTTAATTGTTCAGCGTTTCATATTCAGTTATAGATCATAAATTCCAATTACCTATAGTTTCCTGTCACCTTCCTCAGATTTACTCTGTCTTCTAACTTCTGTTTTAGTTTTTGTACTGGTTTTATTTTTGCCATCAGGGGATATATTTTTGTATTCATTTAATTTACTAATTTACTCATATCAATTTACTAATTGTTTATTATTATAGGTACTGGTAGCATTGTCAGAAAGGTTTAAGGAGTGAGGGAGCAAACATGAGTAAAGACAATGTACAATTTAATTATAATACAGAGAGTGACTGAATGCTATTAGAATCTATTTACAGAAAGATCAAAATAAAATTTGAGACATAGAGGAGAAGCTTCTAGAAGCAAAATAACAATCAGTGCCCCTGGAAGTAGGATGAGGTTTGAACAGGCATTTTTTTCATCCATTACTCACTCACTCACCTACTCATTAATCCTGTAAGCATATTTTGAATGCCTGCTCTGTGGCTAGGGACACAAAGATGAATAAGATATTGCTTATACCATCAACGCATTTATGGTTTAATAACTGAAAAAATTGACAATAAACCTCTTCGCAGCAAGCCATCATCACAACAGTCAAGAATAAGAGAAAAACATTGCTTTTGGATCAGATGGGTTTGCCATGAGAATCCTGGTTTCTCTATTGCTTCTGAGCTGTACAACCCTTGGGCAAATTTCAGTTATGTCTCAATGTCCATATTTGTTACATGGGAATAGCAATATCTGCCTCACAGAGATTTTACTAAAATTACATGAAATAACATGTTAATTATTCAACAAACATTTATAGAGAACCCATTACTTTCCAGATACTAGATTAAGCACTAGAGGTTAAGCACTGGGGATACAAACACAAATGACCCTCCACCCCTGTCTTCCAAGGGACAGTTTGATAAGTGCTTTGGGAGAGATCACAGAGCAGGTGTGCTTAACTTGGACGGTGGAAAAGTCATGAAGGACCACTTCCCTGTGGGGTAACCACTGAGTTTGATGTTAAAAAACATTGGAAGTTAGACCCAGGAAAAAACTTCACCACACAGGGTGTTCCAGATGTAAGAACAGCAGGCTTGCTGAGGGGTAAGTAGCTGACTAGAGCCTAGAGAGGAGGGAAGATGTGGAGTAGGGGAGACAGGGACAGTGGGACACAAGAGTAGCAAAGACTGAGGCACAAGGCTGGATGTCAGCAGGCTATGTGTGCCTTGTTAGAGAGTGTAAATCCAACTGGAAGCCACTGGAAGAAACAAGCTCAGTAACCACCTAACACATGAGTAAAACAAGTTTACATTCTGGAAGGTTTGGGGGAAGACTCAAGTGAACTGGGCACGTTCTGGTGTTACTAGCCGAACACTTGTACATGAAAGTTTAGGAAATTAATTTGAATAGGTAATATGAGGCAAGGCTATGTTAGAATTTGGTAGTCTTGGTGGTTGTTTATCTACAAAATGATACATTGTTTTAGCACCATGTGTACAATGTCCTAGATGAGGAAAAGACTTGAGGCTTGAATACCAGATATGAGATTGTGACTTAGTTATCAAATTGCAGGGTCCAGGTCTAGGGGAGAGCAATTGAAACGTACGTGGAGATGGACAGCAGTCTTCTGAGAAGAACCATCAGTATGAGACAGAGAGGGTAGAGCCCACAGCTCTATAAGCTTAAGTAAATGAAAGCATGGTGGTCCCTGGGTTGAAAGGCCAATGTGACTTGAGAGAGAAGATATGAGTTGAGTTTGGCACATTATGTTTTAGATGCAAGAGAGGCAAAAATGTGAAACTTCCTATTGAGACCTTAGATATATGGGATGAAATCTTGTGCAGGAAACTGAGGCTGTAGGTACAGATTTGGGAATCCTCACAGTAGAGATGATTGGGGGTATATAAATGCTTCTTGATATTCTTTATGTCCATTTTTGAAGGTTTTCTAATGTTAATTAGGAGCTTTAGTCCGATATTCAATTAACAGAGCAGTGCTTTTAAGTATACTGTCCTTTGCTGCAACGCATCTGTTTAATATGTGCTACTACCTAATATGCCGGGAAGTTCTGGGTCCCCAGTAACTCTCTTGTGATAAATTGTCACCTTTGGAAGTTACATGAGGTTTTCCAGCCTCCGAAGCACTCTCTGAGTATCTGATGTTTTAATACAGAGGAGTACATTACTGGTTTAATTATGGTAAGAATTCTTAATAACCAGATCCTGAGTATGGGAGTCTACCTGCTTCTTCTGGAAAAAGGATTATCTCTGGAAGGGAGAGAGAAGCAAGCTGTGGTTCAGTTTGTGTCACCTGTGTCAGTGGGATGCCACATGTTTGAGTTAGTAATGTGTACCCAGCACTGGCTTAGATACTAAGAATACAGCAAGTTCTTTTTGTTGCAAGTCCAGCAAACAAGCACAAGATGTGTAGAGAAGGGATTACATAGACGTCTGTTCCAAAGGCTGATAAGCACTAGAAGAAGCAGAGGCTGACCTTGTTCAGGGCAGTAGGATTTTTGAAAATCACAATATAATGGCATTTTAACTGAACCCTAAAGTCTAAGTAACATTTACTCTGGAAGTTAAATGAAATAATGTTGCTTGGTTATCATAATAATAATGCACTAGAAAATAAAATCAATTAATTTTTTTTAAAAAAGCAATGCTCTTATTTTCTTGGAACACTATAAGTACTCAAAAATGAAGAAAAAGAAAAGTAGACATTTGCCAGGTAGTCAGGGAGAAACAGGAACAATGTATATATTTCAGAGAGAAGGAACAAGGTGTGTGTGTAACAAAACTACAGAGACAGGAAGAGTAGGCACAGTGTACGTGTTTGCTGGGAGATCATACTGAAAATATTGACAAACAAATTATCATATTTGCTTTAAAAAATGGTCCCTGAGCCTGCAAAAAGGAGCATGACTTATGGATAGAGGAAGATCAGATAAAAGGAGACCGGTCAGGAGGCTATATAGCTCAGATCTAGGAAAGAATGAATGGGGATCTGAACTAAGGTAGGAGATGGAGAAGAGACGATAGATTTTAGATAGATCTAGGTGGTAGAATTAACAGAATTTGGTGACTAATTAAATGTGATAATAAACAGGCAAGGAGGATTCTAGAACACCTCCCTGCAGGAACTCCCGGTGGAGTTTGAGCATGTCTTGTCTGACTGAGGGCATGCATATCTGAAACCACGTTGTGCTGAATGACAAGCCTGATTTTTCCAGCACCAATGCTCTTCTTGATTGTTTGCTTGACACTTTGGGAAGTAGCATTAACACTCTCAGGTCACTAGGGGGCTAATCATAGCCATTTTCATGATTGCAATACTGAATTGGAGTTTTCAGAGGATAATCATGGCAGTTCACATAAGGGTCTTTCCTGGAAGAGGCTCTCACTGTCTTCGGACAATGTCATTTGCATTAAGACCATTCCATGAGGCTAGTGTCATAAAAATCATTACTTATACAGCTTTTGCTCTCAAATCTTTAGTCATTCCAGATGTCTACTGAATACAAAATTCTTTGTTCATCCCAGCTGTAAATGTGTTAAGCTGATGGACACAAACTATTCACAAATGAATGACTAGAAGGATGGATGGATGAGCATAGATAGATAGATAGATAGATAGATAGATAGATAGATAGATAGATAGATAGAAATTAATGACAGCAGTTAGTGCTCTATTTCCATGAGCATGTTAACAATTTTAAAGAAAAATTTATTGACATTGATTTAGTAAAACCATAAACCTGCATTTAAAACCTACATTGGCTGTACGTAAAGCACTGTGTTGGACTATTACATACTAGATTCAAAGCCCTCAGAAGACAGAGGTGGAGGGTCATTTATGTTTGTACCTCTAGTGCTTAACCTAGTATCTGGAAAGTAATGGGTTCTCTATAGATGTTTGTGGAATAATTAACATGTTATTTCATTTAATTCTAGTAAAATCTCTGTGACGTAGATATTACTATTCCCATGTAGCAAATATGGATATTGAGACATAATTTATATTTGCCCAAGGTTGTACAGCTCAGAAGCAATGGAAAAAACCAGCATTCTTATGGCAAAGCTGTCTGATCCAGAAGCAATGTTTTTCTCTTACTCTCCACTCTTGTGAAGATGGCTCTTTGAAGGCACTGTCTGATCCTTCTTGAGCTTCTGCACAGTTCGTAGTTGGGAGCTGAGTTACTCTTTCAGATCATAAAGAAGTCTCATTATTGGCAACCAAACTGTTGTGCTGACCCAGACATTTTATATCTGGAGCTGCCATTTGAGAGTCACCAGCAGAGGGTTCAAGTTCAGGTAAGCCACAGCCTACCAGCTTTGGGAAATGATGAGGATAATGACATTCCTGACCCCAGCCTTCCAAGATGCTCACTAAGCCCAAATGTGCACCTGTGCAGAGCAAGCCATAATTCCTTACCTCAGACCACTAACCATGTTCAGATAACCATGAAAATGATTTCCATTGATTCAGTCGAACCTAATTATACTGCAAAAGAATGAAGTTGAGTAGAAGAATGACATTTGGGGACAGAATTATTAAGTAATGAAAAATAAGTAATGGCAATTGACCCTTGAGGTGTCTGATCGGATCCACACAAGACTGCTAGGAAAATAAATTAGTTGTAAGGGATCTATACCTTCTCTGTGAACTGTAGGCCATTAGCATTGTCCTTTCAATTTCTCCAGGAAGTTCTCAGGCTTCATTTAGCTACTGATACTGTAGAAATTTCATCTTTAGGAAGAAAGTCATAAATATAGCAACACCTATACTCTTTTGAAAAGGAAAGATTCCTAGTATCTGGGCAATAAAGTGAGAATTTGATTCATTTATTTAAAAGATCTCCCAGGTGCAAATTCATTTACTTCTAGGGTGGTCGTTTATTTTTTCCTTTTATATTTTTAAAAAGAGATATGATCCTCCCACCCCTTCCCATCTCACTGATGTCTTTAAAAAGCTGGAACCAGAGTCTGATTACAGACATTTGTTGCCATGAAGACACAACGGAATGTGGTTAAGGGAGAAGAAAGAGCCTTAACTATGAATTATTTTCCTTTGATGGCTAATTTTTTTTCTCTTATACCTTTCCAAAAAGGTGGCAAGGTGACATTTATTTAGAGTGTATTTAATTGCAACTTTCAGAAGACTGAAACAGTAATATCTCACAGAATCCTCAGTCACAATTCAAAATGTTTGGAGAAGCAGAACATGAAGTGTACTCTCAGCAGAGGGGAAAGAAATTGGAATTTCAAGTAATCTGCCTGGTCTGCTGATTACACTGTGTAACGGAGGATATACCAGCCCTTGATTTTTGTCTTTGATTTCCATTCATCTGGGGTCCTTTCCTTATGATCAGGGACTCTGTGGGTAGCCATGGTGCTTAAAATCTAAGGAATAGCAGAGAGAATTTTGTTCTATTATAAAGTGGTGGTGTCAGATGCAAGTAATTAGATCCTAATCCCTATCTACAGGAATTCAAAGACAGGCTAAAAATCTCACCCAGAGCATCTTCCTAAACCACAGTTAAATGGTGTGTGTATATATACACATCACTGTGTGTGTGTATGTGTGTGTGTGTGTGTGTGTGTGTGAGAGAGAGAGAGAGAGAGAGAGAATATTCATAAAGAAACACACAATAAAGTCATGTGGATTACAAAAATTGATGACATAGTCATTAGATAAGAATCAACCTTGTTTAATTTTTACATAGAATTACTAAAAATAAGCAGTCAGAATTTTCCATGTATTTCAGTTAGTTTTTTTTTTTTAATTCAGTGGAATTAATTACTGTAATTTGGGAAGAATGAACTTTGTTTTAGTTCAGAAAACGTATTACTCACATAATGGATCCCAGGAGCCATACAGTGTCAAGAATTGTTCAGTTGTGTAACCATGTTATCAAGAAACCTCATTCCTCCTCCCTGCCATCCTTGGAATTCAGGCCTCACAGAATCTGGCTCCCTGCTTGTTTCGAAAAAGATACCAGAAACAAATAGAGCTACTGATTTTTCATTGTTCACATTGAGACAGGGCATCAGAGTGGTAGGGAGAATTGGGACAAATAAACTTACTCTCCTATAAACCTTATAAACCTTTACTTCTTACATTTCAAAAGGATGTGTAAAACCTGTGATCTTTTCTTCTATAGCATTTCGTGAGAAGTAAGGGTCTTAAGGTTAAGCAGGACATTGAGAAATCCTCTAGGAAGCCCTCTGAAATAATACAAATATATCATCACTCCAGATAGATTTAAAACATCCAATTTTATGAGGAAGAATTCCGTAATCACCTTATGAGAAGAGAACTCAATAATACAGATTTTTACTGTGGGGACATTTAATTCCCCAAAAGTAAAGGGCATTTATTTAAAACACCAGGTTCCCCAAGATACTAGAGTAACATTTAAAATGGTACCAAAGCATTGATGATCCCATTGGGAATTTTTAGCCTGACTACTTTTGCACACAGCCTGCATACAGAGCTTTGTCTCACTTCCGCATCCCTTTGTGATTTGTAATCATGGCTGTCATCTCCTCCAGATGGGAAGCTCCTGTGGGGCAAGGACCATGTTTTTGTTCATCATCATCTCTCTCCCATGGTGCTTTTACATTGCGGGTCCTCAAGGAGTAATTACTGAACACGTAATACGTAGTACAGATCAGGAATAGCGAATTTAGAGTACTCTGATATAAACAATACAGTTCTTTGATGAAGACATGCTACTTCCCCAGTTATGCAACAAATACGTTTAGTTATTTTTTCCTGGAAGAGTATGTCCATTTTGTTGTGTTATCCACCTGGATTTCACAACATGCTGCATCTTGTATCGCTATGCTGTCACCTATGAGCTGAGTGACTCTGGGCAAAGCTTTTGATCTTGCTGGATTTTTCATCCGTTATCAAGTGGGGTTAATATTGCTTAACCGACTTTCCTAGTCAAGTTGTTGGGAAAATCAAATGTGATCGCAGATACTAAAGTGCTTGGAAGTAGTATGAACAAGGGATCCTCAATATTATTGTTGTGACTGAAGACTCAGAACATGATGAGTCCCTGTCATTCTATAGCTTTCAATAATAAATTACTCTGGCAGCAGACCCACAAACTCAAAAGCACCAAGGTAGAGCACTGAGATCTGGGCCAACCTAGGGATCCTAAGTCTGCCTAAGGCGAAGCTACAGAAGAGGCGTAAGAGGACAGATGGGTCTCACACTAAGCCTTTCCTGGATTGCAGTGATATGTCTTAGGACTCTGATTATCTGATTTCAAAACCAAAGGGAGCAGAACTTGGACAACAGCCATACATCTTTGCCAAGTAGCCTTCAGCTGCTGGTGATGCAGTGACCTGATACCTAATGCAATCTTTTTGTTTTTTGTAATTTCTGGAGATTTCCAGGGAAGACTGTGAGCCTGCATGTTATGGTGATGATCTTATCCATTGAAGTATGCAAACAGATAACTCTTTATGATCAATAGATATCCCTATTGCCTTAAAGCCTATTCAAGAATCATTTTTATTGTAAGCTTTCTGATGGAATTTTTAATGTAGCAAAAATCTAATCAGTTTGGAAATTTCATAAACTGATTCCTCTTACTGTTATATGGCAAGACTTCCCAGAACATTCTCTATATATTTTGGTGAATTATTTCTTCCTAGTTTGGCTGGATATTAGAATCCCTGACATACTCTTTTGACAAAACCAGAAGGAAAAGAAAGGTGTTTATTCACAAAGTTACATGTTAAGTGTAGAATGAGATTTTTCAGGACAGTTGGAGCAAATAACCTTCCGTGAGTGTGCACTGTGCTGTTAAACTGTGCACATGCTTGGCAATCTCTGCTGCCTTTCACATACTCTGAAACGTGGTTTGGGAATATTTCCCCCAAAATGCTTTTGCCATAAAATAGAAACAGGCAGGAGAATGGCGTAAACCCGGGAGGCGGAGCTTGCAGTGAGCTGAGATCCGGCCACTGCACTCCAGCCCAGGCGACAGAGCAAGACTCCGTCTCAAAAAAAAAAAAAAAAGAAACAGCTTTGGCTCCCAACTAAATAAAGTTCTTACAAAGAGACATTCATTATTCATTGCTCACTTTTCTCCAGTGCTGTCCACCAGAAATCTCAAGACCTTTCACACATAGGTACTTGCAGGCCTGATCTTCTGAGAAAGTTTTGGGAGAAAGTACAACTATCTTGGCAATGTTATGCCCTGCTTCACTAAATGAATGGTGAGGATATATCCATTAAGCACAAGGATGACTCCAGCCTGAATTAATTTAGCTTCTAGTTGGGAGTTAACTTTGATCATGATAATAACACTCTGAGAGTAATGTCCAAGATTATAAATCATTATCTGTGAAAACTACTTGTATTCTACTTTCACTCAGCAAAACAACTGAGTACTTATTGAAAGTCTTTCTTTTGAAATACCTTTTCAATGTTTTTGGCTGGGCAAAAAGACTATTTCTAGAATTTACAGATACACAACTGAGTTATACATTTTTCATGGACTCCGGAGGCAGTATGACTCTCCTTTATCTTTCATTATTTAACACATTTAATCTATTTGGCTTTTGACATCTGCAGAAAGTTCACCAGCCACTTTTTTCACGTTACTTAGACCTCATGATAGGGGCTGCCTGGGGCAGAATGATGAGAACATTCTTCCTTAGCTGTCTGCGTCCCCTGTTGAAAAGCAAAAGTGAAGAATGATTAGAGTCTTTAAATGGAAGTTAAGCAGATGAATGTTAACTGGGAGTGGAGTGGAAGTTTCAGGCTTTAAAAAAATTATTATTTTAGGAGAGTATTAATTATCTTAAATTATTGGATTTCTGAATCCATGTGATTTCATGGTCAAAAGATAATTGCTTTTTCCCCTTATCTCAGGGAAAGTGGATTTTAAAAATCATGTAAGTGCTTAAAAAGCATTTCAAATTTTCAAGAATTTATAATGAAAGAGATATTAGAACACCCATGTGATTTTATTTAAACACTCTTTACTACAGTAGTAACATTTCCAGACTTTTCATTTGATTGGTCAGTTTTATATTTTATATTTGTGATTGGTTTCACTTTCTGGATACATTGAGTTATTTCTCTGCTAATATTTTTCATGTCTGAGTTTTTCTGTCTTTGGCAATTTACCTCTTCCATGTATTTCCTTTACTTATCCTGCCCTAGGCACCAGGAATAGAAAAATGAAAGACACAACGTCTGCCCTCAGAGAACTCAGAGATATATATATATATTTTGAGACAGTCTCACTCTGTGACCCAGGCTGGAGTGCAGTGGCACATATCATGGCCCACTGCACCCTGTACCTCCTGTGCTCAAGCAATCCTTCCACCTTAGCCTCCCTAGTAACTGGGACCAGAGGTGCACACCACCATGTCTGGTTAATTTTTAAATTTTCGTAGGGATGAAGTCTCACCATGTTACCCATGCTGATCTTGAACTCCTGGGCTCAGCAATCCTCCTACCACCGCCTCACAAATTGCTGGGGTTAGAGGCATGAACTACCACACCTCGCCACATACATACTTTTTGGAGACAGACAGAATGGTTAAAATACAGGCGCATAAGTGATTTGATGGAAATGAGCATAAATTCTGAAGGAACACAGAAGAGGAACTTCATTTAGACCTGGGACTAAATATGTGTGTCTCACATTCTCCTGGAAAGCAAGAACTGGTGACTATAAATATATGTATAATAAATGTGCTGAATACACATACATGAAAATACTTCCTAAATATTGGTTATTAATTACAGTATTCACCTTGAATTTATCTGTTTGAATCTAAGTCTACTGAGTTGATCTTTATTTAAAATTTACATGTACTCCCTTTCGTCTTGTGGAAGTAATTAAAATACTTTTTCCAAGATGAACCATCTTTCTGTTTTAGTAGCTGTATCCTGAGACCCATTTCCCCACAGACTTGAATTTTATTATGTGTAAAGAACAAATACTACGTGTCGTGTGATGAATACAAGAGTACACAGGGTTTTTAATAGCTCTGTTAATAGGATAATAAATAATGTTTGTTTCCAACCAACAGGATATCTACCTAATTTATTAACAATGAAAGATCCAACTCAAAATTAAAATAACATGCTATTAGAAGTGGGAAAACAAAACAGGATAATTTCTTCACCAATGCAAGGCCTTGTTCCTGATGCCTCTTATGAAAACCAAAAGGAACTGATATTAGTTCGGTATCTGTTATGTGTCAGGACATGTGCTGGATGCTGCCAGTACAATGGATGATATGGCATTGTCTTATCCCCCAGAGTGCTTCCAAACTAACTGAAGGCAGGGGTGTGAAAGAAGACAGATATGTAACAATTAGATATGGAATGGGGGACATGTTAGCATCTGAACAAGGTCAAGTGAAACATACAAAGGAGTAATTCTATCTGAATGTGGTCTCTGAGAAGGCATCATAAAGGGACAGACAGTACAGCAGGCCTCAGAGGATTTTGTAAGAACTACAAGAATAGGGAGTAAGGGAGATTCCATGCAGTGGAAACCCCAATCAAAGCAGCAAGGGCCTTGGACGTACATGCTCCATGTTGGGAGAACAAATGGACTGTGAGCTCCCTGAGGGAAAGGAGCCCATATTGCTTTACCACTGTTTACCTAGTGCTGTGGTTTGGATGTGTCCCCCAAAGTTTATGTGTTGGAAACAATCCCCAATGCAACCATGTCAAGAGGTAAAACTTTTAAGAGGTGATTAGGTTAAAGGGCTGTGCCTCCATGGATGGATTGAAGCTCTTATCTCAGGAGTGGGTTCTGGATAAAAAGGATAAGCTATGCCTTCTTCCTCTCTTGCTCTTGCCCTTCCACCTTCCGCCATGAAATGATGCAGCAAGAAAGTCCTGGCCACACGATGGCACATTTATGCTGGACTTCCCAGGCTCCAGAACTGTGAGCCAAATAAACTTCTATTGTTTATCAATTTCCTAGTCTCAGATATTCTGTTATAGCAACACAAATCAGACTAAGACACCCAGCATCTAAAACACTGCACATTGCAGGCACAGTAAATTTATGTTGAATTAACTGATCTGATTGTATGATTAAAACTCTAGATGTAGGGGTGATAGACACTGAAGGTTAAGAATAGCACAGTGGATAGATGGTATCAATACTACAGGATCTTGTATATTAATACTGAAGAGTATGGACTTAATCCTGTAATTAAGCACTTCTTAAAGTATGTTCCTTGAAATATCAGACCTACACCACTCAGAATTCTGCCATCAGATATGTTTCAGAAACACTGGTTTAAATGGTTAAGCAGTTTCTTTGCTTAGACTCCCTTGGTCTTTACTCCAGTCATGCACATTGTAAAGCTCCAAGAGGGGTTTATAATGTCCTTCAAACTTCTAGGATCCTGGCCACTCTTTTAAGGGGAGCCCCTTGTAGGCTTGGTGTTCTCCATGACACCATTTATGAAATCTGCTGTAAGCAATAAGGAGCCAGTAAAGACCTTTCAGCAGGAGATTGACATGCTTGGAATTTCAGTCTTCTAGAGAATGGCATTGGGTGAGGCAATATTGGAGTCAGGGAGACCAACTTGAAGACAGATGCAATGGTTTAAGAAGGATATGATGAGAGCTTGACACCAATGGTAGAGACGGTGCCAAGAAATATAACTGACATTTAAGAAGTAGCACTTTAGGGGCATTGTTATATTGTGTAGGTTGTGCCCTATGCAGGGACACCTGGCCAAGTGGGCCCCAGGGCACTGAATCCAGCCCATGTTCATTGTTGCCAAGCTGTGCATCCAGGCACAGGGCCACATGTGCCCTGAGAAGGGCAGCTTGCTATGACTTGAATATTTGCTTCCTTCAAAACTCATGTTGAAGTTTAATCCCCAATGTGGCAGTATTGGGTGACAGGACCTTGAAGAGATGATTGGATCATGAAGGCTCTGCTATGAATGGATTTATTGGGTTAGTAGAGTAATGGGTTTACATAACAGGGGAACTGGGGGCTTTATAAGAGGAAGAGAGACCTAAGCTAGCAAGTTAGTACATTCACTCCCCTTCCTGTGTGATGCCCTGCACCATCTCATGACTCTCCAGAGTCCCCACCAGGAAGAAGACTCCTACCAGATGCATCCCTCAACCTTGGACTTCTCAGCCTCTCTAACTGTGAGAAATGAGTTTCCTTTCTTTATAAATTGCCCAGTTTCAGCTACTATAAGCAATAGAAAGCGACTAAGAGACTGCCAATATCTAATTCACAGCCAGCTATGGCCTTAGTCAATGACTGATGAGATGTTGGGAGGAACAAGAGAATTGTCGAAGATGACTCATATTTCTGTTCTAAACTGTGATATAGATAAAGATGTCTTAATTTTTTATTCTAATTTCTTTTGATTCTTCTAAAACTATAGTATCTGAAATCATACTACCTAGAGAAGGAATGATGAATGTGCAACTCTGCTGCTTTGAATGGTCTCTTCCAAGAGTTACAGTTTTATCTTTACCATACATTAAAGTGTACATACTGTCATTGCAGAGAGATTGTTATCAAGACCTCAAACCAAGGGTTACAAATGCAAATGCCCACAGAAGCATCATAAATGAGTGATATCAGTAGCAGGCTATTTACATATTAAATGTTTTTCATTTACAGTAAGAAATATACTCTCTTCATTTGTCTAAATATGCAGTGTTCCCCATTTATATTTTATAACCATTTTTTATAGGAACATGAGTAGTGAGAAGTACTTTTCTATTCTAAGAAAAGCTTCTGCACAACCGTGATGATGAATGATAACTGACATTGTGGTAGTGTTAGGGACACAGTAGAGACTGGTGGGCCAGTATTTTTTTTTATTTTTTAGGAGAAGCTAGGAATTTGAATTTTTATGTAAAATCTCTCTCATTTTAAATGTTGGCAGAAATTTTTACAATACACTGTATGGGCCAAAAAAAGAAAGCATATCTCTGGGACACCAGTTCGTGATCTCTACCTTAGTCTATATTATGCATACACATGAGCCTAATTTCTGTAAGTTGATCTATTTAAAATTCATATATTTAGGTAGGCAAGATGTTAAATTACCTGCTAAATCACCTGGAAATCCCTGTTGAATTGCTGAGAGGAGAAAGCAGTGTTTGCTCAGCTAGTAATTAGAGCCGTGTCCTTATTTTTGCATTAAGCCTTTACCGTGGAAAGAAAAGCCAAAAATCTGGTGCCTGGTGGAAGAGTTAGTGCTTAAATCCAAATAGCATCATCAATGGAGCTAAAGCATGAGAATCTGCCAAGACTAAAGTAACTTAAAGCATGAAGTCCAGCACTATGAAATAGAAGGGAAGCTACCAATATATACTTTCCGTTGTAATTTATATCTGGTAGATTCTGTTTCATGGAGAGGGGAATGTGGAATAGTAGATCGACTAAGGCCTTGATGTCAAGGGGGTTGTGAAATAGTGCAGAGGGATTTAGACCTGCGGCTAATATGATGTCACATCTTGGTTCATGGCAGAAGTTTCTTAACGGCCCACATGTGAGCACATAGATTGGACCCATCTGTTTGAAAGGGGGAGTGAGCACATGGGTGGTAATCACCATTGTGCTAAAGAAACTTTGAGGAGGTGTTTAGTTCCTGCTGATAGGGAAGATTAGAATCAAGCAAGTTTTATGAATAGAAAATGATGAGCAGATGAGCCTGGAAGGAAATGGAAATGTGCTGAGATTAGTAGCTGATGCATACCTCTCTGCAGGGGGAAAAAAAAAAAAAAAAATCTTTAAGAGATGTCAGGCTGGGAAATACTTTATTTCCTGAAATGCAAATAAAAGATTTGGACAAAGCTATAATAGCAGCTGCTGCCAAAATGAATTGGTCAAGGATCTTTCTTAAAAAGCTGCCATTTAGCAGTTGTTGGGTCTAAATACAGGGAAGAAAAGATACCTTCATTGTCCTAAAATGCAAGGTTCATGAATGCATGCATTCAACCAACAAATATTTGTTGGGAACCAGCTATGTGTAGTCCTGTGGTAGGCCCTGAAGTGGCTCACACATTTGTAGGAATCAGTGCCCTGCCAAAGACAGACCATGGGTACTTGGAAAGGATGGACTATGAGCTTTCTCCTGGTGCTTCCCAATAATGCAATGTCTTTGGATAAAAAGAAAGCTCACCAAAATGAGTAACGTGATTCACTGGCCCCAAGGCCTGGGTTCCCTTTGTTCCATGGATCAGACCATTTTCAGTTTGAGCATTTTCAAATTGTATTCTTTCCTAAAAGCACAACTTTTTAGGCAAAATGTAAGTTATTAAAGGCAGTTCAGAGAAAACTCCTTGTATTAGTCTGTTCTCATGCTTCTAATAAAGATGTAACTGAAACTCAGTAATTTATAAAGGAAAGAAGTTTAATTAACTCACAGTTCCACATGGCTGGGGAGATCTCACAATCATGGTGGAAGGCAAATGAGGAGCAAAGCCATGTCTTACATAGCAGCAGGCCAGAGGCTTGTGCAGGGAAACTCTCATTTATAAAACCATCAGATCCCATGAAACTCATTCACTCTCAAGAGAACAATATGGGTGAAACTGCGCCCGTGATTCAGTTATCTCCACCTGGTCCCACCCTTGACACGTGGGGATTATTACAATTCAAGGTAAGATCTGGGTGGGGATATAGTGAAATCATATCATTGTGCCCCTGACCCCTCCCAAATCTCATGTCCTTACATTTCAAAACCAGTCGTGTATTCCTGAAAGTCCCCCAAAGTCTTAATTCATTTCAGAATTAACTCAAAAGTCCAAAGTCCAAAGTCTCATCTGAGACAAGGCAAGTCCCTTCACCTATGAGCCTGTAAAATCAAAAGCAAGTTAGTTACTTCCCAGATACAATAGGGGTACAGGTATTGGGTAAATACACCCATTCCAAATGGGAGAACTTGGCCAAAACATAGGGGCTACAGGCCGCATGCAAGTCCAAAATCCAATAGGGCAGTCATTAAACCTTAAAGTTCCAAAATGATCTTCTTTGACTCCATGTCCCACATCCAGGTCATGCTGATACAAGAGGTGGGCTCCCATGGCCTTGGGTAGCTCCACTCCTGTGGTTTTGCAGGGTACAGCCTCCCATCTGGCTGCTTTCATGGGCTGACATTGTGTCTGCACTTTTCCAGGTGCACAGTGCAAGCTGTTGGTGGATCTACCATTCTGGGGTTTGAAGTACGGTGGCCCTCTTTGCACAGTTCCACTAGGCAGTGCCCCAGTGGGTAGTCTGTGTAGGGGCTCCAACCCCACATTTTCCTTCTGAACTGCTCTAGCTAGATCCATAGCAGATCAGCTACTAATCTACTACCTATGTGTTGACCAGAAATGCCTGGACATCCAGGCATTTCCATACATCCTCTGAAATCTAGGCGGAGGATTCCAAACCTCAGTTCTTGACTTCTGTGCATCCACAGGCCCAGCACCACATATAAGCTGCCAAGGCTTGAGGCTTTTACCCCCTGAAGCGACGGCCTGAGCTGTATGTTGGCCCCTTTTAGCCATGGCTGGCGCTGAAGCAGCTGAGAGGCAGGGCACCATGTCCTGAGGCTGCACAGAGCAGAGGGACCCTGGGCCCAGCCCACAAAACCATTTTTGCTTCCTAGGCCTCCAGGAAGCCTGTGATGGGAGGGGCTGCCTTGAAGGCCTCTGACATGCCCTGGAGGCATTTTCCCATTGTCTTAGTGATTAACATTTGGCTCCTCATTACTTGTGCAAATTTCTGCAGCCGCTTGAATTTCTCCCACAAAATTGGGTTTTTCTTTTCTATCGCATTGTTAGGCTGCACATTTTCTAAACATTTATGCTCTGCTTCCTCTGGAATGTTTTGCTGCTTAGAAATGTCTTCTTCCAGATACCCTAAATCACCTCTCTCAAGTTCAAAGTTCCACAGACATCTAGGGCAGGGGCAAAATGCCACCAGTCTCTTTGCGTAGCAAGAGTGACTTTTATTCCAGTTCCCAACAAGTCCCTCATCTCCATCTGAGACCACCTCAGTCTGGACTTTATTGTCCATATCACTATCAGCATTTTGGTCAAAGCCATTCAACAAGTCTCTAGGAAGTTCCAAACTTCCTCACATTTTTCTCTCTTCTTCTGAGCCCTCCAAACTGTTCCAACCTTTGCCTGTTACTGAGTTCCAAAGTCGCTTCCACATTTTTTGGTATCCTTAAAGCAGCGTCCCACTACCTGGCATCAATTTATTGTATTAGTCTGTTCTCATGCTACTAATAAAGACATATCCAAGGCTGGGTAATTTATAACAGAAAGAGGTTTAATGACTCACAGTTCCATATGGCTGGGGCAGCCTCACAATCATGGTGGAAGGTGAATGAGGAGCAAATCCATGTCTTCCATGGCAGCAGGCTAGAGGCTTGTACAGGGGAACTTCCATTTATAAAACCATCAGAGCCCGTAAGACTTATTCCTTATTCTCCTTGTTCCCAGGAGAACAGTATGGGAAAACCACCCCCACGATTCAGTTACCTCCACCTGGCCCCACCCTTGGGGCCACCCTTGGCATGTGGGAATTATTACAATTCAAGGTGAGATTTGGGTGGGGATACAGCCAAACCATATGACTCTTTAATCCTGTTTTCCTCTTTTTCTTTCTTCCTTCATTCTCTTCCTTTCTCCTTTCTTCTCCTTTCTTTCCTTTTCTTTCAACCCTCATGCTTTCTTTTCCTTCCTTTCTTTCCTTTCAACCCTCATTCTTTCTTTTCCTTATTTCTGACACTATTTCTGATGAAGACTTTCCTTTATAAACCATTCCACAAGTTTATTCAACATAGTAAGTATACATCTCCTGAAATAACTGACTTACTGACATTGGAAATAGCAGAGACATGTGTTGAAGCATCACAGAATGAGGAAAGCAGAGTGGGGAGTGACTGGGACACCTATCCATCTCTGGTTTATTTCTTAATACCAAATCATAGGTCAAATAAGAGAAACCACATGCAATGACATTAAGGGCAGATGGTTTAATACTGCCTTCTTTTGCTTTTTCTCCATGTGTGATAGTGCAGGTTAATTTTAGTTCAATGACTTCACCTTTCAGAAAGTTTATCTTCAAGAGTTGCTGTTCCTTTGAGACCTACCCTTTAATTTACTGTTTGTGTATACTTTTCTTTCTAGAAATGGCAGGAAGCACTTGTCTTCCCAGGAATGCAGTAGTCTGAGACCATAGACAAAAAGGTCTGAATTCCAGCCTCAACCTTTATAACAGCTCCTGAGTATTCTTTGAGAAGGTCATTTCTCTATTTCTCCACCTGTAAAGAGGAGATAGTTTCTTTCAACCTTTTTACTATCTTGAAAGGATTAAGTATTTAAGGTTTGTGAAACATTTTGAAGATAAAAAGTGGAGAGTAAACACTACATCTACTTTAAATGCAATTCTTCTCTTTTTTATTATTTTTTAGAGCTCAACATTCTGGAAAACACCTAAATTAAAACTTCTGCAATATTGAATTAACACACATACACAAATAGACACACACACACATAGATGACAATTTATGAATGCAAGCCTTATTTGAGGCTCAAAAGCCAGCTTGGAACTAATTGAACTCTTGGAAAGATTGAGGTTATTTCTAATAAGATGATATTAGGCTAAGAAGTACATCTGTCTGGACCTCAGTTTCCTCATCTGTAAAACAAATGGATTGAACGAAAATGATACCTAAGCTCTCATTTACTCTTGAGTTCTCTTAACATCTAGTGACTCTGTGCTTTCCTGAGTATAACAGAGGTAAGGAAAGGCAGTTTCCCTTTATCCTGGGATTCTTTGGGACATATGAGACTATGACAGAGGTAGGAAAATACTCAACAGTGGGTCTCTTCATACATTTCTCTACCTGTGTGGTGACCAGTAAGTAGAGACAGCCAAGCACACATAAGTGGTGATTTACAGGGTCTTGTAAATAGTGAAAATAGATAAGCGTCTTTGCTACAATTAATTTTCAACAGGTACAACATCTAAATTCCTACCCACAGAGACTGTGCCCCTAGGATCCAGTGACTTCTCTAGGCATATTGTTTTAAATCAATCAGATCCAAGAGAAGGCTAACATATTATTGGTAATTTATCACAGGGCATCCTAACATTTTACCCATTAGGATACACATAGAAAATGATAATATTTGTATATCCCAGCCGGAGATGACCAGCCTAGTGGCCCATGTAGATGAGTTCACATTCGTTCAGCCAAGAGCTGAGAGGATCGATGTGGCAGCACATTGGAAGCCTTCTTGCTGCATGTGGTTGGATATTCTGCCTTAGTTTAAAAGACTTCATCTTTAGATTTCTTCCCTGCCCAGAACCTGTCAGCTTGACCCTGAAACTTTTGAAAATGAGAGGGGGAGGGAGAAATAAATCTATTTTGAGCTCTGTCTTCTACCTTAGAAGAGTATGAAGTGCTAAAATAGCTCACAGTAATCAGGAGAGTGAAGGAAGGCACAGAGTACTGGGGAAGAAGTTGGGGGATGGTCAGGCTAGGGAGAGGGTATGCAGTTTTGGTGTTGACCAACAAAATCACAACAAATTTAAAGATTTTAATTGGCTCTTATTTGTGATTCTAGAATCTGTCAACATATTATTCTATAAAATAGAATGAATGTTCTGATGAGCAGAGGAGCTTGGCTTTATAGACAGAAAATGGTTGAGGAAAGCAGAAACAGAACAGAAAGCGGATCAGTCATTTCAAAGTTACAAAGGTTAAAGCAAAGGGACTTCCTTATTGTTACAGTTAAACCTGACCTGTCTGGGGATTTGGCTGTTCTCTCTCTCTCTCTCCTGATTTCTCTGAAGGTCAGATAAACAACTTAGCGTTGGCTTGGTAGCTTGGAACGTTAGCATGCATGACTCCATTTTGGTTTGGTTTGTTGATCCTGGTGCAGGAGTTCAGTTCAAGCCAATGACTTCCTATACATTTTATTTAATAAAGGCAACCCCAGTATGACTGTAAAAATACGTGCTATTTGGGCTGTTTCACCTAGAACAAGAAGTACACCTAGACAGTGGCGGATTGATTGGTAGTGACAGCTGTCTGGAAAGCTCCATCTCGGAAGAGTCTGAGACCACGTTCCACCTTTGGAATGAACAGTGAATTGTTCATGTTTCCTGTGGCCTCCAGGTGCAGCTGGCAGGATAGAGCAGCCAAAGCCCACGTGCTGTATAATTGCCATCCCTGCACAGGACATGCTGAAATTGTGGTGCTGAGGCCAGAGAAAGGACATGTTTGAACTGTATTCAGAGGAAGGAGAAGGTGGCCTGCCCACGGGGTGGGTGCGACAAGCATTTAGATGAAAGGCAGCATAATGTGATGGTTAGGAGCACACACCCCAGACCAAGTTGGATCCCACTATGCTTCACCTTTCTGTGCCATTTCTAATCTGTCATGTGGGAATAATAATCACATCTTCCTCCAAGACTGATAAAAGGATCCATGAGTTAATATTTGTTAAGCATTTGGAAGAGTACCTACACGTGGTTAACACGGAGTGCCTGATAAATAAGACAGAGAGAAACCAAGACCACCCACGCCCTCTCTCCCATCTCCATGATCAGGGAGAATAATTTTTGTGCAAAGAAAGGTAAAACAAATTTTGTGAGAGGGAGCTGATGATGTAACCATGTAACAAGATAGTAGGAGAGGATCTAATTGCACCAAATAAAATTCTCAAGTCTGGGGTGCTGAAAGAAGTTGCAGTCATACCCCACAACCCAGTGACAGTTTTTAAGCATTGAGGACAGAAAGGTGCCAAAAGACTGGAGCCAGTCAAAGATGGTCCCTATTATCAAAGGAGGAAAAGGAGACTTGATTCTAGAAGCACATCGAAGTGTTCGATGTTGATCCACAGGCACACGTGGGAAGGGAATTTTAAACAGATGGTTAACAGATGCTTCTACATGGGCTGCGCAGGGTAGGGAAAGGAGCACGTGCTGCCACGCCAAACTGACTTGGGCGCAAACCCGTGTTCTGTCACTTTCTGGCTGAGTGGCCTTGCAAATGTGCTTGACGTCTAAGCCTCACCGTCTCCAGCTGCAGAATAGAAATGACTATGCCTACAGGAGTCTTGTGAAAAACTGACAATCGTAGGTAAATGATCAAGCAGAGGATTGAGCAAAGCAAGCGTGCAATAAGTGCTGTCAGTATAACCAAAGAGGCAGCGGCACATAATATTTTAGACCAGGGGTCGGCAAAGTTACTCTGTAAAGGGCACATTTTAGACTTTGTGGGCCATACAGTCTCAGCCTCAACTACTCAACCATGTCTTTGTAGCAGGAAAGCAGCCATAGATAATATGTTATTGCAGCATGGCTACATTCCAATAAAACTTTATTTACCAAAACAAGCAACCAGATTTTGCCCTTGGGCTATAGTTTGCTGATCCCTGGCTTAGAACCAAAACTGCCAGGTTTAAAACAAGGCTCTGCCACTTAAGAATAGTGTGACCTCAAGAAGAGAAAACCAAACACCGCATGTTCTCACTCATAGGTGGGAACTGAACAATGAGATCACTTGGACTCGGGAAGGGGAACATCACACACTGGGGCCTATCATGGGGAGGGAGGAGCGGGGAGGGATTGCATTGGGGAGTAACATGCTATAAATGATGAATTGATGGGTGCTGACGAGTTCATGGGTGCAGCACACCAACATGGCACAAGTATACATACGTAACAAACCTGCATGTTATGCACATGTACCCTAGAACTTAAAGTATAATAAAAAAAAAGAATAGTGTGACCTTTGACCCTACAAGGCTCTGCCACTTAAAAATGGTGTGACCTTTAACCAGTTCATAATTCAGTTTCCTTATCTGTTAAATTGGTATAAAAACAATACCTATCTTGTGAGACTGTTGTAACAATTAAAGGAGACCATACAGGGCTCTACATCTCACAGTGAATGCTTGGTGCATCGCAGGCTTTTAATGCTTGTTACCTGTTATCATTATGATTATCCCAACAGCCTGGAGTAGGGAGCCAAAGTTTCCATAACATGAAATTTAGTAGAGACAAATATAAAATCCTGCACTTGTACCCCCAAAAGGAAACCACACACTTATAGATATGGTTATATTATATATTGCTTTTTCTAGGAAAAGACCTAAGTGGTTTAATTCATTCATATCACAGTGCTGTGTGACATGGCTGCTACCCAAAATAAGCATAGTCATCGACTGAAGAAATAGGTGTGAGATTGTCTCTAGGATAACAGAGGGGCTTTGCACATTTCTGAGTAAGTTTAATATGCGATTGTTCTATCCTGGTCATCGTAGTTTAAGAAGGAAGCTGGTATATGGGAAAACATCCTGAAAGATGTAAACAATAAAATAAATGAGGACTCATTATATATAATAAATCATCTGAGAGATAATTATATGAATTAGTTTTTCAACCTGGGTTGAGATTTCTCAAATATATTTAAGGAATTTTATACGTATGGCAGTTTTAAAATATAGCCCCCCAAATTATTTGACCCTCCTCCCATCTAGAGGCAGGATTTATGTCCCCACCCCCTAAATCTGGACTCTGAGAATGTGGTGCGAGTGATGCTGTGCCAGTTTTTGAGCCCAGGCCTTAAGAAACTGATGGCTGCCACTTTCCTTCAGGCCACCTGCTCTTAGAACCCAGCTGAGGTCCCAGCTAATAGCCATCATCAACCAGCAGATATGTCAGATGACTATAACCCCAGCTACCTATGACTGCAATTGCATGAGAGGCTCCAAGTAAGAACTGCCCCCATTCAGCCCCCAGAACCATGAAGGACAATAAAAAGATTCCAGTTATTTTAAGTTACATAATTTTCTGTTACACAACAGAAAATTGTTACACAACAACAGGTTGCTGGGGCAACATGGAAGAGGAATTTGACTTTTTCTGTATAGCTATAAAGAGTAAAAATAGTCTATAGGAAGCTCCAGGCAGTCTAGGATAGTAAGTACAGGCAGTTAGATTTCTGTTTAATCTTAAGAAAAGCTTTGTGAAGTGTTGGTGAGGATATGGAAAAAAGGAATCCCTTGTACACTGTTTTGCCAGTGTAAATTAGGATAGCCATAATGGAAAACAGTATGGAGATTCCTCAAAAGCTAAAAATAGAACTACCATATGAACCAGCAATCCCACCTCTGGGTATATATGCAAAGGAAATGAAATCAGTATATTGAAAAGAAGTCTTGGATAAAGAAACTGTGGTGGGCGGGGAGGTGTGTGTGTGTGTATGTGTGTGTGTGTATATATATATATGTGTGTATATAGATGATGTATATATATGATGGAATACTACTCAGCCATAAAAATCAATGAATTAACAGCATTTGCAGCAACCTGCATGAGACTGAAGACTATTATTCTAAGCGAAGTAACTCAGGAATGGAAAACCAAACTTCGTGTATTCTCGCTGATATGTGGGAGCGAAGCTATGAGGATGCAAAGGCATAAGAATGATACAATGGATTTTGAGGACTTGGGGGAAGGTGGGGGAGGGATAAAAGACTACAAATATAGTGCAGTGTATACTCTTCAGGTGATGGGTGAACCAACATCTCACAAGTCACCATTAAGAACTTAATCTGTAACTAAATACCACCTGTACCCCAATAACTTATGGAAATATGATACTGAAAACTGTATTTAAAAAATAAAGACAATATTTTCCTATATAAAAAAAGAAAAGAAGTATGCATTTCCATGCTCATTGCAGCACTATTTACAACACCTAAGATATGGAAACAACGTAAGTGTCCATCAACGGATGAATGAGACTATGTTTGTATATATACACAATGGAATACCATTCAGCCTTTGAAAAGAAGGAAATCGGCTGGGCGCGGTGGCTCACACCTGTAATCCCAGCACTTTGGGAGGCTGACGCAGGTGGATCACGAGGTCAAGAGATGGAGACCGTCCTGGCAAACATGGTGAAACCCCGTCTCTACTAAAAATACAAAAAAAAAAAAAATTAGCTGAGCGTGGTGGCGTGCACTTGTAATCCCAGCTACTCCGGAAGCTGAGGCAGGAGAATCGTTTGAACCTGAGAGGCAGAGGTTGCAGTGAGTGGAGATTGTGACACCGCATTCCAGCCTGGCAACAGAGTAAGACTCCACCTAAAAAAAAGAAAAGAAAAAAGAAAAAAAAGAAAGAAAGAAATCCTGTCATTTGTGACAACATGGATATACTTGAAGAACATTATGTTAACTCAAATAAAAAGATAAATGCCACATGATCTCACAAATATGTGGAATCTAAAAAAGTCAAATTTATAAGAGTAGAGAGTAGAATAGTGGTTACTAGAGGTGAAAGAGGAGACAGGAGAGATTGGTAATAGGGAGATGTTGATGATCAAAGGATACAAAGTTTCAGTTAGGCAGGAGGACCGAGTTCAAGAGGTCTGTTCTACATCATGGTGATTATACTAATAGTAATAACAATATATTGTATACTTTAAAATTGCTAAGATAGTAGTTTTTTGTTTTGTTTTGTTTCGTTTTGTTTTTGAGGCAGAGTCTCACTCTGTTGCCCAGGCTGGAGTGCAGTGGTGTGATCTTGGCTCACTGCAACCACTGCCTCCTGGGTTCAAGTGATTCTCCTGCCTCAGCCTCCTGAGTATCTGGAATTACAGGCACGCGCCACCATGCCCAGCTAATTTTTTGTATTTTTAGTAGAGACAGAGTCTCACCATGTTGGCCAGCCTAGTCTCAAACGCCTGAGCTCAGATGATCCGCCTGCTTCAGCCTCCCAAAGTGCAGGGATTATAGGCGTGAGCCACTACACCCTGCCAGAGAGTAGATTTTAAGTGTTCTCACCACCAAAAAAAAGTTATGTGAGGTAATGTATATGTTAATTAACCTGTTTTAGCCATTCCACAGTGTATACATATATCAAAACGTCATGTTGTATATCGTAAGTATTTGCAGTTTTTATTTGTCAGTTAAAAAATTTAAGTAGAGCTTTGTGAAAATTGAATCTATCAAACCACAATTGGGCTGCCAAACAAGGCACTGAGTTCCTCTTAGCGAATATACCAAAACTGAGGCCATGTGATTGCAGGTCCCAAATATGACAGAGGATTTAGGTCATGGGGGATTGTGAATTTGGTCAGAATCTGTGTTTCTTGGTTGGTTATGTGGTTGATCTCCCAGTTCGCCTGAAAAAGAGCTTATTACCTAAAAGGTACTGGATAAATATTGTATTTATTCATCTAACAAATATTTATGGGATGCTTACTACATTCTAGGCACTGTTGTAGATGCTAGGAATATGTTTGAACAAAATAGATGACAATTCATTCTCTGTGGAGCTCAGGATCTAGTAAAAGCAGATATGTGATAACCACGTAAATGAAATACATAACATATTAGATAATGATAAAGTGTCAAGGATCAATAAAGTAGTTGCCTCTTTTCCTTGGGGGATATGTTCCAAGATCCCCAGTGGAGGCCTGAAACTGCAGATAATACCAAACCCTACATATGCTATTTTTTTTCCTATACATACATACCTGTGACAAAGCTTAATTTATAAATTAGGCACAGTAAGAGATCAATGACAATGATGATAGAGAAGAGTTATAACAATATACTGTCATAAACGTTATGTCATTGATCTCTTTCTCTCTCTGTCTCACAAAATAGCTTATTGTGCTGAACCACAGGTAATTGAAGTTGTGGAAAGCAAATCTAAAGATAGGAGTGGACCACTGTATAAAACAGGGGAGGGGGATATGTAATATCTGAAGAAGGATTTTCCATTATAAATACAGTAGCCTGGAAATAACCATTTGTGGTGAACTAATGGATGAGGAAAATGCTAGAGTTAAACTCTTCGGCTTAAAAATATTGAATATATTCTTAGACACTCTTATAATCACTGGGAACAAGGCAGTGGACAAGATCCAAGATCTCTGCTCTTAGGCAGTTTATATACTTATCTTCTACTTGAGGAAAGGAGACAACAAAAATAAATACATCAGGCAATTTCAGTGAGTGAGAAGTGTGCCCTCCCACCAGCTGCTATAACTTCAAAATTCTCAGTGTCTGACCATTTTTGGTCCTACGAAGCTCTTGTTTCTTCCAGGAATAGACTTAAAGACATGTTTCTTCTTGTAACTGTCCTGCCTTCTGGCTCTGCCTGGCATTCACAGACCACTGAACTATTTGTGGCTCTCTTTTTTTTATGTTTTATTTATTTATTTATCTATCTATTTATTTATTTATTTATTTTTTGAGACAGGGTTTTGCTCTTATCGCCCAGGGTGGAGTGCAATGGTGCGATCTCAGCTCACTGCAACCTCCACCTCCCGGGTTCAACCAATTCTCCTGCCTCAGCCTTCTGAGTAGCTGGGATTACAGGCATGCGCCCCCACGCCCAGCTAATTTTGTACTTTTAGTAGAGACAAGGTTTCTCCATGTTGGTCAGGCTGGTCTCAAACTCCCAACCTCAGGTGATCTACCCGCCTCAGCCTCCCAAAGTGCTGGGATTATAGGCGCGAGCCACTGCGCCTCGCCTATTTGTGGCTCCTTTTATTAGGTGGTAGCTGTTATCATTTAAATAAATTAATCTTTCAGGCTTTGGATTAGTTGCTAGCACCACTAATTATTGGTTGACAATAAGAGCAGAAAATATAGGTGAGGATGGTTCTCTGTTCTTTTGTGAGGTTGTAGCAAAGCAAGAGTACACATGGATCACTTCTAAACAATGCTGCATTTCTTGCATCCTTAATGAGAAATGATGCAGAAGAGGAGATGATGGGGATTTATCTCAGCTGGTTTTGCTTTGGTCTTCACTGCTGCTACTCCTTTCATATGGGCTAATTCCAAGGGGGGTTTCAGGCCTAAAGTATCATGAAGTCTGAAGTCTGAGAATCTGATGGAATGATTGATGATGCCATTGATGATTCCATTAATCCTTGATGATTAATATTCCAGGCACAAATGTGGCAGGACAGATGAATGGGTCCAGAGAAATAATAATGAAAATTAAGACTTTGAGGTTAGCAGTGTAGTTCAGTTCAGCAAACATTTATCGAGAGGACACTAGGTTTCAGAAAGGGATGAAGAAGCCAAGGTTCCTGCTTTTGAGTAGCTCACAGTGCACCGAAGGAGCCAAATGTGGGAATAAATCATTTAAGGAGACTGGATGAATGTCCACAAAAGCGAGCACAGTTTGAGGAGTGGCTAAAAATCATTCTGCATCATCTTTTTTTTTTGAAATGGAGTCTCGCTCTATTGCCCAGGCTGGAGTGCAGTAGTGCAATCTCGGCTCACTGCAAGCTCCGCCTCCCGGGTTCACACCGTTCTCCTGCCTCAGCCTCCTGAGTAGCTGGGACTACAGGCGCTAGCCACCTCACCTGGCTAATTTTTTGTATTTTTAGTAGAGATGGAGTTTCACCGTGTTAGCCAGGATGGTCTCGATCTCCTGACCTCGTGATCCACCTACCTCAGCTCCCAAAGTGCTGGGATTACAGGCGTGAGCCACCGTGCCCGGCTTGCATAATCTTAATAATCTTTAGATTGGTAGTGTTCTCAGTTATGTGAAGTGGGTATAAACCTCAGAGCGCATGGTTAAAACTGTCCGCCTCTAGCTGACCCCCCATGAGTAGAATCATAGCACTAGAAGCACTTGGGAGATTATATGTTCATTTTCATACAGAGGCCCTCAGTGTCTGAATGTTCTTTTCACTTATTGTCATAGGGAAGAGTTGTAGGTAAATGAATTCTTGATTTCATAGAATATTTATTTGTCACTCAGAGCTGTACCAGGTGCCAGAACATAACAATGAATAAGAGACAGTTCTCTTGATCTCAAATTGCTCACAGTCTAGAAGGATTAAATGGAGACCAACAAGCGAATGGACACTTAAAATGCAGGATGATAATTAGTGTCCTAGAACTATGCACATAGTGGTGTAGAAACATACTAAGAGCACCTACATAGGTCTGCAGGAGGCGGGGAATGGCTTCACAGGAATGTTTGGATTGAGGCTTCTAGAATGACTCAAGTATATTCCTAGGGAGGGCATTCCATGAAGACAAATGGCTGTGCAAAGAAATGCAGCTAAAAGAGCATGGCATGCTCAGGACCTCCCAAGCTCACCATGGAACTGAGCATAGAGGTGGGAAAGGGGCAGACAGTACAGGCTGATCGTCAAGGTCAGCCGGATGCAGAAAGAATCCAGCCAGATCTTTGTCCTCAAGGAGCCCCTGAAGAGTATTACGCAAGTCAGCAACATGACCAGATTTATCACTCTACAACAAAGGCAAAGGCTGAAGGCAGGGAGGCCAGGAGGCTACTGTGGCCGTCCAAGCAAGATGCAAGGGGGGCCTGTAATAGGGCAGTGTGGCAGAAGAGATTGGCATGAGGCGAGGGGTGTGTGTGAGATACCTGTTGGTCCCCAAGTTCAATTGGATATAGATAGTTAGACAGGGATGCCCAGGATTCGGGTGTGCACCAGTGCATGAGTAAATTGGGGTGCCATTTATTGAGACGATGGGCATAGGAAAAGGAGGAGGATTGAGGGTATTGATTTCAGTTTGTGACTTTTGGGGTGCTAGGATCCAGAAAGTAGATTACTAGTAAATAGTTGGACATGTTGGTTTGGTGATCAGAAAACAGGCTTAGGCACAAGAGATACACATTGGAGAATTAACAGCATGTAGGTAGTAGATGAAACCATGGGTAAGGAGATGGAGGAATAATTGGCAAAAAGTCATGAAGAGCAGTTTGGAGCTATGTTGTAAAGGGCCTTGAACCATCTCAGATGGTTTTGCAAGGTGAGACTGCTTTGGTTAAAGAGACTGCTCAAGTAGGACCTGTATTAGAGCCTCATTTATTAAATAAACATGAATGGAGCATGTTCTGTGGCTTGACACAGGGGTGAGAGCAGTGAGAAAACAAGCACAGTCTGTCTTTGCCCTTATGCAGTTTATCCACTTAAGTGGAGAATCATGTATTTAATTAATGTCCTCAATGGTAAGTGCTACAAAAGAAAAGCATAGGGTGATTTAACAGTACAGAATGAGGGCGGGAAAGCTGCAACTTTGTTTGTGGGGTCAGAGAAGGCAGCCTCAAGGAAGTGACATTTCAGCTGGACTTAAAGGGTGAGTAGGCAAGCTCCAGAGAAAGGATAGGGACAGCTCTCCAAAGAAAAGAGGAGCTGAAGGATGCCCTCATGGCCTGAGGGAGCTGGGTGCTTGCTGTAACATGGTGACAAGTGACCTGCTATGCATAGCACTCCTGAGAGATTCTTCAAGAGCTGTGCAGCTACCACACTTCCCGCCTGTAGGTAGACACCTCAAAGACTTGGGTTTGTAAATCCAGGTCTGCTTCAAAGAGAAGCATTTTATAGCAGCAGCATCCTCTAGTGAGCAGCGAACTGCTGCCAAGAGGGACTCCTTTCCCTGGCAGCCACCTGGCCCTGAAGCAGCTCCAGAACACTGTCTCAGAGCCCATTGCAGGGCATTAATTGACAAGGAGGTGATTTTGTGCATGATGAAGACATTGAGAGTTGTCTGAATTTGGACAGGCAGAAAAGAGAGGCAGAGTAGTTGAGCAGCCAAGAAATCAATGTGTTTGGTCAACACAGGTCACCTGGGAGTGTAACATTTGCATTCACCAGCAGCAGCAGAATGTGCCTCTTCAGAACTGGCATGTCAAGGAATTAGCTCAAGAGTCAACATCCAACCTTGGCACATTTTGGTCCCGATGTGGTTCTTTTGTGAAACACAACAAAGCAATTGAGAAAATAACCTTGGAAGGAAACTTGATTGATTTTTCAAGGAAAGCAAAAACTAATATGAAAATTTATCTTAAGTCTATTAAAGCTATCCTCCTAGGCAGTTTGTAAGAGAAACTAAACTAGATTGCAATTCCATTTTGCAAAAAGCCTTTAATGTGTTTTCCCACATTTTTGGCCTTTGTTTCAGTTATACCTGTCAGGTTGTTTTATTAGGTGAAAAAATAGCAGAGCAGCTGCTTTGATTTACTGTTGTTTTTCTCCTATTGATGCTGAGTGCATCATCATGTTCTTTCCAGCCTCCAAATACATATATGAAAGTAATAATCTGTTTCATTCAAGCTAATGATTTAAAGATTAAATATGGGTTCTTCCACTTTTTGTTTTGTTAAACAGAACATTCAGAATTTCCAAAAGTTTAATACGTAGCTTTACCACTTATTAACAATGGTTTGTTTTGAGCCTCTGTTTTCTCATCTGTGAAATGGGAATAAATAAACCTGCTTCACTTACTGAAGAGGATGTTTTGGAAAGTGAATGAGATAATGCATGAAGGAGTGCGTTATAAACTGTGTCACACCATCCACATGTTAGGTATTAATATCATACTGATTATCACTATGACTAATAAGAAAATTATTCACACTAGGATGCAAAGTCTTTTTATATCTTCCATGAAAATTATTTATGTATGTGCTCTTCATTATTCTTTTCTGTCTCAATTTTCACAGGCACACATAAGAACAGCATCATAGTGACATGGGAAGGGGTGTACATCCCCCTCCCATTTTCCAGAGAGAAATAGAAAAATATTTTGTGATTGTTAAAGACATTGTAATGTACTTAAAATCAGACATCAAACAGTGGAATGTATATCACAGTTTTCCTTTTGTTCAATGACAATGTAAAAATCAAATCTTGTGTGGAGATGTGTCTTAGCCTGCTCTGGTTGCTGTAACAAAATACCATAGGCTGGATGACTTAAAGAACAGAAATGTATTGTTTACAATTCTGGAAGCTGGGAAATCAAGGCACTAGCAGATTCAGTGTCTAGTGATAGCTTGTTCCTCCTAGATGGCGCCTTCTGGACATGTCCTCATATGGTGGAAGGGACAGGCAAGCCTTCTCAGCCTCTTTCGAAGGGCACTAATCCCATTCATGAGGGTTTGGGATCTAATCGCCACCTAAAGGCCCCACCTCCTAATATTATTGCATTGGAAATTAGGTTTTAACATATAAATTTTGAAGGGTCACAAACATTCAGACTACAGCATGAAGACTGGAAAGTCCAAGGTCAACATTCCAGCAGGGCTCATTTTGTGGTGAGGGCTCTCTTCCTGGCTTGCAGACAGCTACCTTCCTCTGTGTGCTCACATGGCAGAGAGAGATAGGATCTCTAGGGTTTCTTCCTCTTTTATAGGGACATTAGTTCTGTCAGATCAGGACTCAATCCTTATGATCTCATTTAACCTTAATAACCACACATGGGTGGTTAGAGCATCAACATGTGAATTTTAAGGGGGACACAATTCAGTCTATAGAAAGATGAAAAAAGAGAGAAGAAAATGAATACTAAAAGAATTTGGATAGGATAGCATTGTCCATACATTAGAAGAAACACCCGTGGGTTAATGTGTAATAGCAAGAATAATTTTTCTCCTTTCTGATCACATCATACTCTCTTTTTCAGGTGACTGTGACAGATGGTGGTCCCTCTCCAAAACAGTCAACCATCTGGGTGGTGGTTCAGGTTCTGGATGAAAATGACAACAAACCCCAGTTCCCAGAGAAGGTCTACCAGATCAAGCTGCCAGAACGTGACCGAAAGAAGAGAGGAGAACCGATTTACAGGGCTTTTGCATTTGACAGAGATGAGGGCCCCAACGCAGAAATCTCCTACAGTATTGTGGATGGGAATGATGACGGAAAGTTCTTTATTGACCCTAAAACTGGGATGGTTTCTTCTAGAAAGCAGTTTACAGCAGGGAGTTATGACATCCTAACGGTAAGATCTTCCAAACTCCAGCAGCATGGCGGATGGGGGGAAGTGGTTACGTTCTTATTCAAGTATACTCCTTTGAACAATAAATCTTTAGAGTAAAAAGTGAAACCACACAGCTGTGGAAGGGTTCTTTCTGGGAGGCAAGTGCAGGTGAGAACTCTTGCCTGTTTCACTGATATTCTTAAATGACGAGACAATTTCCTTTAGTTGTGTCCTGTCAGCATTTTCCCCCATTCCCAGGCCACAGCCTGTTTCACCACATACTCAACCACTCTTTCTGCAGCCCTAAATCATCCTCAAAGTGCTGAACATAGATGTAAACTAAAGGTAGAGGAGCAGCAGGGCAACACATCCTACCCACCACTGAGCATATCTCTCAACATGTCCCCGTGACTTCCCATAGAAAACAACTTTTGAAATTATCAACAATGAGATAGAGCATGGATATAGCTGTGTAAATTGTGAGACACAAATCACAGTGATGTTTATTTCATCAAAACTAGGAAAACTCATGTATAAAGTGACTGAATTTTCTATTAAATTAGAAAAGTAAAAACAAGCATGAGAACCATCCCATGTGGAAACTTAAAGCTCCTGTATCTACAGTGCCAGTGTGCTCCCCCGACCCCAACCACTTTAGCCAGGTAGTGCCTATTGCAGAAAGGCAGCTGGCATCCTTACAAGCAATGATCATGGTCCAGGGTCCCAACAACTACCAAAAGTTGGCACCGGCTGGGCACGGTGGTTCATGCCTATAATCCCAGCACTTTGGGAGGCTGAGGCAGGCGGATCACTTGAGGTCAGGAGTTTCAGACCAGCCTGGCCAACATGGTAAAACCCCATCTCTACCAAAAATAAAAAAAAAAATTATCTGGGCATGGTGGTGCATGCCTGTAATCCCAGCCACTCAGGAGGCTGAGACAGGAGAATCACTTGAACCCAGGAGGCAGAGGTTGCAGTGAGCCGAGATCACATCACTGCACTCCAGCCTGGGTGACAGAGCAAAACTCTGTCTCAAAAAAAAAAAAAAAGTCAGCACCATCCACCACTCTTCTCTTTGTCTTTATCCTTCTCTGCTAGGTCTGTCCTTTATTATTTTAAACGATGGCCTGAGTCTCTTGATTTATCCTTTCTTTCCTCTGGTCTAGATGTGGGTTCCTTGCTGTGCTCAGTTACGTGGCCAGAACAGTGGGCAGAGAAAAAAATATAGTAAAACACCAGCTCTGTTTCTACTGTTAGGAGCTCTGATGTGCTATGTGCCATTGCAGGTGTGTGAGACTTGCAGTTTGGGAATCTTTGAGAACTGGATAGATTCAAGTGGATACTGTTGGTGTCCTGCCCAGCTCCCATTCTCAGACTGGTTTATCTGTCCCTCAACTGCTGCAAGTATTGGCTGTCAATGGCTCACAGCTGCCCTCTTCTCCAGAGAGTCATCCTTGGATGATTCTTGGTGAAAGAGAGTCTACATTCCCAGCCTCCAGTCTAGCAGACCACAGCCATTGACTGACTGACACCCAGATACAAAAGTCCAATCCCCTTGCCTCAAGTTGGATTCAACTCTGGTGCAATTAATGGTTCAGAGCTCCCCATGGGATCCCTCTGGTCAGCCAGGACCACATCCTGATTTAACTCCCACCCTGCCCACCCTGATCTCTATTCCCTTTCACCTGAGAGCACTTCTCCCTAAAAAACCATTTGTACTCAAATGCCTGTCTTAGCTCCTGGGGGAACCTGACTTAAGACATGTATCCTCAAGTTTTCTCACCCCACAGGGATATTCTAGGGCAAAGCAATCATTCATAAACACATAGCATGAGGGTGCTATGCATTGTCACTGTTTGGAAAGGCTGTAGCTATCAGTTATGTTCCTATAAATGTTATTTTTTAAATGTAATACTTGAAAGTCCTTTTAAAAATTTATTTTTATTTCTGTTTTGTTTTGGCTTTTGCTTCTTGGAGCTTTTGACCCTCCCATTTGGGTCCAGGGTTCACCTGGACTCTTCACCCTGCCCAGCTGGGTGGGGAGATTTGCTTCCTCAGCCCTTATGTCAGCTAATTATGACCACAGAGGAGAGTCATTAGCCCTGTCCTCCCTTCCACGCTGCTTCCAGGGACTGTGCTATCGAGAGAGTTCTCTGTTACCTTTCTGCAGATGGCAAAACTGAAGGACCTCAAGGCAGCTAGCTCCAGGCTGCTCCCTTTCCCAGCCCACTCTATCTTGCTCCTGGGATCCTGTGCTGCTATCAATCACAAAGAGCAGAAGGAAGGAGCTGAGAAACACAACCACACACTGCAAAACACAACCACACACACACACATACACACACACACACTTCTGCACATATCATTCACACATATAAGGTTTCACAATGCACTTTCTTCCCTTTCATATATCACCACCAGAGGTGAGGCTCAGGATCATGCTATCAGGAATCAAATTAGCTATTTCTATTCATGTAACTATTATTCAGGGCCACAAATCACCACAAACTGTAAGTGCAGCATTTGTCTTTCAAGATCTCCATATCTGTAACGATGACGGTGGTCCAGAGAGCCTCTGGCAAACATGGTGCAAGGTCTACACATGGCTGGGTTGTTCCCCTCCATTCCCAAGTCTTTTCTCCCCAGAACTCTGCTCGTTTCTTCCCCTTTCTGACACTGTGTTGAAGATGGACTCTTGGCCCAGCAACATGAGTGACAGATCCAAACTCTACAACAATCGGAGGTCTGAGACATCTTTCTGTTCTCTCCCTGTGTGAGTAGATAAAGGCAGTGGACAACGGGCGCCCACAGAAATCCTCCACGGCCCGCCTCCACATTGAATGGATTAAGAAACCACCCCCTTCGCCTATACCATTGACCTTCGATGAGCCGTTTTATAACTTCACAGTCATGGAAAGTGATAGAGTGACTGAAATTGTAGGGGTGGTGTCTGTGCAGCCAGCTAACACCCCTCTGTGGTTTGACATAGTTGGTAAGTTCGAGTCTTACAGAGCAGTATCGTGCAATGTAATAATTGACTGAAGCAACTAGCCAAAAAAAAAAAAAAAGAAAGAAAAAAGAAAGAAAGCAAAAAACTAACAATTAGTGCCAAGATTAAAAGATATATAGTGCTGGAATGCAAAAGAGCCAGTAAAATGAATAATCGACCTGTGCTTTCGTTCCAACTCTGTAGCTAAGCTGAACCGAAAGTGCTCTCTGGCTGGATTTTCCATAGTACGTTATTTACTGCAATCTTAATGTCTTTCTGTGTGTCATTTAAATTCTATTGTCACACTTGGCTAATCTCATTTCTAAATGTATTGATGGTACTAGACTTGCTGTCCTTCATTTCTCTCTTTTTCTTCACCTTTTTTCTGCATTCTGTTCTTTTTTTTTTCTGCTCCCGACTGCCCTGCTTCAAGGTGGCAAGCATGCTCGAGAGATGTTCTATATTCTACAGACAGCTTGTGGGCAGAACTGTTCAACAGAAGGTACCCTTAGTGCAAACACATTTGCTAAAATACAGCTATCCAATCTGCCTTTTACGGTTTTTTTTTTTAAGCAAATTGAATTACATCTTTCATAACTGCCTGTGACAGGCTGAAGTGCAGCCCACAGATTTCATATATGCCTCTAACAGCTATTGCGTTACTCGTATCCAATGACTTCCTTTGTTCGAGTTTGATAGGGTTTGGATTTGGGGGGATTTGTTTTGATTTTTGTTTCTTTGCTTTTGAGGTATGTGGGCTTTTTGTTGTTTTGTTTTTATCTTTTTGTAGGTTGGTTTATTTAACTGGGCCTTTTCCAATTGAAAAAGAAATTAAAATGTATTCCAGTCCCTCTGTTTTGCAGCGGTAGTACCATTCATACACCAATAGCCCCGTCAGGAGAGTCCCCTGGCTGCCTTCCACAAAAGGAAGGGCAGGAAATGGAACCTAGATATATAGCCAGTCAGCCTCCCCCGCAAGCCGAATAGAGGAAGCAGATGGAAGCATGCAGGATAGACCCTGGGAGCCAACCTTTAAATTCCTTGAAAGAAAGCAAGCAAGCACGCCAGGCTGCAAAAGGAAAGGGCAAAACAGCACTATGGCCCTTGACAAACCAGCAGGGAGAGGCACTGGAGAGGAAATGAGTGCCTAGGACCAGGAAACAAAACAGGCTGTTGCCAAAACAGAGGGGAGAGTGTGTGTCACCCAATCCGACACTGCGTTGAGCTAAAGCTGACTTCCCACGCTTCTCAGTGGGAGGCAGGGGATCCAGGAGAGAGTTGGTCTGGGGGAATCATTTCCTTCCCCATGTCACTGCCTGGATAGGATGGGCAGGAACATGCCTCTCCCCCTAGGAATTGCTGTGCTTGGGATAAGCATTTAGAAAGTTCCACAACAGTTTTAACAAGGCGCAGAAAAAGAATGCCTCATGGCCCGCAATCAAACCTCTGTAGAGAGTCCTCTGAACTTCCAAAAAGTAAAGAGCTGTTTTCTACATGTTTCATTTGATGGAATGACGGTGGAACGTTTTCGTTTTACTTACTTGGTATTAATCATGCCATCCTGTACACGGCCATCCTCACACCAAGCTTTCACTTCTCTCTTCATTCCTACTCAACATATTTGAAATGAAACTTCTTCTGATCCATGAAAGGGGTCTCCACTTCTTTATCTTCTCAGTAATTTTCAGCTCATAAGATACTATCTGATGCAGTTTCTTCTTTCTTGGCACAACAAAGGGTTGCACATAGTCATGATCTGGTTGTCTGTACAGTCACCTTTAATGATTTCTTCACTTCCACCCCCAATCAGAGTCACAGAAAGTGCAATTCAGAGCCGGGCGCGGTGGCTCAAGCCTGTAATCCCAGCACTTTGGGAGGCCGAGACGAGCCGATCACGAGGTCAGGAGATC
>NW_012116622.1:3037516-3097533 GCF_000951035.1 Colobus angolensis palliatus
AAAAAAACAGTAAAAGAAAAAAAAGTGATTTCTTTTAAATAACCTAAAGGAGAGTGCAGCAGAAACCGAATAGGCAACAGAATGTCTAGTGTGCTGTCCTGAGATGAGATGAGTTGCCCTTTCTCATCAGCCACTGATTTTTCTCCCTCCTCCTTGGACACTCCAGTTTCCAAGCACCTCTACAGCCGGACAGTGTCACATGTCTCCCTGGCATGATCTGTGCACGCAACCTGCTGACCCGTGGTACATCCCACCTACCACCTATGTGCCCTGGGATGCCCTTCCTTGTATTCAGCTTTTGAAATCCTACTGGCATGCCTTTCTGTAATGATCAGTCTCACCAGCTGCTTGACCCTAGTTATCCAGGTCAGGTTTGCAACTCTTCATCATTCCTGCATGTGTGTGTGTGTGACTGTCTGTAGGTAAGCATGCCTAGCATTACTGCATGTAACCTGATTTACAAGTTTCTCATGTCAGCATGATGAGTGTTGCTGTATTTTTTCATTTGTGCTTATCCTGTCTCCACTCTTAACCCCTATGGTTAAGGCCCATGTGTCCTCATTCCTTCCTCCTGCCAATACCTCTGTTGCTACCAACCCAGGATGAGTGGAATAAACTATGGTGAGTGATGGAGATACCCCAGGCAGCCACTATGCTAACCGTACTGATGCCTCCTGGAACCTACTCAGAGTCAGGGTGACCTTCCACTGTGATACCGGCCATGGCAACCTAGGAACCTTTGACAAAATAGAAACATCACTCGTCCAAGAAGAGAGAGGCAGTTTACAGATGAGAGCCCTCCCTGGAAGGAGTCCCTTTAAGCTACCTTAAATATAAGGGTCCGTCTTCAAGAACATGGCATCAGTTTTCATGTTGCTTCATTGGTGTATTTCTAAATGCTACGCTCTTCCTAGAGGCTCCCTTCAGTTTCAGGGCACTTGTAAGTCTCTGAATGAGGACCTACAGGGTTGTCCCTCTGGTCTGGATGCTTCCATCACAGAGATTTCACTGTAAATTGGGTAACATCTAGCCAAGCTTCTTTTCCAAATTGAACTTACTGGGCCAGATGCCCAAACAGAACATGATTTTATTTCCATCCCCACATCCAGCCAACAACATCTTGAAACACCAAATCTTTATTTCAGCGCAGAAGTAAAATCCTTTTCCCAGGTGCTGGTTGCTTCAGTATCGATACGGTCCGCGTTCCACCAAATCCTCCTTTTGAAAATCTTTCTAATCCATCAGAGTCATTTTTTCTCAATCTGCTGACAACATCTTTCCCCCTCTCTAAATACGTATTGTTTCCTTTATCATATTCAGATGTTTTATTCTCGCTCTCAAGATTTCTTGCTTATTTATCTTAGGCCATGGAAACTCTCATCTCTTTGTTCCCTTCCTCCTTACCTAAGCATCTTTTTTGGCCAAGCTAACATACAGGGGAAAGAGGAAACATTGCGCCTCAATGCTTAAGAAACATAGCCATGAATGCCTGGAATAGGCACTAGGTATGTAATGTCAGCATAGATCTGAAATGAGGTCTCAGGTATAAAGTATAGGCCTTGCCGAGGTAAATACTCTATGACTCTTCCAAGGGAGTGAGGATTTGGTTCCATTTTAGACCTAGTGCATGCAGACACCTAAAGAGACACTGAGTTACAGAGAAGACATCATCTTGGCATGGCACTTACAGCTTACAAATGCTATAACTAATAAATTCTCAGTAAGTGAGCAGAAATAGTGTTTCAGCATGCTTTTCCCCTGAGAGTAAAGTCGCCTCATTTTTGCATTTCCAAATCAACCCAAATCTTGCTTAACTGCATGTCTTTGCCTCCCACCATGATATGAATTCATAAAAATGGGGTAGCGAGCAAGGTTTTGTTACCAAGCCTGGACCCTTGCATAGAGGATCTGTCACACACTTTCTTGTGCCTCCAAGGAGACCACTGCTTACAATGTTATGCAGTGAGACTTTTCAGCTTCCAGAAACAGAAGCCCTACTTGTAACGGAGTTAAGAAAGCTGTAATTAAAAGGAAACATAATAAAGTTCAGCTGTTCTGCGTTTAAACAGCCCAACGCACAGCATGTTCCTTCTCTGTGTTAAAAGGAAAAGAATCTGAAGGGAACACAAATAACCCATAATCCTTTGTGGCTTTATCACATATCTTCACACTTCTCAGGGGACTATGATTTCAACTCCACAGCTCCTTGATTTACAGACTCTCCAATGTGCATGCAATCTGGTTCACAGTTCAGTCCCTGTATCTTTATTCTGTTGGCAAATATTGGAATAGAGAAGGACACCTTTATTACGCACCTCAGACAGTTCCTCTTTACCTGCAGATGGATGGGGGGTGCTGTCACCCATTTTTTAGCTTTTCACCTGACTCAGGTTACAAAAACAGTTTTCTTTGTAAATCGTAAGCACCTAAAATATCTTTCTTTATCTCGCCTACTGTAAGGCTGCTCTTTGAAAATGATTCTCCGTTGGTGAGTGATAGCACATAGTTCCAACTCAAGTTGAAATGTCTTTCTGTGTTGTAGGAAGGCTGCTTTTACCCTTCATTTGTCATAGGTTCCTTCAGACTTTGGGCTCCAGGCTGCTGCTGTGTCATAAGCTTTTGCCTGTCTTTATTGAACCTTGTCCCCAGCAGAGCCATCGCCATTTAGAGATGAATCAAGTAGGCCAGTTGAAGTCTCTGGTAGCACTAGTAGAGCCTTGTTCTTCAGCTAGAGCTTGGAAACCTCTGGGTCTTCCCTAATCAGGTGGCTGTATTTCTCTAACAAAAGACTCTTACCCAGTGATATGGAGAGAAACCATGTTCATGCGTTACTTCTATCACAGCTGCTCCTGCTCAGGGTGACCCTTGCTCCAAGTTATTCAACTGATATCAAACACTTCATTTCCCCTATTCTGCCCCTTTTCCCTAATTTGATCCCAAATAAGCCTCTCATTTTTCCATAGCAACAGTCTGGTCCATAGGAGCACATCTGAAGAAACTTCAGAAAAATAAGAAGAAGCCTAGAAACACTTTATATACTATTAGTGGTTTTAAGAAAATGAATTTTAAACTCGATTCTAGAAGGGATTTTCTTTCCGACCACTTTTTCCTGACCTCCACCTGGTGTACCCTGTCTCCCAAGTAAATATCCTTTTCAGCCAGGTACTGTGCTTGCTTTCATTTCAAGGCAGAAAATTAGGGGAAAATGGTAATTAGTGTTTAGTATTTTCAAGATCAAACCATAACTGGTGTTTAGCATTTTTTCTTAATTTCAGTGTACATGCTGAACCTGAATCAACAGCTTGTGCACAACTCCCTGAATTCATTGAGAGTCGGCAGCTCCCTGTTCTGGAAGCTGCTCACATAACACCTCCCCCTTGGTGACAACTAGATGTGGGTTGGTATTTTTATAATTACGCATGAAGTGGAATAGAATCATATGCTAGGGGAGGTACCTGGAAGCTTCTCTAAAGGGGAAGCTGTGTGATTCTCACCATTGGGTGTCTTTATGGAGGGACAGAGGTGCTTCGTACCCTTCTTTAAAGAAAAACTAGAGTGAATCATGGCCCAGCTCCAATGCCCAGCACATTTAAGCAGTAGCTGCTGGCTCAAAATATTTCCACTTATGTCCCATCTTTAAAGCCTTTTAGGACATTCCTACTTGGGATGTTTAACTTTAGAATCTAATAGAAATCCAGTGTGCCTCATCTGCTCTTTGTTTACTCTATTACACCTGTCTTGACCGAAAATGGTCAAAGAGATATGTCCCTAATGTGAATTATCTGTTATGTGGGCTGTTCACAACCTTGCTTTTAACCATCTCTGCCGCACACCCCTGCAGCAATGCTCAGGCTGTGACTTTTCTAATTTCCCACTTTGTTGAAACTCAGACCAGCTCTGCGGTGTCCTCCCTCCTCCCCACCTTTTGTTGAGCCTAACGCTGCTGCACCAAACACACTCTGGCTTTGCATGTTCTGTTACTGGCTCTGAGGAAGCACACCTTGGTTAAGTGGAATGCTGCTAGCAAAAATGGACTCCTTGCATTTGATATTCTCACTCTGGACGATTTGGATATGGTTTCCTATGAAAATGAAATCACTTTCAGGCTAAAAGGGAGCCTGAAAAATGAGACCTGGGGGAGAGATATGGAGTCGTTTATGAAATGGGATGCTTAAGTGGTAGGTTATTAAATTGTGTGAGGGTTGATGGTAAACTGCTGGTCTAGATTCTGTGTCCCTTGTCAGAAATTCATTTTAAAACTCACGGAAGATTTTGTTTTACGTTAAATCTTAGTCTAACTAGGAACAAATGTCCTGGAAATGAGTGTCCGAGGCTGCTAACTATATTGGTAAACTGAGAGACATAGTTTGTAGGCTCTCCCTCAAGTGCTCTTGGCTCTGCTCTTCTAATGGTCTATCTCCCCTGTCCCTTTAGAGGTTTCTGTTCTAAAGAATTTGAGGGAGATACACACATACACATACACACACAAATACATATATGAACACACACAGGAAGAGAGAAAACTGTAAAAAAAAAAAGAAAACCATAAAATTAGCCAAAAATGTTATTTGATATGAAAAACGACTAAGAAAAAGCACACACTCTATATGCCATATGTAGATGTTATGCCACTAAGCGCATGAGATGATTATGTATTTTTGTACAGGGCCCTGGGGAAAATGTGAGTCAAAGTCAGTGAAAGAGAGCAAATTGGACTGCCCCATTTAAACAGTAACTCAAACTCAAACTATGCTTGCTGGTTCTCTAAAGTTTATTTTTAATCATCTTTAAACTGGAGCAAACTGAAGTTTTATAATTTGCATAGTCTTTATTTTGACTTGACTCACACATTTTCACATTTAAAAATAATCAACATTAGAGGATGACTCCTTCCCCCACCTCCAAATAATATCATGGCCCTAAGATTTAAGAAAGTTAACATTTTGGTAAAGAAAACATTCTAAATGGGATTTAAAACGGGATTTAATACCCACTAGAAACAACCTGAGAAGTTGCATTCTCATCTTTCCTTCCATACAGGACTTATGAGGCAATTTTATGGCCTTTCTTTGAAAGTTTCCATGGCAAATTTTTTCTCAGAATGTACTGCTTAATAGCAAATGATCGTGTTGTTGTTTTTTTTTTCTCTTGTTCATGAAGATGGTTTTTCAGGACACTCAAATCAGACTTCCATTTTGTTTCATGTTGTTATCAACATGAAACATTCCCTTTGAATAAGAAATGGTAATGACCTAAGGCTTCCTTCCCTTTTCAGCCTAGACTCCCCCCTCTCTCCTTATCCTAACTTCAAACAATTTTTTTGGAGTTAATATTTAGTGCTCCTCATCAAATCAATTAAAGATATTAATTGGAAGATGAGTCTCTTTTTAGATGAAGTTTTTAAAAAAGTATATAATCTCCAAGCAATTCTCTGATACTCTCATATCTCCATAACTTTAATTAAATGTCAAGGGCAATTATATTCTCTCTTGCAATTAAATAATCTTAAGTGTATATGACAGCGGCAAGTAATAAGTATTTGAAATATATATATGGCCAGGTTTTTTTTTAAGTAAACCGTATTATTTATTTCATGTCATTGTACATCAGATTCTAGTAATTCATGTAAAATTCTCCTTCCCTTAACTCACTATTCATAATTGTTATATAAAAGTAATATATTGTATTGTTCGTTGATCAGCAAAATGAAATGCAAAGAATGTGGAATGTAAAAATAAACCAAAGTTAGTTTTCTAAAATATGAAATTCAATAAATACATTGCCCTATATGCTGTAGTTAAATAAAATTACTGTCTGAGAACAAAATCAACACCATGAAATTTCAGGCCAAAAGAAACAGAGCTTGTGAACATACCCTCATGCTTAATTAAAATGTTCCAACATTCATACCATTATTTTTCTCTCTCTCCCTCAAAAAAAATATTTCATTTTGGGAAGATCATAAACCACACTTTGGTTGCCAGAGGTGGAAACATCAGCAGTGATTTCAACAATGGCAGTGTTGTCTTAAGCACATCACTCACAGACTGTGAGTTACATGTGGCCAGGGGGTTGAGGGGAAGGTAAAGTTTTCTAAACTTTCATGTAAATTGTTTTGTAATTTGGTGACATATAAGCTGATGTTTTCTTCTGCTTCTTTCCCAATTTTATTTTGTGACTCTCCCTAGGCTTTCTGCCTTTTTAGGAGAAAAATAATTTACACTACCAAGATGGCAACATAAGTATTTCTATAAATATCCCAGCTCGCAGATATAGAATTTTTAATATGAAAATTTTTTTTGCTTTTTTTTTACTGTTTAGAATTTGTAATTTTATTTCTGACATTTAATTAAGGGAATCTGAATTCTAGCAGCCAAATGTTTACCATCAATCCTGGAATAGATTTTAAATGTGTACTCATTCTATTAATAATAATTGGACTATTTATTTACTTAGAATTTAACCTACTTTGGAAAAAACAAAAAGATCTACAAATTTCTAATGGTGAAGCCACAAGAGGTTGAAGGGCCTTTAGGTTTCTAAATATTTAATGGGGTCAGTTTATGCTTCACTACTCTAACATTTACTGCTGAGGTTTTTCTTTGCAATACATTCCTTTTTCGTGACATTTGTTATGCATTGTAGAGGCTGTGTTTTGAACTATGAATCAAGTTAGAAATAAAGAGGTCCCATTTAAGATGTACAAAATTGAGCCATAGGGATGCCTATCAAAAAAATATTTCTGTATAAGAGCTCCCTTTAAAGATATATGATATAATACATGTAATAAGTTCTCAGATTTGCTAATTTCATGTTTCTGTGAAATCATCAGGGGGGAATTTTGACAGCGCTTTTGACGCAGAGAAGGGTGTTGGGACAATTGTCATCGCAAAACCTTTGGATGCAGAGCAGAGGTCCATCTATAATATGAGTGTGGAAGTCACTGATGGGACAAATGTTGCTGTCACTCAGGTGAGATGTTAAATTACAGAATAGCAGGAATGCTGAAATAGCTGCCAAAGTCAGGGGTGCAAGCAATGAAAAAAAAATGTAATGGAAGTAGTAAATTATGTCCATGGTTTTCTAGTGTTTACAAAAACTATTTTCAAGAACAATTAAGAAAAGGGATTCTGTAGATGATATCATAGGACTTAGCTGCTGCTTTCAAGAAGCTGTGATTGATCATGCATGGAAAAGTGATGCGTGTTTGTTTCCTGATCATCTACTGTAGATTTATCTGTTTGACAATAAAGTCAACTTTCCTTGAATTTACAAAGAGGAGGACATCTATTTTACTTGAGTTAACACACCATGTTATTCTTTACCTCCTCTTTTTTTTTTTTTTTTTAGTCACAGAAAGTTATAGCTAAAGAATACCTAAGAGTCCAAATTCATTTATAGACTTAGATAAGCTAAGTAATGTATCCAAGGTCATGCAGCCTTAGTAAAGAAAAAGGACTGGGATCTAGGTGTCCTGACTCTCTTCTGCCTTTCTAGCCTCTTTATCCTTGCTGTCTGTATAGTAGAACCCCTTGGTTGTGGTGAGAGGTTAAAAACACCAGTGGCTGGACCCCAGCCACAGAAATCCTATATGATTCTGATATGCAGCCAGGGTCGAGGACCACTCCTCATACTTTGCAACCTGAGCACATGTGAAAGGGCATTGAGAGCAGGAGGAAAAGAAAATCTTTGGGCTTCTCATGTGGCTCAGTACATCTTTCTGAGACTAGCACAATGTTACATATCAATATGAGGCAGACTTGTACTAAATATGAGAAGATTTTGTTGTCTTATTTTTTAGCACCAGAGACCTAGGCCAGTTATGGCAGAGAGCTGGCACATATGCATATGCTGTAACCCCTCTCTTAGTCCCTGCTGAGCTCTGAGGTTCCTCTAACCCCAGAAGGCATCACTAATTCATCAAGGCCCATTTTTCTGCTGAGCCCAGATGTGTCCTTAGAATCTTTCTGAACACAGTGCTTCAGGTGGTGAAGATGGAATTTTTGCCAACCCTGAAGCAAGCATTGATTCATCTTAAATATGATGTAAGCATTTGCAACTATGTTGTTTTAAAAAGAAGAGAGGATGAATATTTCATGTGTTTGCCTAGCCAGCTGCCTCTTAGTTTGAGACTATTTGAAAAATATAATGAAACTCTTTCCTTTGAATCTATTTATAATCAAAGAATGGTAGAATTTGAAGAAAACAATAGGGTTCATTTTAGTACAACTCCTTTACTTTTCATTTGAATAAACTAAAACCTTAGAGAGGAGAAGTGACTTGCACATAATACAGCAGCCAGTGTGAAACAATTTCTGATCCTCCAACCTGTGTCCTTTCCCAGTAACTAGGATGATCATATGACCCTGTTTGCCTTAAAGAGCCCCGTTTATGTCTGTGGCATTGGCGTAATTATTCTCCTTCCCTTAACTGACTATTCATAGTTGTTATATAAAAGTAATATATTGTTCATTGATCAGCAAAATGAAATGCAAAGAATGTAGAATGTAAAAATAAGCCAAAACTAGTTTTCTAAAATGTGAAATTCAATAAATACAGCCACAGAAGTCCTATGTGATTCTGACATGCAGCCAGGGTCAAGGACCCCATTAACTCTCAAAATTGCCCCATTTGGGACAATAAATTATATGGTCACCCTATCGAAAACCATACTGTTCCAGGGTATTTTCAAGGCTAACATATAGACACATGGAAAGAACCCATGGCTGGGGTGTTATGAGAGCCACACAGTCCAAAAGCACGCCCCCGAAGACTAATACAAAACAACCCACCTGCTGTATTGCTGTCTTAAGTGTTAATTCATTTTAAATGGGAATTGAAGTTTTAAAAATTAGCCTTGTCTTAGCGTATTCAACCTTGACTTTTTAGTGCCACTTAAAAACATAAGACATATTTGAGTAAAATACAAATAAAGCATGAAACCGTATTCATTTCCAGACTTTTCTCCAGAGTTTCATACCAGTTGAATTAAATGGTATTCAGTATGCCCAGAATACCATTATGGATATTTTAAAAATTGAATATTTTTGGAACAAGTGAATGAATAGTAGATACATATTCAGCAGAGTCTACGCAGCAAATATGCTAGATCTCCAAAGCACAAAACTAATTCATGTTAACAACAACAAAAATTATCAATGATACTTTTACTTTAGAATTTTATTAGAACCAGATGAGAAATCATTTAACAGCACTTGTTCCACAAATATCTTTAGAGTTCTTACCATGGGCTAGGAGCAGTTCTAGATGCTAAGTACTAAGGTCACAATGATTCAGAGTTTTAAATCCAGGTGACTGACATGCGCTCATTTTTTTCAAGTTAATATGGAAACATGTATTATAAAACTTTGAATGTACACACCGTTTGAGTCCTGTTTTTGTTTATTTTATTTCTGACTAGTATACAGTTAGGCTTATCTCCAGGGCTGTCTAGAAGGAGTTAGAGAATTAGGTGAACTTTGAGGCACCTTCTGGCAGGGCCAAGATAAGGTAGTTAATAAAGGATGCCAAGAGATTTTCTTGTCAAAAGCATTCAAGTCACTCTGTGTCTCCAGAGTCATGACCTTTGTACGAAGTGGGAACTAAGAGTTTCCAAAGTACATACCTGTATGTCATTGGTATTACCATCAGGAAGTCATTACTCTGTCTACTGAGCTATCTTAGGGCCTGACCAGCTCACCAGCCCCTGCCAATCCAGGCCTCTCTCATATTTACCACAGCTTTCCCGGCGGTGGTGGCGGGAGTGCTTCTTTGAATTAGTCAGCACCCTCCATGTCAAGAACACTTTTACAAAAGGATGTTTTGCGAAATAAAAGGCATTCTGGATTTCTTTTAGAAACCATGAAAGCATGTTCCCATGCATGACCCTGGGCAACTTAATGATTCTACCATCAAACAGATAACCTTCGCCATATAACTAAATAAATGTCCTGTAGCCCCAAAACACCTGTTCAGTTTTCCTGTGGGAACTTTTCTCTGCTTTGTTCATTTGGAATCATAAAACATGATATGACAGGGCTTCAAGTCATCATAAACAACATGTTGAACTTGGCTTCACAAATGTCAAATAAATCAGATCCTCAGTGATTCTGTGTCCACATGAAAACCCTTCCTTCACCTTCAGTTTTGTCCTATTCTCCCAACTCTCACAGGATTCTTGTGCCTCAGAGCTACAATATCTAATGATAAACATCCTTTTCTTTACTGAGATTCCTCAGTGTGAGCACAAAACATAAGAAAGTCCTGTGGGTTTTAGGCTGAAAAGATTCCAGTGAACTAAAGGTAAGAATACAGCATCCCAACATTGACAAAAACCTCCTAGCAAGATGGACAAGGGCCTCTGCATAAACTAGTTCTTTATTTTGTAGGGGATATTATTATGCTTTTTGTAATACAGTGTTAGTATTTGGCAACATGGGCTTTGTAGCAGGTAATTTTGCATCCCAATCTCCACTCTGCCACAAAACAGATGAGTCACCTCAAGCAAGTCACCTAACTTCTCTGCACCCTGGTCTTCTTGTTTGGAGGTACCAATACCTACAACATGGGAGTTGCTATGAGGATTACATGAGTTTATGCATGCAGAGTATCAGCATGAGGTCTAAATGTAGTAAGAATTCAGTTAATACTAGCTACTGCTGCTGTTGTTATTATTCCTATCACCTGTTAGTTTCTCTGAGGCACACATGGAATTTACCTCAGATGAAGTGCCTCAGATGAAGTGGAAGATCCAGTGGCTGCATCCCCGTCCTTTAGTGAGGGCTATTCTGGATACTTTCTGACTTGTTCTGGGGTGGAAAGTGCAAGACAGTGCCTTAAGGCACCCTCAGTGCACATGAGGTAGAACTTGTCAAGGGCTCTGTGGCCACACCAGGCCAAAGGTATCTTAGTGGGCTTTTCCCAGTTCCTCATGTGCCATCCCAGGATAGCTGCCTTTGGTGGCTCTGTAATAGTCTTCTCTTTGCCTAAAATCAATTGGCAATTTTTAGTGCTCACTGTGTCCCGAGAATTATCCCAAGTTTTAAAAGCTTATTCATTCTCTACACTACTAATGTTGTGGAATGATAGCAGATAGTGCATGAACTGGCACCGGAATTAGCAATTCCCTGAACCAAAGAATGACTAATGTTCACTGGAGTGATTTTAAACCAGCACCCTGATGCCTTCTTATCCAGACCCCTGCCCCACTTCAAATCCTGCTGTCTCTAACAAACCCATGCAAATCAGGACCTAGTTATACAAACAGCTTGAACCCTACAAAACAGTTTGCGTTCCTAAAAGATCCTTGAAGCCCATGAACTGTTAATAAATTTTGGCATGTGTATATGTTTTTCTAGAGAGAAAGTCCATAATTTTCATCAGATGTTCAAATGGGTATGTGATCTAAAAATGGTTAAGATAAACTAACTCCTTAACACTTTTTTTTTCAGCCAGTAACTCTAGTTAAAAATTTCAACATGCAGCCCCCGACACTCCCTGAGAAACATATGCACATACCTGGGGGAATCATTGTCCTCTGAAGGCTCCCCAGCTCTGTCACTGGGCTGCCTGTTATCCATGGTGTTTCAAAGCACTATTGTTCTGGGTTAAGAAGGACTGTTTGTCCACCAAAGCCCTGGACAGCAAACAGGAAATTAACTCTCTTTGAGAATTTATTTTTTTTTAAAAGGAAGAGTCTGTGGGAGAAAGGGGTACTACCAGTACTAAACATTACAGAAGTGTTCCTCGTGTTAATGTCTTAGAAGCCCAGAGATGAGTGAGGATGTCTGAAGGGTGTCTGGCATAGGGCGATGAAAAGGTTGAAGGAATCAGTACTGTGTCTGGTTGGAAAAGAGTTGAGGAATCACAAGGAGCATTGGCTATTATGAGCAGGGGAGGAATAGAGAGTATCCAGGTAGAAACAGAGGCCCATAAGGAGTGGGAATAATGAAATGCCTAAGAGGATGGGGTTATCATCCATCCAAACATAAAGTAGCACTACAAAGTCATTTTAAGAGGAATTCTACCCATAGTGCCCAGACTGTGGTCTTTACATACCGCTTACCATGGAAAGGAGTCGGGATTCTGCATAGAAATGGATAATTGCAGGTTTGGAGCAGGAGCCTAGGGCATCTTTTCCTGCTAGAAAAGCCTACTGGAATCATGGTAAAGCATGACAAGAGGAAACTCAAATGGATTTCCACTGATTAAAGATGGGATAATATGAATATCCAAAAGAGTAATGGAATAATGACTATAACAGACCGAAACACATGAAATAGATTTAAAAACCCAAGTGTTTACATATATTTATCCTTAAAAACAAAATCATTTAACTCTTACAGTTACTCAGTGAAGCAGGTGCTATTTGTGGTAGGCAACAGGGCTCTCCTACCTTCACTTCCCCAAGAAGATGTTCATGTTCTAATCTTTGGATTCATGAATATGTTATGTTACATTGCAAATGGGACTTTGCAGATATGATTAGGGTATAAATCTTAAGATACAGAGAGGATCCTGGACTATCCAGGTAGGCCCAGTCGAATCACAAGAGCCCTTAAGCACATAACTCTCCAGCTGGAGTCAGAAGAGAGGCAGCAAAAGGGGAAGTAAGAGATTCAAAACGTGAGAAGGACTTGAGACATCATTTCTAACTTGAATGTGAAAGCAGCAACATGGCAAGGAATTAACGCAGCCTTAAGGAGAGAGAGACTCCCAGCAGACAGCCAGTAGGGAAACCAGAGACCTCCATTCTACAACCACTTGGAACTATATTTGGTCAACAACCTGAATGAGCTCAGGGCAGTCATCCCCAGAGCTTCCAGAAAGGAACACATTCATGCCAACCCTTGAGTTCGGCCTTGAGTCCTCACCTACACAACTATGAGATAATCAGTGTTTTAAGCTTCTAAGTTTATGGTAACTTATTTTTTTTTTTCCAGGACAGGGTCTCACTCTGTCACCCTGGCTGGAGTGCAGTGGCACAATCACGGCTCACTGTAGCCTGGACTTCCTGGGCTCCAACAATCCTCCCACCTCAAGCCTCCCAAGTAGCTGACACTATAGGCATGCACCACCACACCCAGATAATTTTTGTATTTTTTTTAGAGCTGGGTTTTTGCCACGTTGCCCAAGCTGGTCTTGAACTCTTGGGCTTTAGTGACCTGCCTGCCTCGGCCTCCCAAAGTGCTGGGATTATAGATAGGCATGAAGCACTGCACCCAGCCTATAGTACAAATAGAAAAATAACCTACTACTGTCATGCCTGTTTTACAGATAAGGAAAGAGAGGCAAAGCAAGGTTAAATAACTAGAGTAGATCAGGATTTATATCCAGGTTCCAGATCCTGCTCTCTTAACCACTACACAATGCTGTCTCTTAAAAGCAACATTGGCCGGGCGCAGTGGCTCAAGCCTGTAATCCCAGCACTTTGGGAGGCCGAGACGGGCGGATCACGAGGTCAGGAGATCAAGACCATCCTGGCTAACATGGTGAAACCCCGTCTCTACTAAAAATACAAAAAAAAAAAACTAGCCGGGCGAGGTGGCGGCGCCTGTAGTCCCAGCTACTTGGGAGGCTGAGGCAGGAGAATGGCGTAAACCCGGGAGGCGGAGCTTGCAGTGAGCTGAGATCTGGCCACTGCACTCCAGCCTGGGCGACAGAGCGAGACTCCGTCTCAACAAAAAAAAAAAAAAAAAAAAAAAAGCAACATTAAATTTTTGATATCTGTTCTAATGCAGGAAAAGAAACTCACCTGGCCCTACTAGTTATGAAGGAGACACTCTTAAGATGGCAGCTTGGGGAACGTGATGCTGCGTGTGGCTATCAGAATGTCTGATAGTCAGCCATTCAAAGAAGAGAGCAAAATACGTCAGCCTCCTTATAGCTCTCACTTCAACCCACTGAGCTTTTGGGCCCTAGAGACACACATTACCGAGGATGAGAAATTATGAATTTTAGCAACTTTCCCCATATATCTGCCAAACCAATCTGAGTTACTGAATCATCAGAGCAAGTTTAAATGAAACTAGAACATGGCTCTTTCAAAGAGTTAATGGATGAAAATACATAGTAATATAGGATACCTGGTATTTATATAATAATTATTGCAGTAATAAGGTTTTTTTTTTTGTTTTTTGTTTTTTTGAGACAGTCTCACTCTATCACCCAGGCTGGAGTGCAGTGGTGCAATCTTGGCTCACTGCAACCTCCACCTCCCAGGTTCAAGCAATTCTCCTGCCTCAGGCTCTGGAGTAGCTGGGACTACAGGCGCCCACCACCATGCCCAGCTGACTTTTGTGTTTTTAGTAGAAACGGGATTTCCCCATGTTGGCCAGGCTGGTCTCGAACTCCTGACCTCAAGTGATCCACCCACCTTGGCCTCCCACAGAGCCACTGCACCTGGCAATAAGGCTCATTCTTAAGCTTCTTTTCCCTGTAACGCTGGGATACTTAAATCAGGTGTTATCATTACACTCATTTCCAGTGAGAAATTAAGACACAGACTGCTTAGGTGGCCTGCCTAGTGTACACAGGTAAAAAGATAAAAACCTGCTTCTTCTCAAAATCATATACGAGTCCAGGGACATTTTCCTACACTTTTATATATATATGAAATACACATTTTCAACTCATTATTGAAATTATCTGGTATAATGAAAGGAGCACCAACTCAGAATTAGGCAACCCAAGTTGAAGTTAGCACTTAACCAATTGCTGTCTGTGTTACTACAGAAGGCAGCTCAGTCGTTCTGAGACTCAGTTTCTTCGGCATAATGAGGATAAAACTTTACATGCCTCATAAATTATAAGATGAAATAAGCTATTACGGACCCTGTGATATGCTAGACACAGGCTTTATTAATGTTTATTTCTCAACTTAAAATTAGCTATAAAATATGTGTGTGGCTATTATTGTTATTATGAAAAAGAACAGAGACAGCCATGTCCAAATTATAATCTAAAAGTTACATTAATTTGATTCAGGGACTTATGTGATTTTGTGGTTTTAATGTTTTTCTTATTCAAGTAATCCTTTAGACTTATAAAGGTAGGAAGGCCAGGCACGGTGACTGACACATATAATTCCAACATTTTGGGAGGCTGAGGCAGGAGGATCCCTTGAGGCCAGGAATTCAACACTAGCCTGAACAACACCGTGAGAACTTATTTCTGCAATAATAATAATAATAATAATTTTTTAATTAGCCAGGTGTGGTGGTCACACACATATATAGTTTCAGCTACTTAAGGGGCTGAGGCAGAAGGATCACTTGAGCCCAAAGGTTCAAGGTTATAGTAAGCTATGATCATGCCCTGAGACCCTGTCTCTAAAAAAAATTAAAGGCCTGGGTACAGAGGTCATGCTTATAATCCCAACACTTTGGGAGGTCAAGGCAAGAGGATTGCTTGAGCCTGGTTGTTCAAGACCAGCCCAGAATTTACAAAAACTAAAAAAAACTAGACAGACGTGGCACACGCCTATAAGTCCCAGCTACTTGGACGGCAGGATGATCCCCTGAGCCTGGGAGGTCAAGGCTGCAGTGAGCCATGATCACACCACTACACTCCAAAGACCCTCTCTCAAAAATTAATTAATTAAAATAAAATTTAAAAGATAGGAAAATCAACTTGTATCTGTATGCTCCACAGCCAAATTTGAAATTAAAAAATCTCTTTCAGATAATCTCCAAAAATTCTAAAACCTCACAAAGGCAATTAATGAAATTGGCCAGTCTTTCTGCCAAAGGACTTGCATGTATTGGGGCTGGTAGGGCTGTGACCTGAATTCCTAAGGTTAGTCTTGACCTTCAGTGCTTTGAGGATTTCATTCCTCCTCTGTCATCTCTAACTGCTGTGTTTGGAGTTTCTAATTGGCCTGCTTCCTTTAAAAGTAGGTTTTTACCTTGAAGATGTAGATTTTGTTTTATGGCCTCCCTTCATCCTGAACCTACTTAAAAGTGGAGAAGAAACAAATCACTTTTGCTAAAGCTGCTCTATGATTCCCTAGAACAACAGACTCCCACAGGGCATCTCCCTCATCAGGGTTTTTCTTTCATCTCCTTTTCTGTCATCTGCCTCTTGGCAGTGAAAAAAGCAGTGGCTGGCTGGGTGCGATGGCTCACGCCTGTAATCCCAGCACTTTGGAGGCCAAGGTGGGCGGGTCACGATGTCAGGAGTTCGAGACCAGCCTGGCCAACATAGTGAAACCCCGTCTCTACTAAAAATACAAAAATTAGCCGGGGGTGGTGGAATATGCCAGTAGTCCCAGCTACTTGGGAGGCTGAGGTGAGAGAATCACTTGAACCTGGGAGGCAGAGGTTGCAGTGAGCCAAGACCATGCCATTGCACTCCAGCCTGGGTGACAGAGCGAGACTCCATCTAAGAAAAACAGAAAAAAAGGCACTGGCCTACACTTCCCTTGTGTATTTAGATTAGGAAAATGCTGGAACAACTACAAATGTATACAGATAAAATAAGGCAGCAAGCCAAATCTTAAAATGTAAGACTTTCTTTTTTAATTAAAAAAAAAAAAAAAAGCCCTACAGCAAGTTGTGGCAGCTCATGCCTGTAATCCCAACACTTTGGGAGGCCAAGGTGGAAGGATCACTTGAGGCCAGGAGTTTGAGACCAGCCTGGGTAACACAGCGAGAACTCATCTCTACAAAACAAAAAATTAGCCAGTCCCGATGGTGCACTCCGATTGTCCCAGCTACTTGGGTGGCTGAGGTGTGAATCTGAAACTGCAGTGAGCCATGATTGTGCCACTGTGCTCCAGCCTAGGAGACAGAGGAAAGTCCTGTCTCATAAAATAATAATAATAAAATTTTACTGTGTGTAATAGATCTGGGCTTGACAACTTATGAGGAGATCAATTTTTGAAAATAGATTCTAATTTTAAAGGGACCAGGGATCTTTATATTTAAAATAACCTCATATGAATTTTCCTGAAATGAGAATGGAATCAGTTATCTACTTTGTAAATTAGGATTTCTCTATAGCAAAGTACATAATATTTGTACACATTGTAATGTATAAATGTTACGTGCATTTACTTTTAATGTGTGTGTAACTTAATCCACATGGAAATGATAGGATGAGGTGAATACAGAATTGGCTCTGTAATACCTGGGGTTGAGTGTGGCCTTGACATAGGGACTTCAGCCATATGTTTTAACTTCTCTAATTCTCATTTTCCCCGCTGGTAAACCATAAATAATAAAGTCTAGGAAATGAATGTGATACAGATTTATAAACTGTAGAACAAGTACAAGCTGATGTGATATTTCTACTTATACATTCAAAAACAAAACTTACAAGCTTGAGGAGAATACAAGGGGCTTCACCCTTGAAATCACAACTATAGAATGTTTTAAATACGGTTTTGAAATGCCAGCAGAGGCAGAAGAGAATTTCAGTAATTTAGGACTTAATTGGTTCTAATAAAAGACAGCGCCTTCACCCTACAGCTTGCCCCATGGACACTTTATACCATGAGCCTTTGTGAAGCAGAGCTTGGCATCTACCCAGACTTAGCTTAGAAGAGCCTGCAAAACCCAAAGTGTTTGTGGTGGGCAGCATTGAAACCAGCTCTGAAGAGACTTCCTATATTCGGGTTTCCTCCTGCTTTGATTTCATTGTATTTCTTTAGGCATTTCAATTACCATTTTGAACACAACATCTTTGAGAGTTACTTTGCTTTGTTTGTTAGTTCAGGGGCTCACAAATGGCCCCGACTGTGGGAAATAAAAAGTAAATGAGGAGAAGGAAGTCTTTTACAGAGAAACACTTGTTCTGACTGTAGATTAGGCTTAAGACAAAGCAAGCAAAAAGAGGCAAGCTTTTCAAGAGCACATCAACTTTGAAACTTCATGAAGGTCAGGGCAGGCTTGCTGGCCGGAAAGGCTTTTTCCTCCCATTAATATAACTGAACACAAATATTTTAGCATCTTGACTAAGTTAACTTGAACTTTCTGAATGAAAGAATTGGCATTCAAAGAATCCAGTATGGTTCTGCAAATACAGTGGAGATAAGAACAATACCCAAAACTTTACTGGCACACTTTTTAACCCTTTTTCTACCACAAACTACTACAGGGCAAACTTGTCCCATATCCAGCTGACTCTGAATGGCAAGTTATCCCAGCATAGAGGTGGTAGCACCACCGCTTGTCTCTTCCTCAAAAAAGGCATATTTGTACCAAAGTGAGTGATAGTGCAGCCATTTAAGCGGATAGCCATAATCTGGTTGCATTTATTTTTAAAAGTAAATAATGTTCTGAAATATAGCCAAACACTAGCATAATATTTAATGGAGAATAACTAGAGGATTTTTTCTATTAGTCAGGAATCAGACAAGAGCATCACTATGTTCACTACTATTTACTGTCATGCTGTGATAGCCAATGCAATTAGACAAGATAAACCAGTTTGTGTCATAAAGAAAAAGGTAGAACTATCTCTGTTTGCATGTAGTATAATTATATATCGGAAAAACTCAAAAGACTGAAAAAAAACTTCTATAAGTGATAGGAAAATTTATTAAAATAACAGGTTAAAAATTTAACATACAAAAATCTATAGCCTACATATATATAACCGAAAAAAAAAAAAAACAGTGAAGTATATATTGGAAAAGAAGACTCTATTTAGGGTAGTACATATATAAACTTTAAAATGTGTTCAAAACCTATTTAAGGACAACTAAATGTTACCAGAAAGGTAAAACAGTAGATTGAACAAATGAAAAAAGACAAACCATATTCTTGGATAGGAAGACTACATTAGAAAGAAGTCAGTTTTCCTTTATTAACCTGTCCTTATAGCATAATTGCAATTAAAAATACTATCCAGTTTCTATCAGGTGCTATACAGGTTTATTAAGAAGAACAAGCGAGAATAGCCAGGAAAACCATGAGAAAGAAGAAAAAGAGAGCCTAGCCTTTCCAAACATTAAAATGTACTATAAAGCCTCTATAATTAAGACATTTTGGTACTGATACATGAGAAGTCAGATAAACCAATGGAGCAGAATAGAACATCCAGAAATATGCTAACTGCATGTGTAAATATAGAGTACAATAAAGGTGGCTTCTCAAATCAGTGGGAAGTGATGGTCTTCTAAAGAGTAGCATTGAGATAAATGGAGAGCCATATGGAAGATAATCGCAGTATGCCAGGAAAAATTCCAACTTGATTAGCGATGTAAATGAAAGAAAAGAAAACATGCAAATGCATATTTTAAAATGAATGTGTCCATTTATAACCTGAAAGCTCAAAAAATATTCTAAACTATGAACTAACATCCAGAAATAATAAGGAAAAAGATTAATATATTCACTTTTACATGGCAAAAAAAGAAAAAAAAACACCATAAGCAAAATAAATATACATGACAAAATTGAAAGCATTTTTTCACCAAACTTCCAAAAATAAAGAACGAGAGGCCATCTAACCTGTAGAAGAATAAGATGAGATACAAATAATTTAACAGAAAAAGAAATGCAAATGGGTCTTAAATATATGAAAAGTTTCTCCAACCTCACTAAAAAATAAGAGAAAGGTAAATTAAAACTATACTGAAATGCCGTTTCTCATCTATCAGATTGGCAAAACATCTAGAAGTCTTACTACATATTATGTTGGCAAGGTTGTGGAAACAATCATTCTTACATATTATCATGAGAATGCAAAATGATAAAACCATTGGGCAGGGGAAATATGGAAACATATATAATAATAAAACTAAGCACCTGTACTTTGATCCAACCATCCCAATTCTAGAACCCAAATATATGCTAGCAAAAAATATTTTTAAAATGGGCACGAGGCTCTTCCTTGCACACTCTTTCTAAGATCAAAAATTGGAGACATCTTAAATGAACACCAGTAGAAAAGTAGTTGAATTAACTGATTCATCTACTCACTGGAAGAGTGTCTCTGTACCTCTATGGCATTATCTTCAGGATATAATGCAGGGTTTCTCCACAGCAGCACGACTGATATTTTGGGTCAGATAGTTCTTTATTGCGGGGGCTGTCCTGTGTGTTGTAGGAGGTTTAGCAGCATCCCTGGCCTGTACCTATTGGATGTCAGTAACAGCCCTCCTCCAAGTGTGACAACCAAAAATGCCTCCAGACACTACTGAATGCCCCCTGGAAGACAAAACCCTCCCCAGTTGAGAACTGATGTTAATGTTATGTTAACTGTAACTGTAATGTTAAATGAAATAGCATGGCAGGGAAGAGTGTATAAAGTATGTTTATATTAACAAAATGTTTGGTGAGTAAACCATACATTTTTGTACAGTTATCTGTAGGAGAAGGGAATAGAGTGTAGGAGGAAGGTATAGAAGCTGAACTACTTTAAATATATTTTTTTTTTGTAAATTTGACTTTGATACCTTTACATATAATATTAAATTAAATATTTAAAAAGCAAGTCTAAAATTTGAACACAAATGGAAACAAATGATGTTAGATGTCTATCTAGTTGGTGGCACATCTACACCAAGAAGATCTATTCTAAGTGACTTTGAACACACTGCTTTGACTATATATTCCTAGTTGGATAAATTCCTGGTTATTCTTGCTTGTTCTTCTTAAACCTGTATAGCACCTGATAGAAAGTAGATAGTATTTTTAATTGCAATTATGCTATAATAATTGCAATTATTTATCCAACTAAGAATAAATTATAATTTATTTTATTATTATAATTATTATAATTGTACATATATAATTATAAAAATAAATAAAAAGAACAAAATAATATGAAAATTATTTTTAATGATCATAATTATAATTATAATAAGAATATTGGAATTATTCTGAGATTTTTGTGCATGTGGTTCAAATAAAGCAATGAATAATTTTGATGACGTCATTAAGCATGAGAAATTTCAGCATGAGGAAAAGGAGATACAAATGTAAAAACAATGAGACTAAGTAAAAACCTTGATGCTCTAATTTTTAATAGGAAGTAGCAATATGAACTCATGAAATATTTATTTTTATAAAACCACAAACCTTTCCTGACTCTGTCCAGTGAATAAAACTGAAACATAATAGCCAATCCAGTAGCAATAAGTATTCCTAGCAATGGATCATGGTATCTAAATATCATTTCTAACTAAAAAGAAAACAAGCCATTTTGGAGAAATGGGTAATTCAAGATTGGGGCAGAAAATGTGCAAAATGACACTGGAAAAAATTACTAGTAGCAATTATCAGAAAGCAAGGAAGCTATCTTAGACTACTAGGGTTATGTCAAAAGATGTCAAGAACTAACTGGAAGAGGCTCCTACAGGCCAAGGTAGGGCTATTTATGCATCATTAATATAATAACTGCAATAGAGAGGAACAAATCGGATGTTATTAAATTCATGAGTTCATAATAATGGTTGAAAAAGAGCACCTCATTTGTCACTTTGGGAGGAGCTAAGGAACCAACTCACTATTTCAAAATAATAAAGGGAAAGAATTATTTATCCTACCTTTCCTATATGAAATGTACTTCACAGTAACCAAATAGTTGAGAAGTTTCTTTTTAGGGAACTATTCCAGCTAATAAATAAAGAAGAAAATAATAGAATTAGAACATTATCAATCTGAAATTTTTAATGAATTATCTGTATAATGATTGCCAGTGTCTGCTAATATCACAGAACAAGAGAGAGAACCAGATACTATGTATCTCCAGATGGAAGTACACTAAATCACTCATCAAGGATTTTTGTCAAAAAAAAAAAGCAAAGAACAAGAAAAAAGGAAACTGAATCTTAGCAAATCTTTTAGATCAAACAATTTATAAGAACTACAGGGTACAGAGGGACATGTAAAACAAAACCACAGGGGCGCTATGAGGAAAATTCAGACTGTGGAAACTAAAGAAAAAATGGCTCAGTTTCTTCAATACTAGCAATAACACAGTAAAAAATCCAAGGAAATAGTAAGAGAAGAGTTTGAAGGAGAACCTATAAATTAAAATATAATTAACCCATTTATGGATGTATCAACCAAATGCAATGTTTGGACCTTATTTGCATATCTTGATTAAAAGAAATTATGAATATATATATGCATATATGTGATTAAAAAATACTTAAAAACAATTAGAGAAGAATGAACACCAATGGGCTGTTTGATGATATTAAGGAACTACTCTTTTCTCTGCTTAGGTGCAGCAATGGGATTGTGTGTGTTTGTGTTTATTCTAAGAGTCCTGTCTTTTAAAGATGCATACTGAAATTACGTGATGGGTGGGATTTGCTTAAAATAATATGGGGAAATAGGCAGGGACGAGTGGCAGTATGATGAAGCCAGATTAGCAATTGATTATTATCAAAGCTGAGTGATACACACTGGAGTGTTCATTGCACTATTTTATATTTGTCTGAAAATTTACATAACAAAATGCTTTATGAAAGAAAACAATTAGGAAACTTATTGGGAAACTTCATACCTTAGCTGTCATTAGAGCCACATTCTTTGCTAGACCCCTCCTATCAGGACAACCGCAGTGTGTGGACACTGCCATTGAGAAGCTGTGATTGCTCTGAGTCCACCTCATGGGCTCCTTTGCCTCTTCTGTGCTCCTTTTCCCATTCGGTCACTGCCTCCACAGAAGTCCACCAAGAGAAACACATAATCAGAACTTAAGATAATGGCACCTTAACAAACTAAGGTCACCTTGTGATCATATACTTTGCGCATCAAAGAATTCCACAGAATTATCACCTTCAAGTGGCTGTTGCAGCTGTTCAATTAATAGTGAGAATATTGATCAGCTCATAATTTATGTTCCTGCTAATATAAACTACTGGTTTATTGTCAACCTCTAATTACAGAGTGCTTTTATAAGAGAGCTTCCTCTGTGTTGCAAGAGCTACTAGAAGCTAGGATCCAAGGACATGGAAGGGGGGAAAAAAGGCAGGAGGGCATACTTTTATTAGCAATGAGCAAATTGGCATTAGTCATCATTCTTGTCTTCTTTTAACTATAGGTATTTATCAAAGTACTGGATAATAATGATAATGGCCCAGAATTCTCTCAGCCGAATTACGATGTGACAATTTCCGAGGATGTGCTTCCAGACACAGAGATCTTGCAGATTGAAGCCACAGACAGAGATGAGAAGCACAAGCTGAGCTACACTGTTCATAGCAGCATCGACTCCATCAGCATGAGAAAATTCCGGATTGACCCTAGCACTGGCGTGCTCTATACTGCCGAGAGGCTGGACCATGAGGCCCAGGACAAGCACATTCTCAATATAATGGTAGGACCGAAATCCTAATTTGCTCTCCTACAGAACCATTGACTGTTCAGGCCACACACATTAGCCTTCAAAAGTATAGGGCCCCTAAATTTTATAAGTAGTTGAAAATTTCGTCTTTTCACAGAGAGATTGCTTTCATTTTTGCCTTTTTATTTCAATGAAGAATTACTGTTGTTAGATAGCAACTCTGTATTTTTGCCAAACTAAAATACTAGATAAGCTCTGCAGCAGGGGCTGCTCAGTAAATGCTCCAAACAGACTGACTTGAGAGGGAAGGAACAGGTCATGTTCCCAGGCTCTGGGGTTCGTTTGTACCCAGAAGATTTCAAAGAAAAATTGAAAAGACATTCCTTGAGAAGTTAATCACAAGGGTAATCATTTACTCAGCCTATGCAATGCTCGGTCCTTGGAAGGATTTGGAAAACCAGTTTATTACTTATTGTACTGGCATTGGACCTAGTAGTAAATACTGGCACACAAGAGAGATCTCAATACATGCTAAAGCCTACAGAGAGTATCAATCTGAGTTTGTATTTATGGGACCTCCAAATTATGTAGGAGAAATTGCTTTACTTTTAAAGTAGTGTTTAGCTAGTTCACATAATTGGGAAGTAGAGATTAATAAGAAACATCCTTGATTAATTTATGGCCTGAAGTCTATCCCTCCAACCCCCCAAGAATCCCTGCAGCATTGCACAGCCACTTCCTGTCAGAGCCCCCACTGTGTTCATTTAAGACCAGGTAGAAGGACAGACTTAATCTTCTGCCCTGATTGGCGCTAAAATACTACACTAAGACAGTATAAATTCCTAAGCAGCTGAAAGTAATGTTCCACTAAGTTTTACTTTTCTTTCATAAGACTAGAAACCTTCCCCGATAAGAGGAAGTTTGAGTGTCATGCACTTAGCTATAGTTTCCAACTAAGACTCCAGGAAACAGATAGGGTTGCTTATAGAGGTCTTCCAGTCATCACTCTGGCCCTTCATTCATTCATTTAACATATATTTCTCAAGCACCTACTATGCACCAAACACTCTTCTAGGCACTGAAGATACAAAAAAGACAAAGTTCTTGCACCCTCAGGAGCTTACACTTAATTGGAACTGACCTAGATTTCAACAATCCCCAAATAAAGAGTTCAGCTTGGTCCTTGGGTATGGCAGACCAGTCTGCAGACAGGGAAATTCAGCATATTCACTGGGCTAATTCTGCATGTGTTTTCTCCAAGGGCAGAAACCTTGTGCTAGTGACTAACTCCATTCTCATGATTCTTTAAGCCATTTCTGTTCATTCTTTCTTTAACAAACTCAGAAACCCATTTGGTCACCCTCTACCATTTATCACTTACATAATTGAATATTTCGAGCAAACAAGTGCTTTACACTGCCTTTCTCCTAGCTAAGCCATTTTAGTCATTTTACTCATTCCTCCTAGGTACTATTTCTGAAAACCCCTTTCTCTTTGTTGGCTCTTTTCGGTATATTTTCTAATTTCTTCACATCTCTCTGCAGGTATGGAGTTTAAAATTGAAAAAGCCAAGAGCACATATTTGATTAGTGCTGCATCAAATGATAGCAAAACCTTGTGGTTAAAGAAATGATTATTTGCAAGCTTCTGCCATATACAAACTAAAGGAAACTTTAAAACTGCCAAGCAAGGTTTTTTGGTGAAATCAGAAAGGGGGTGCTTCAGCACTTTGAAGAAAATGACAAATGGTTGTGTCAAGTGTGACATTTTATTTAACGTTTCTCTAAGTAAGAAATTAAGATTTGATTCATCTTCCCAATGGTCAGGGTTCTCTCAGCTCTAGACTTTTGTATATATTGGCTTTTTTGCCTGAAAATGCCGCACACTGCTACCACCATTTTACCACCCCTACTTGTTCTTGTTACCTTTTTCAGGAAGCGAAATGCTAGGTTAGTTTCTTCTCACTATTCTGCGAGCACCTTTAGTGCATCGCATGAGAATACTTAGCCCTGAGCATTATACCCATCTATTTGCTTGTTTGTATTCCCACTTGACTCTAAGCTTCTTAAGGGCAGGAACTGTATCAAATTCACTGCTGAACCACCAGAGCAAAGCCAGGGACTTAGACAGATAGGTGACAATAAATGTTTGTTGAATGGATGAATGGAAATGCCTACATTGTGTTCATTAATTCCAGTCTTTAGTTGCCCCTGCAGAAGAGCCTCTATCCACTATTCTGTTATCAGCTGTGTACACAAATAAGGGGGAGGCCACTGTATGGGGAGAGCCAGAGCACAGCGCTGTGTCTGTGATATCAAGGCATCAGTTCTACACACACAGACTGAGCACAGACCACAGGCCAGACATTAGGCTGAATAGTAAAGGTATTGTAACCCCTGCTCGCGATTTCCTCCCAATGTTTCCTCACTTGATGATACTACCATTTATTGAGCCCCTACTAGAAGCCTGGAACTGGGTCAAGCACTTTGCATGCATTATTTCATTTTGTCTTCACCCCAGACATAGCCATGTGAATTCTTTGCTATTTAAGATTTGAGTCCCACCACTTCTTATATTTTGCCTAAAGGTCAGAGATCAGGAGTTTCCTTATCGAAGAAACTTGGTCCGAGTCATTGTGAATGTGGAGGATGCTAATGATCACAGCCCTTATTTTACCAACCCACTGTACGAAGCGTCTGTGTTTGAATCTGCTGCTCTGGGATCAGCTGTTCTGCAAGTGACAGCTCTGGACAAAGACAAAGGAGAAAATGCAGAACTCATATATACCATAGAAGCAGGTGAGAGCTGTTGCACTGCACAAATTTCAGCATAATGCATGGCATTCGACCCTCAGTAGCATTTATCACCGTGTAAAATTCAGATCATTAACAATAGAACATCTCTAAATGAACTTTTTTGGCCAAGCCGCTGTCCTATTTGGGAGATGATGGTGGATAAAGTTCTTGACGTTTCAGTAATAGGTTTTCCATCATTAACAGCAAGGAAAGTTTCCTTTGCTGTGTTCGATCTTGGATTTTTCTGGGATAGAGAAGAGAAAATAAATACGCAATAAATTTACTGGTTTTTACCTGTAGGCCGACAAGCCAGGGCCTCAGACTAAAATAACCAAAGCCACCAATAATCTGAGGGCTACCAGGGTGTTCTGTGAATTGAATCTTAACAAGTCTTTGTTTACTAGGTGGTCTGTGGGCTTCAGAAATTCCTTCAACCTCACAGCACAAATTCACATCTTTGGAGGCAACCTGAGTAGCAGAGTTGGTGGTAGATATGGATTCTGAACTGCTTGCTAAACCTGACAAATAAATACAGGCTCTTGTTTTGTTAAATTTTTTTAAAATTAGATGTTTTAAAATTAATTTTAACATCTATAAGGCAAGACCATAGTTTACTGATGGTTTGAAGACTGATAGCTAGAAAGCTTTTATGATGAGAGATGAATAGCTAAGCAAGAAAAAAAACCTAAAAATGACAAATATCCTTTCTCTGCCTATGTTCTCTTCCCCATTCCATCTTTTTTGAATATTCAAGCCACTTATTTCCAAAATGTTCTGCAACATTATGTCTGTCGTGAATAATGCCAAATGCAATCTCCTTTCATGCCAGGGATGGAAAGGCTTCTCTCCCTTCATTTAAATGTAGAGCATTTTTGAGAGGAGTTGAATTAAAATATGAATGCTAGGATGACAGTTTTGGACTAGAAATTTTAGAAAAAGAAAAGCCAACAACCTTCTAAAAAAAAGTTCTTGCATTAAATGATAACTTAAAACTATTTCTTGTATTAGGCACTCACATTTTACATCGGTCTGTGCTAAGCTCTATTTAAAAAAAGAAAAAGAAGAAAAAGAAAAGATAAGAATTCATAATAGCAAAGTTCCCAGAGAGAATTTACCTATTTTTTTTCTAGGTTTCCATGGAATTTCCTTTCAATCTAAAGCCTGACCAGTATTTTCTTAGAAATGCTATTTTACATCTTTTATTTATCACAGGACATTTTTATTACTTAATTACATAATCTTTGTTCTTTGGGTTCCACAAATAATATAAGGAAACTTTTCCAATACATGAATATTTCAATCATATCCGAGAAAATGTCACCTAAACCAACAACTTTTTTTATTCTTTCTATTGTTTTTTCCAATATTGTGTGTTTTTCTTTTCCCCATATTCCTTCATGCATATACATTGTTTCATATCACTGTAATTATTTAGATATAGGGTTTTATTTCTACTTTGCTTACCGTGTTCTAAACATTTGCTGTATGTGTCTACCTGCTTTTTATATTTGTCATTAAGCCTGCTACTTATACTCCTTTGAGATAGCCAGATAATGTTTCAATCGGCTTGGAGTTTCTTAAGGAGTAATTTAACTTACCATCCAACCAAAGACTGCTCTGCTTATCTTTTGACCTCTACAGACTACAGCATGGTGCCCAGTCATTTCTTTAACTGACTACAAGACAGAACAGTTATTTTCTTAAAACACCTTTTATACAGAAAACACGAACTCCCAGAAAACCATGGGAACAACTGATATCTCAAAAAAAAAATAGACCTTTGATTGTATGTAAGAAACTAGTGAGGATTACAATATTCACAATAAATCTCAAATGGCCAGTGAGCCTCTTCACAGACAGACAAACCCACACTGAACTGCACTGGTTTCTTCCTAGTTGAGGGTGGGAGCAGGTTTCTTCCCAGACGAGAGTAGGAGAGAGGCTGATCCCGGATGCTTCAACACTTTGAAGCAAATGACAAATGGTTGTGTAAAGTATTATGTTTTATTTAACTTTTCTCACACACATCAGATAAGCAAGATTTCACTCTGTTTATTGGTGGGCTATAAATTTCCTGTCTCCTGCCTGTCCTCTAAAGTGACTGCGGAAGCTTTTTATTTTGGCCTGAAGGACTGAGGCAGAATTTGAGTGCAGAGCTTCAGGTCTTATATCTACTTTGAGTTTTGTGTTTTGTGTTAATGATGAGTCTGAGGCAGGATTGTACAAGAGAGACTGGGACTGAGTTGAGTTCTGGTGGGGGCATATGGATCCCAAGATGCATATGAACAGAGAGTTTAAAATATATTTTTAGATTTACCTCTCCTCTCAATCATTCAACAAGTATTGAACAACTTCTTTGTAGCAGATGCTGTGTTGTGTACTAGATAAGGAATGACAGCACAGCTTTTATTCAATTGCCAAAAATCTACAGAGACCATAGATTCCAAAAAACAAACAGAGGTCAATTTTTCAGGATTCAAGTGTAGCAGGAAAGAATAAGCAGGAAGTGGAGTCCAAGCGAATGGGTCAATGTGTCAAAGAGGGAAAGAGGAGGAGGGCCCACTTTGGACCTGATGTATCAGCACACCATTCTGGAAGGGTGTCGCCAGCAGATAAGCAGCCATGGGATAGCAGGGTTATGAGTTTCTACTTGGGGCCAGGCACAGTGGCTCATGCCGGTAATCCCAGCATTTTGGGAGGCTGAGGTGAGTGGATCACTCGAGGTCAGAAGTTTGAGACCAGCCTGGCCAACATGGCGAAACCCCATCTCTACAAACACAAAAATTAGCGGGGTGTAGTGGTGCATGCCTGCAGTCCCAGCTACTGTGGAGGCTGAGGCAGGAGAATCACTTAAACCCAGGAGACAGAGGTTGCAGTGAGCCAAGATTGCACCACTGCACTCTAACCTGGATGGCAGAGTGAGACTCCATCTCAAAAAAATAAAAATAAAAATAAAAATAAATTATATTTGAGGTCAAAAGCTGGCTCCCCATCATCTCCACCGTAGCATATCTTGCTGGGTATGAAGAAATCTGCCGGGTGTGGAGTGAGGGAGGACTTACCTAGAAACTCTGCAGTGGGGCACCATAATCAGTGAACACCGAGATCCCTGGCTCCAGTAGCATTCATCAGTCAAGGTTGCATGTTGTTGCCACCACTGAAAGGTGACCATTGCTTAGTTGAAGTGATTTCCCCTACAAAGGTCTGTGAATCACCTGTTGGAGTCACACTCAATTCCATGACACTATTCATTGCAGGCTTGAAAGTTTACTCATAAGATCATTGAACTTTTTATTGTTGTCATCATAAAATGGCCATGTTTAGGTTGCAAAGTAATAAATCATGCCGACATCAATGACAATATTGTTTAATATTCACATTTGGGGGGCTGGAATTAAAATGACCTCTTTATTAGATATACTTTGTCTTTTAAAATAAGCAAGTATCTTCTTGAAATAGATGTTACGTGAACATGACCATTTTGTGTTCAGACATGGAAAACTTTATATAACTAGCATGTAGTAAGAAGTATGTAGAGACACTTTATAACTGCCCTGAAAATCTTGGTCCCTATTTTAATGATTCCAACATTTAAATTATATGCCTATCATACTACAATGTTCAAAAAGAAAGAAAAGTCCAGATAGAGTTGAATAACCAAGATCTTTAACTTTTGATTGGAAAGAATCTCAACACGGAAGTATGTGTGTCCTTTAAGAAGTATGAGAAAGCTTGATAAGAAAAGCAAAAACGACTTGATGAAGGATACAACTTCGCACTACCCACCGCCTTTCAGCTCTGTCGCCACCTACCTTCTTTACGTACTCCGCATTGTGTCTTCCTCATTCTTTATTCCTCTGTTATTTCTCTCATTCTCAACAATCCCAGATTTCGAACCACCACAAGTTTCTGAAGCAGAACTCTAAACTGCGACAGTGTCATGGCCATAGCCCTTCCCCTGCCAGCTATGTCAGAGTGGGGTGCCCAGGTTTCAGTTTCACAAGGATTATGTCTCACATTCTTGGTTGCAGTGCTGGTTCAGATTCTTAACAGTTTCTTGGTACACTAGAAACATCTCAAATGCTTGGTGAATAGAATGGTTACAGATTGAGCAAATGCCCTATAACTTTGTATGTTTACTTCTATGTCTAGATGTGTGCATGTGTGTATTCAGAGGCATGGGAGAGGGGTAGAGCATGAGTGAAGAATAGAAGAGGAGTCAGGAAAATTCCTCGCACTTACAAGGCAAATGATGACCTGCCAAGAATTCTCCATGCCTGACTGAACAAACCCCTTCACCAAAGTAGTGTTTTGGATAAAGTCATTTTTGATAGGGTGAAATAATACCAATTCCATGTAGTAAAGTTTGCTTTTGGGATAATCTGAAAACAACTGACTACTTTGTAATGCTCTGAAACTATTCCCACAACCCTCTTTCTTTAAACCTAGAACAGAAAATATGACACTGCTACCTAAACCAGTGGCATTCATATGTGGGCTTCCCAATCTATCTGTCTTCTCACAAGGCTGGAAATAAGGAAATCCTACACATTCTTAGCAGAAAAAAATCTCTCCTTCAGGCTCTCTTATTTACCAACTTGAATGACACAAGACTGTGTTACTGTCGTTGTTGTTTTTAACCTGGAACTAGAAGCTACTGATCTGAAATTTACCATATTACTGGGAAGCTCATTTTTGTTGCTTTTCAGTACCCCTGAAAGAGAGGCCTCTCGTTTCAGAATGACACAGATGAGTACTATAATTGCTTTCTACTTGCCACATTGCAGTAAACTACCTATAGATAAAAAGCTAATCGAAAAGATTTCAGTGACCCACAATGTAACTCATTTCACCATTGATTTCTGTATTTTAGGGAACACTGGGAACATGTTTAAGATCGAACCGGTCCTAGGCATCATCACCATTTGCAAAGAACCAGACATGACGACGATGGGTCAGTTTGTCCTATCCATCAAAGTCACAGATCAGGGATCCCCGCCAATGTCTGCCACTGCAATTGTGCGCATTTCTGTCACCATGTCTGACAATTCTCACCCCAAGTTCATTCACAAAGACTACCAAGCAGAAGTAAATGAAAATGTTGACATTGGAACATCAGTCATTCTAATCTCTGCCATCAGTCAATCTACCCTCATTTATGAAGTCAAAGATGGAGACATTAATGGGATCTTTACCATAAATCCATATTCTGGAGTCATCACCACTCGGAAGGCCCTGGATTATGAGCACACGTCCTCTTATCAGCTCATCATTCAGGCCACCAATATGGCAGGAATGGCTTCCAATGCTACAGTCAATATTCAGATTGTTGATGAAAATGATAATGCCCCAGTTTTTCTCTTTTCTCAATACTCAGGCAGCCTAAGTGAGGCTGCCCCAATTAATAGCATTGTCAGGAGCTTGGATAACAGCCCACTGGTGATTCGAGCCACAGATGCTGACAGCAACCGGAATGCTCTGCTTGTGTATCAGATTGTGGAGTCGACAGCCAAAAAGTTTTTCACGGTGGACTCCAGTACAGGTGCAATTAGAACAATTGCCAACCTGGACCATGAAACCATTGCCCATTTCCATTTTCATGTGCATGTGAGAGACAGTGGTAGCCCCCAATTGACTGCAGAGAGTCCCGTTGAAGTCAACATTGAGGTGACAGATGTGAATGATAACCCGCCTGTTTTTACTCAGGCTGTGTTTGAGACTGTCTTACTTCTACCTACCTATGTCGGAGTGGAGGTTCTGAAAGTTAGTGCCACAGATCCTGACTCTGAGGTACCCCCTGAACTGACATATAGCCTAATGGAAGGCAGCTTGGATCATTTTTTAATTGACTCAAACAGTGGAGTGCTTACCATAAAAAACAACAACCTCTCCAAGGATCACTACATGCTGATAGTTAAGGTATCTGATGGAAAGTTCTACAGTACATCCATGGTCACCATCATGGTTAAAGAAGCCATGGACAGTGGCCTCCACTTTACACAAAGCTTCTATTCCACCTCAATCTCAGAGAACAACACTAACATAACCAAAGTTGCTATTGTCAATGCAGTTGGAAACCGCCTTAATGAGCCCTTAAAATACAGCATCTTAAACCCAGGACATAAGTTCAAGATAAAATCTACCTCAGGGGTCATTCAGACAACTGGAGTCCCCTTTGACCGTGAAGAACAAGAGTTATATGAGCTGGTGGTAGAAGCCAGCCGTGAGCTGGACCATCTGCGTGTGGCCAGAGTGGTGGTCAGGGTTAACATTGAAGACATAAATGACAATTCTCCGGTCTTTGTGGGCCTCCCATACTATGCTGCTGTTCAAGTGGATGCAGAACCTGGGACTCTGATTTATCAGGTGACAGCCATTGACAAAGATAAAGGTCCAAATGGAGAAGTGACATATGTCCTACAGGACAACTATGGCCACTTTGAAATTAACCCTAATTCAGGGAATGTTATTTTAAAGGAAGCATTCAACTCTGACTTGTCAAACATTGAGTATGGAGTCACCATCCTCGCCAAGGATGGTGGAAAACCCTCTTTGTCTACATCTGTGGAGCTTCCCATCACTATTGTCAACAAAGCAATGCCTGTGTTTGATAAACCCTTTTATACAGCATCTGTCAATGAAGACATCAGAATGAACACACCCATCCTAAGCATCAATGCCACCAGTCCAGAGGGCCAAGGCATCATATATATCATTATTGATGGGGACCCTTTTAAACAGTTTAACATTGACTTTGACACTGGGGTCCTGAAAGTTGTTAGCCCTTTGGATTATGAAGTTACATCTGCTTACAAGCTGACAATAAGAGCCAGCGATGCCCTCACTGGTGCTAGGGCTGAAGTCACTGTCGACTTGCTAGTTAATGATGTAAATGACAATCCCCCTATTTTCGATCAGCCCACATACAATACAACACTATCAGAAGCATCTCTTATTGGGACACCTGTTTTACAAATTGTCTCTATTGATGCAGACTCAGAAAACAATAAAATGGTACGTTATCAGATTGTCCAGGATACCTACAATAGCACAGATTATTTTCACATAGATAGCTCAAGTGGCTTAATCCTGACAGCACGGATGCTGGACCATGAGTTAGTACAACACTGCACTTTGAAAGTCAGAACAACAGATAGTGGCTTCCCATCACTGAGCAGTGAGGTTCTGGTTCATATCTACATCTCTGATGTAAATGACAACCCTCCAGTTTTTAATCAGCTCATTTATGAGTCATACGTGAGTGAATTAGCTCCCCGGGGCCATTTTGTAACCTGTGTACAAGCCTCTGATGCAGACAGCTCTGATTTTGACCGGTTGGAATATAGCATTTTATCTGGGAATGACCGGACAAGCTTTCTGATGGACAGCAAGAGTGGAGTTATCACATTGTCCAACCACCGGAAGCAGCGGATGGAGCCTCTGTACAGTCTCAATGTGTCTGTCTCTGATGGGTTGTTCACCAGTACCGCACAGGTGCATATTAGGGTACTTGGGGCTAACTTGTACAGCCCTGCCTTTTCACAGAGCACATACGTAGCTGAGGTGAGAGAGAACGCGGCTGCAGGAACAAAGGTAATTCATGTTCGAGCCACAGATGGTGATCCAGGGACTTATGGGCACATCAGCTATGCCATCATCAATGACTTTGCCAAGGATCGATTCCTCATAGACAGCAATGGGCAGGTCATCACCACAGAAAGGCTAGACCGGGAAAACCCTCTAGAAGGGGATGTTAGTATTTTTGTGAGGGCCCTTGATGGTGGAGGGAGAACAACTTTCTGCACTGTGAGAGTGATTGTTGTGGATGAAAATGACAATGCTCCCCAGTTCATGACAGTGGAATACAGAGCCAGTGTCAGGGCAGATGTTGGAAGGGGCCACTTGGTCACTCAAGTTCAAGCCATAGATCCCGACGATGGAGCAAATTCAAGGATTACTTATTCCCTCTACAGCGAGGCCTCTGTTTCAGTGGCTGACCTCCTGGAAATCGATCCTGACAATGGCTGGATGGTCACAAAGGGTAATTTTAACCAGCTGAAAAATACAGTGCTTTCGTTCTTTGTCAAAGCAGTAGATGGGGGCATCCCAGTAAAGCACTCCCTCATTCCTGTCTATATCCACGTCTTGCCCCCTGAAACATTCTTGCCATCATTCACCCAGTCTCAGTATTCCTTTACCATTGCAGAAGATACAGCCATTGGGAGTACAGTGGACACCCTGAGGATTTTGCCCAATCAGAGTGTCCGGTTCAGCACAGTTAATGGGGAACGGCCAGAAAATAACAAAGGGGGCGTATTCGTCATAGAACAGGAAACAGGCACCATCAAACTTGACAAACGCCTTGACCATGAAACCAGCCCAGCTTTCCACTTTAAAGTAGCAGCCACTATACCCCTGGACAAAGTAGACATTGTGTTTACTGTGGATGTAGATATCAAGGTATTGGATTTGAATGACAACAAGCCAGTCTTTGAAACTTCAAGCTACGACACCATTATAATGGAAGGGATGCCTGTTGGCACCAAACTCACACAAGTGAGAGCTATTGACATGGACTGGGGCGCCAATGGACAAGTCACTTACTCCCTCCACTCGGATTCCCAGCCCGAAAAGGTAATGGAAGCATTCAATATTGACAGCAACACGGGCTGGATCAGTACCTTGAAGGACCTAGATCATGAGACAGACCCCACATTCACCTTCTCTGTGGTGGCCTCTGACCTTGGAGAGGCATTCTCTCTTTCCTCCACGGCCTTGGTATCTGTCAGAGTGACAGATATAAATGATAATGCACCAGTCTTCGCGCAGGAAGTGTACCGAGGGAATGTGAAAGAGAGCGACCCACCGGGCGAGGTGGTAGCTGTCCTCAGCACCTGGGACAGAGATACGTCCGACATTAATCGCCAAGTGAGCTACCATATTACAGGTGAGTAAACACCCCTAGTTTTCATTATGTGCTCTGCTTTATAAAGAAAGATGGAAGATGGCAGGGAGAAGAGTAAAGAGAGGAGGAAGATGGGATAAGGAGTCGAGTGTAATGAAGCCTCTCTGGAGCTGAGTAAAGGATCTCTGAGTAGACTGCGTTTTTTGCCTGTTGGCTGTTGCTAACTCAGCCTTAGTTTGGAGTTCACAGGTTTGTCGTAAACGTGTTACCCACATTGGTAATTAGTCTTTGTGTCACCTCTTCCTATTTAAAAAGGAGTCCAGCCAAATATCTCAGTTGAAGGAATGAAAATAACAACTTTCTGGTGGAGAGGTTCCGCTTTTAAGCATGTTCCTTTTTTCTACCTTTTGCAATACTGAGCAAAACAAATGGCTTGATCACAGTCGGCTTCACATGCACACTTCTCCTGGCCATAGCAACACATGTGCACTCACGTACACACATTAGATGGCATGGTTTGATCCTTCCCTGAGAAATCCTGTATTATAACTACAAATCAAGGGTTATTTCTTCTGACAACCAAATTTTTTTTTTGGATTTCTTTTCTGTCTTTCATACTAGCAAGTAGCAATTCAAGGGGAAAGCCAAGATAGACAAAGTCAGTCATTAGGAAGGCACAGAAAATGTCACTGTTGCCCTGAGAGGCTAAGGATTTCATCTCAGAGTAGTTTCCCGGGGGGCAGCTGACCTTTAGCTGAAAGAGGAGAGGGTTGGCAGTGTGGGAATGTTCTTCCTAAAAACTATTTGGGGGGTGGGTTAAAGCTAATATTTTGGTGTTGTCACATTCAAAGGCAGAACATAAACAAAGTGCCAAAAGATTGTAAAGAATCATCAATACTTGTAGTCAGGTGTCTTCACTTTAGAAAAACTACATCATTCAGAGTGAAAAATGAATTAATTAGAATGCCCTTAGGACATAGACTCTGCTTAAGTATGTTAGTAGGAAAGTTAATTAATCACTGCAGAATAAGATCCACAGTCGAGCAAACGTGTCAATGCTTGGAGCTGCCACACTTTTCAGCATGATTCTCTTCCTTTTTCTTTATGGGACAGTTCTCTTGGTGATGTTTTCCCCTTGAAACACTATGCATTTTATGATTTATCTGAGACATTCTGTTTTCATTAAAATATGTATTTCTGCAGTTAAAACGTGAAAGATAGTGGTGAAGAAAGAGGTGAGTGAAGCATTACTTTAATTCATTTGCATTTATTTTCAGAAAAAAAAAAGCTTCTTAGGCATTCTGAAGGGTCATTTTCTATTTGGAAAAACTGTAAAATACTCAGCCTTAATTATTTATAGATAGCTTCTGAATTGTCAATGGATGATTTAAAGGGACTGTCCCATTGACTTTAGCAAAGTAATGAGTACAGAGTAGCTTAAAGCTACTGTTACTATTAGCAGTGCCAACCACCAACTGATTTTAATTAGATTTAACTTCTGCTCTTGATGTAACACAACTTGGCTGTGCTGCCTCCGATTAACAAAGGACCATTAATCATTTCATGTAACAAAAGAACAGTGTGGGCCTGCACTGAAAGCATTTAATAGAGAGGTTAAATTTGTGTGCGTTGAAATAATATTCAACTAAAGCATAATTGAATCCTGGCCAGTGGTGGAGGAAAGTGATATCCCAGGGAGGACCCTGAAGCTCCCTAGAGCAGGGTTGCTCAGCCACACAGCTATTGACATTTGGGGCCAGATAATTCTTTGCCGAGGGAGGCTGTCCTTTGCACTGTATAATGTTTGGCAGCATCCCTGGCCTCTACCCACTAAATGCCAGTAGCACATACCACCACCATCACTTCCCTCCCACCAAAGTGACAAGCAAAAATGTCTCCAGACGTTGACAGATATCCCCACAGAGGGGATGGGCACAGTCGTCCCCAGTTGAGAACCACTGCCCCAGAGGAATATGCACCTCTCACCTTTTCTGCACTGTCTGGCTGATTTGGTTTCATTGTATTCCACTGTGACTTGCCCCCACTCCCAGTGCTGAGGCCCTCAGACTAAGCAGCCCCTTGCCTTATAAGCAAGAACGCAGTCTGGCACTCAGAATCCCACTCCGTCTCTTCGGTAGGACCCTGATATTTGCCCTCTGCTTTGTAAAGATTCATTGTAAGTAGGGGATATGGCTCCACGTTTTCAATGAAGTAGTAGTCAGCATGCAGTATAGTTTCCTTATTTGTTTATTTTCAGTCTTTCCCTCCAGAATGTGATCTCTGCCGTGACAGCAGATATCTTTGCTGGTTTTGTCCACTGACATAGCCCTGCTGCCTAGAACAATGCCTGGCCCAGAGTATATGATAAATACTTGAATGTCCAAATAAATGAAATAGTGATCATCAAACCTGACTCCTGACTTATTGCCAGCGGTCTTGCCCAGTCTTTCTCGGTATCTGAAATGACATTTTTCCCCTCTTGCAGATTATGTCAAGGTTGTGATCTTCTTCCTTCCTCCTCCTGTCTTGTTCCCCAAGCTGCTTTTGCCCCCATGTAGCTTAATGATGTGGAAAAGTCATATTGCTGGGACCGCTGTCAGTGCTTCAGCATCTTAAAAAGCTGTTCCACTTCATCTGTTTTCTTTTCTTCCATGTTCCCCAGCTTCGCTCTGATACATTTGATCTAATTGCAATGCTTATCTTTGAACTGCATTTTAAATGACCCCTCGTTAGGGCTATTTAACACTAATGGGACTTCCTCTGTCGTGAAAACTTTTCTCCCCCAAACTCCAGTTCTTATGAGAAGAGCGCAGCTGTATGATAAAGCCTTCATTAAAAGATTCCTTAATAGAACTAACTGCCTTTCCTTGACTGCATAATCAACGGCTAATGAAATTGTCTTGGTAACAAGAGCTAGAGTGTATTACATCCTCTCTTGAGACTAAGTGGAAAGACAATTGTGTCAGCCTGAGAAGACCATTGATTGTTCACAGTTTGAATTTGATTGTTCTTAAGGGGAACTAAACAAGAGATCATCTCCAGCTTCTCTAAGTGGATTTCATTATCTTGGAAAGTTACTGTTTTGCTTTTCACAGAAGCCAAGCATGTAAATATCATGCTTTGTTGCCCCAGAATCAAAGGGAGTTTCAGTATCTTTTTAGTATCCTAAATGATACAGTTTGAGGAGTACCTGGATGACTCCACATGCACCTCTCAAGGTAGGTGTAGATTAAGACATTTCATTGCACATCTTCAAAAGCTCTTCTGTTTTTTTAACTGCAGGAGGAAACCCTCGAGGAAGGTTTGCCCTGGGCCTGGTGCAAAGTGAGTGGAAGGTCTATGTGAAGAGGCCTCTAGACAGAGAAGAACAGGACATTTACTTTCTCAATATCACTGCCACTGATGGGCTTTTTGTCACACAGGCCATGGTGGAAGTGAGCGTCAGTGATGTGAATGACAATAGCCCCGTGTGTGAGCAGGTGAGATTTGGGAATAGGGCTCTGCTTTTACTATGCTTCTCCAAAATTAAATCAAAGCCCATTTCACTTTGCTTCTTAAGGCCAGGAAAACTTCTGCTCTTATCTGCAATTGGGTATAAGAGGGTAGGAGATGACGTTTAGGAAGAAATATTGAAAACATGAAAAGAGTATAGGTAGTAAGATCAGATACCTAATTTTGTACCCTGCCCCCACCAAAAAAAAAAAAGTCTTAAATAATTTTTTGAGTAAGTCATAAAGCACTTTAGTACTTATTCTGTTTAAATCACTGATATCATAAAAGAGAAATGGACCACTCTACAGGATGTTAACTTGTTTATATAAGTTTACACATTTGATTAGTGGTAATGTTGGTGCTGAACACTGGTCTCCAGCTCCTTGTGAAGCGGCCTTTCTCCTACTATATAAAACATAATGCCAGTGCAAGGTACAAGTACTAGATTTTATGTTTTCTCATACCGAAATTAAATCACTATTTATTCTTTTCTATCATGTAGACCGAGAGACAATATTGGTGTCCTATAGATTAGAAAAGTATTGCAAATAGATTTAGTCTCTCATACTAATGCCAAATGCTGGTAGTGGCTCTTTAAAGAGTTGAAGAGAATTCCTAGGACTCATTGGGGCTCAAGAGAAAAACAGACAAATATGGTCAATGTGTGGTGTGTGTTATGGTTCCACAAGAGTGGGGATGTTCTTCTGTTTTCTTTGCCGTGGTACTCTTAGTGTCTAGAATGGTATGTAATGCATAGTAGATGCTCAATAAATATTTGTTAAATGAATAAGCATGGGAGTGGTAGAGTAGCAGATATATGATGTTTCATAATATATTGTAATATGTTTCTGTAGTAAAGGAAAAAATAACAAAAGCTAAATTATATAAATGAATTTTTAAAGAAATCCTATATAATGCTAAATATGGCAATTGCCCCCACAAATACTAATGATTTTTATTACCTTTCTTCACCTCTGTCTAGGTTGCATATACAGCATTACTTCCTGAAGACATTCCATCAAATAAAATCATCCTGAAAGTCAGTGCAAAGGATGCTGATATTGGATCCAATGGAGATATACGATACTCACTCTATGGATCTGGAAACAGTGAATTTTTTCTAGATCCAGAAAGTGGTAAGCTGAAATTTATTCTTTGGGTAAATGTCATTGTTAATCCATGAGAGAAGTTAAACTTACGTGGTCTCATCACTAGTAAATAGTTAGTAGTATACTTGCTCTTATAGGGATGGAGGGAAAATTTCCCTTCCATCCTTTCTGAATGTTTGCTGAAATGAACTGACCACAGACAGATTGACAGGAGAAAAGGCATATAGATTTACTTATGTGAACACGGGTACCACAGCCCCAAAAATAAGAGACTCAAAGAAGGGTGAGATGGTTAAGGCTAGGGGAGAGGGAAGTTGGGGGACTATAGGCAATTTTAGAGGAGTAGTCAATGATTTTTAGGGGAAGTGAATAACCTGGAGGGCATCCATTATTTTGTAAATAATTCTCCTAGGAAACTCAATGGAACTGGAAAAAGTTGGGAAGCTAAGGGATTGAACTGACTGTGAACAAAGGTTATCTAGTTATGCAGATAAAGTCTCCCAGTTAATCTCTCGGAGCTGCCCTCAGAAGAAGAGATGGAAAATCTGTCTGGACGTGGTGATGGCTTTTAGCCTCTTTTCTCTTCTCTAGTGGTCAATGTTTCCCGGTTGTTTGATGAGCTTTCTATGCAGGGGGATCCTAAGACAAATGCATTTCTTTTGGAAAGAAGTTTTCTTAGTCAGATGAGGAAATTTCAAAGAGAGTCTTCACCTGCACTTGAGAGAGATGAGGGGAATAAGAGAAAGTTTGAAAGTTCTTGGTTCTAAGACAGCTTTAAGGCTTTCCAATTTTTTTTTAATTGAAGGTGCTCAGCATGCCAAAGCATGATACTTTGGGGTATCATCCTCTGCACCCCAAGAATATGATGCTCAGTATCTTGGGCTCTAAGAAATTATAGGAGCACATTCAAATATGAGTGCTCTGGACCACAGAAACTTTTTATTTCCTTTGTAAAACTTGCCCAGACTTTACCTACATTTATTAGCATCAAGTAAGGAGACATCTCTGTTTGCCTCTCTTGTTTCTCGTATCTGTAAGTTTTAAGGTATATGCTCGTAACAGGTATAAATGAAGTTATATTACAAATGCAGGTTGCCATAAAAACCAGACAGCAATTCATAGGAAGGAGAATTTTTCTCACTTTGAAATGTCTTTAGGGTCCCTTTCTGGTTCTTATTAACACAATTGTCTAGTTTTTATCAAACTTGCTTGCCTAGTCTGTCCAAACCTATGAGCCCTCAGATTTGCTTGGTTGTACATTCAGGTAAAATTGACAAGGTGCTAAAGGCAGATGCCTGCATTGAAGGCCAGAGCTAATGGAAAAGCCTTTTATATGGAGGCAAATTATTTTAGTTTTGTAGATTGGATGACCCATCCGATGACATTTTTAATTTAAGCATAAAGATTGGCTGGCTTGCATATTTTCAGTGTTGTGTTGATTCTAGTGAACAATAACTGACTATTGAGCCTCCAAAAAGGTAGTGGCTCCTCCCTGCCCCACTCCCATAAGAAGTTGCATCCTACAAGGAAGCACTGACTTAGCTACATGGGAATATACTACTCACCTATATGGGCCTGATGACTATCTATTCAATAGGTAACATTTATTGAGTAGCCAGTAGACATAAAAGCACTTTATGGGATATTTGTGGTAGACTCCAAGATAAACAAAATAAATCATGCCCAAGGGATATTGTAATCCAGTAGGGAAGATAGGCAAGTAAACTAATAATAATAATGTAAGGCACAATGAAATGAGTGTTCAGGAGAAACATAAGGGGAGCCATATCTGGGCACAGATGAAGATGTAACTAATATTCTGATAAGACAAGGAAACTGCTTAAAGGAAGAACTAGCATTTGAACTGAGTCAGAATTCTCAGTGGCTTAAACAGGAAACTGCAAGTTGTAGGAACAGCATGAGCAGAGAGCATAGCGCATCCAGGTAATGTCATATACAAAAGTGGAGGGAAAACTACTTTAGGCCAGATTGTGGAGTGTCTTGAATGTTCCAATCAAATGCCCTGGATGCTTTTTGAGTAGGAGAGGGAAATGATCCAGCCTGTATCCGAGAACTGGCTGGCCATGGCCGGGAAGCTAAAAGATGAACTCCCTTAATAAATATAGGTAGCTTCGGCCAGGCGCAGTGGCTAACGCCTGTAATCCCAGCACTTTGGGAGGCCGAGGCTGGTGGATCACGAGGTCAGGAGATCAAGACCATTCTAGCTAACATGGTGAAACCCCGTCTCTACTAAAAATACAAAATAATTTAGCTGGGCATGGTGGTAGCCACCTGTAGTCCCAGCTACTCGGGAGGCTGAGGCAGGAGAATGGTGTGAACGCGGGAGGCGGAGCTTGCAGTGAGCAGTGATGGTGCCACTGCACTCCAGCCTGGGCGACAGAGCAAGACTCACTCAAAATAAATGAATAAATAAAATTAATTAATTAATTAATAAATATAGGGGGCTTCATCCAAATAATATCTACTCATTTTATTTAGGAGTAATAATATTTCATGAGTCATACTTTCCACCAAATAACATTTATTCAGATTTGTCACTGTGCTTGTTGTCATTATCTTATGAAACTTAAACAACAAAAATATCTGCACACAAGCTGGTATCCAGCACCAATACAGCTATTCCAGTGGTTAAAATGCAGACATAACATTGCTCCATGTGGGATGCTAAGGAGCTGCTTTTCCATGCTCCTCAAGTTTTCTCCACTTGACTCCTCCCCAAGCAACGTCAGGCCCTTACACAATCCAGCAAGTTAAGGGTTAACCTTTGCACAATCGGGGTCCTTCAAGACCCTGCTCCCCTAAAGCCAGCTTCTGTTTTCATTACCTGTTTTCCTGCAAATGATGGAGTAAAAAGTTGAATATCTGGAGGCAAAGAGACTGCCCTTCTGGGTCTGTGGGTTGTTGACAATATTGACCATCAGAGAACTAGAGATACAAGCCCATTCTCTGTGTGTTTTCTGGACATATAGCAGAAATCCAGAGACTGATCTCCCGTATAGATCTTGAGAGGTTTAAAGAGGTTTAAGGCTTCTCCATGTAGCCAAAAGAAAGAGCCCCTTATACCAGAGGTTTCGAAAAGGGATTAATTAATTTGAAGGTCACACAGCTGTTTTGTTTTTGCATCTAGAATCCCATACATCTTTCCATGACACATAAATTGTTGGATTTGCTACATTTTAAAGTATGGGACACCTGGGCCAAATGACATTAGTCCTTCCTATGTTGAGAATTGTGTATATAATTGGTCCTCTGCTCTCCAAAGAAAGACAGTTTTTAAAAACTCAGACCAATCGTGCTGCCATTTATTTTCACAGGCGAATTAAAAACCTTGGCTCTGTTGGACCGGGAAAGGGTCCCTGTGTACAGCCTGATGGCCAAAGCCACTGACGGGGGTGGCAGGTTCTGCCAGTCGAACATCCACCTAATCCTGGAGGACGTGAATGATAACCCCCCTGTGTTTTCTTCTGACCACTACAACGCCTGCGTCTATGAGAACACAGCCACCAAGGCTCTGTTGACCAGAGTTCAAGCTGTGGACCCCGACGTTGGTAAGTCAGTTGCAGGCATCTCCCTGTCACACAGTGGATGCTTTGTCTTCAGGTGCTGCCATTCCTTTAGTTTTATGAGAACCTTCATCAGCCCCCTTGGTTCTTTACCACAAGAACATGTACATTAAACCCCATTTCAGCTATTCACCTGATACACTTCATATGCGTGAGGAAAGTCTGCAAGTTGGCCCTCCTCTTTCTCGAGTTTGAAGAAGAGATACTAAGAAGTCCTTTACCTTTTAGCAAAGGAGTTTGGGTTGGTTTGTTTGGGTTTTGTTTTGTTGTTTTCAGATGTTGACCTTTTGAATAAAAATGATAGATTTCCTCATTGTCTTTTCCTCCTAAACGTAGTCAAAAGGCTGTGTTGTAAAGCAGGGAGAATTCGAGTCGTTTCCATTTCTATGACGAACTGGGTCACATGCTCTAGCTGTGCAAAAACTAATTACTAAATGTGCTGCCAGCCCAACATGGATTTTTTAAACTGCCATTTTCCAAAGCATTTTTGTCACATATAAACTGACATTGTTCGGCAGAGTGGGGGTGGGGGAAATAAGGAATTAGAACTGAAAGTTGCTAATAAAGTTTATGTTCAAATCCACTTTACATAATGAGATGGTGAGTTAGAAAAGACTGAAGTTAATTGCTAGGTAGACCTTCTGAGAATGCATAAGTTATTGAGGTGACTGCATGATGGAATATAAATACAAAAGGGCATATAGACAGCCTCTCGGTTGTGCATTTTAAGAGCTGTAAATCAGAATACTAGGAAATGATGAGGTGTGTCTGCTATGCTAAACAGGCCTTTATATAATTCAGTGTCATTGCTTAATTCTGAATTGAAAGAAAAATTACTGGACTAACGAAAAAGTAAATACATGATAATTAGTTAAAAACAAACGTAGAGCCCAGGGTCTCTGCATATTTTCCCTTAGAGAAATTAGTGGCTACAATTTGAATTATTGCTCTTACATCATTAGCATAATTTTCAAGGCTGAGAACCAACCCTTTTAAAAGTCTACATATTAAAGAGCTTTGTGAAAAATGGCAAACAAGAAAGACCTCTTACTGATATATATTTATGTAATACCTACAAATAGTCTCTTTTTTAAAGGAGGATTAGAAAACATTCTCTGGACTCTTATTAGCAGATGACTTTGGGGAAAGAGAACAGAATTAATGGAAATGAATCACTTAATCATTTTAAATTTGATTTTGAGAATGTATAATTAGGCCATAGATGAAATTTTAAAAGCTGAAAGGTCGGAATTTTTCTCGGCACTCCATGAAGGAGTTGAGTGTACCCAGGCTACTAGACTGGACACGGATGTCTGATTAGTGCACATGGTGCTTTTGAAACGTGCGGAGGTGGATTGGGGTGTTACTGACTCACAGATAGTGTGCTTGGAGCTGTTTTGTAAGTTGTGAAGAACATGCTATGTCCTCCTTTCACTTCTTTTGAGTCAGATGGCCTGGTTGGGAGTTGGGGAGGAAGGAGTGTCTAGATTCTGGATATTTAACAGGGCACAGATGATAAAGACTTTAAGGAACCAAAACTGGAATGAGGATCTTACCAGCACCTTGATCAACTCATTTTTTGATAATGAGTAAGAGGCTTATATTCAAAGCTTCAAATAGAGACACAGATTACAAGGGTACTGCTGGCATCTATGTATAAAATCACCAGGCCATTGCATCAGCCACATGAAAACTGTGGCATAAGATACCAGATTTTAGTTCATTTTCTCAGTTTTTGTAGATCTCTTTTAGCTTTAAAATGTACAAGCACTAAGACAGCTGAGGAAGAACAAATGAATATTTCTAACAACACAGACTGAGCACCTACTACACCTTAGACAGCATACTGACGAAGTGGTGGTGAAGGTCTTGGACAGAGTAAACAGGACATTCCAGTCGCAGCAGCATCAGTCTGAGCTGCAATCAAATGAATGCTGACATTCTTCAGACTCCCTGTCAATGATTGGTGGCTTAAGACATTTTCATTAGTGGCCTGATAAGAACATTTACTGCCTCAAAAGTGACAATTTCTCCCTGTTTCCTAAGAGATTACAAACCAGTGTGAGCTGTGCACTGAGATTACCAGATTGTTGAGGATGGCATTTATCTGGGACCCAAAATGAACCTCTGTCTGGAAGCTGAGTTTGCACATGAATGGCCATTGCACACAAATCTAGCTTTCTAGTTTGGCCTCTACAGTGTTCAAAAGAGAGACCAAGGTGAGCAGATCACAAGGTCGGGAGTTCACAAGCCTGGCCAATATGGCGAACCCCGTCTCTACTAAAAATACAAAAATTAGCCAGGCATTGTGGTATGCGCCTATAGTCCCAGCTACTCGGGAGGCTGAGGCACAAGAATTGCATGAACCCAGGAGCCACAGGTTACAGTGAGCCAATATCGCACCTGTGCACTCCAGCCTGGGCAACAGAGTGAGACTCTATCTCAAAAAAAAAAAAAAAAAAAAAAAGAAACAAACAAACAAACAAAAGAAAAATAGCTGTTAATATTTAAAAGTCAGAATTTTATTAGAAATTTAGATTTGCAGCATTTTATAAAAACAACAGCCCTCAGAAGACTCAGCAATTCCAGACACACAGGTCCCCCATGGCAGGAGCTGAAGAGCAGCTGCATCCTTGACATTGGCCACAGCACTAACCTTGCCTCTGCTAGCCACTTTTCTTACTTATTGATATGGTTTGACTGTGACCCCACCCAAATCATATCTTGAATTGTAGTTTCCATAATCCCCATGTGTTGTGGGAGAGACCTGGTGGGAGGTAATTTAATCATGGGGCGGTTATCCTCATGCTATTCTCATGACAGTAAGTGAGTTCTCATGAGACCTGATGATTTTATGAGGGGCTTTCCCACCTTTTGTTGGCACTTCCCCTTTCTGCCATCATGTGAAAAAGGATGTGTTTGCTTCCCTTTGGCCTTCCGCTATGATTGTAAGTTTCCTGAGGCCTCCTCAACCGTGCAGAACTGTGAGTCAATTAAACCTCTTCCCTTTTGAAATTACCCAGTCTCAGGTATATCTTTATTAGCAGCATGAGAATGGACTAATACACTTGTGTTACCTCCTGACCTCGTTTGCAGATCCTTCTCTAGTATGACAAGGAAAGGTCTGATTTTTAAGCTTTTTATTTTGAAATAATTACAAGTTCACAGGAAGTTTCAAAATAATATATAGAGAAGTCAAGAGCTTCTTCAGCCAGCCCTTCTCCCAGTGTTAACACCTTGCCTAACTACAGTATACCAACAGAGCTAGGAAATTGACCTTGGTACAATCCACAGAGTTTATTCAAATTTCAGGGTGTATGCGTGTATATATTTCTATGCAATGTTATCACCTGTGCAGCTTCATGTAAACACCACATTCATACATTACACACCTCCCACTTGCTGCCCTTTTGGAGCCAGACCCACCCCCTCCCTACACCTCCTTCCCAATCCCTAACCCCTGACAACCACTGACTTCCATATCTATAATTTTCTTATTTCAAAAATGCTATTTAAATTAAATTATATAGTTTGTAACCTTTTGAGATTGGTCTTATTTTTTCACTCAGCATAATTCTCTTAAGATTCATCCAAGTTGTCTAATTGGTTTTTGATCCTACTGAAGATCATTGGCTTCATTTGTGTAAATGACAGGCATATTTGTTTCATGAAACGTCTTTGGTTAAGCACATTGCTTTACCAGAAGTTGTAAATTATTCCACCAGTGCTATGATCTGAAATTTGTGTCCCTCTAAAATTCGTATGTTGGAACCTAATTCCCAATGTGTCCATATTAAGAGATGCATCCTTTGGGAGGTGATTAGGTCCTGAGGGCTCTTCAGTGCCTTTATAAAAGAGGCTTGAGGGAGTCTGTTTGTCCCTTCTGTCGTGCAAGAACACCTAGTGTCTGGTGGAGGCCCCTTTCAAATGGAATGTGTCCCCACCAACACCAAATCTGCTGTGCCTTGATCTTGGACTTCCCAGCCTCCAGAACTATGAGCAATAAATTTCTGTTGTTTGTAAATTACCAAGTCTCAGGTATTTTTTATAGCCCAATCAGACTAAGACAGCCAACAATTGACTACAAAATGTACTACATTTTGTACTACATTGTAGTACAAATGCACTACAATTGACTACATTATGAATTGCAAAGAAAAGACAAGGATATAATCTGAAATCTGACTCTATGACTTGCTAAACCTTCATATCCTGATTTGATAAATTTAAAATATATTATTGCTTTTAGCCAAACAACTATTTTTCTATGAATCACTTATAATGAACTAACATTAATCTTAGAGTCATTGCCTGGGTCAGGAATAAAATAAAAACAGAAGAGGACAAGATAATTTTACACCCATTTTATGAGTTCTAAGAAATACCATGGCAGCTCTCTAGATTTTTAGCATTAAGTTCAATTGGAAATATCTTTGCTCCCATAAACTGGTGACATGACTTCATGACCCAACATTTATGAAAAAGGGAAGTTAAAGGTGAATAGTAGTAAAATGAATAGTTGTTAAAGGGAACACACATACCATTAATAGTAGATGGACACAGGGAGGGGAACATTACACACTGGGGCCTGTTGGAATGTGGGGGGCAAGGGGAGGAAGAGCATTAGGACAAATACCTAATGCATTTGGGGCTGACCCCCTAGATGATGGGTTGATAGGTGCAGCAAACCACATGGCATATATATACCTGTGTAACAAACACGTTCTGCATTTGTATCCCAGAACTTAAAGTAAAATTTTAAAAAAGCAAATTTCCCAGAATGAATAGGATTTCCACAGTCAGGGGTAGGAATGCATTCAGGAAGATAGGAGCCAGGAAGTTGGGAAGGTGTGGACCCAACTAAATAGTTGAGAGAACATCACTTGGTCCAGGAGGGAGGAGAGATTAATGAGATAGGAAAAGTAGACCGGGCCTGATTGTGGTTGTTTGTGAAGGCCGCTTAATTAAACAGATGGAAAAGAACCATTAAGCACATTTGAGAAAAGAAATAATGAATTCAGAGTTTGGGGGATGCTAATCTGATAGGAGTCTCTGAAATGAATTGGAACAAGGAAAACCAGGGCCTAGGAAAGCTCCTAGGAGTGTATTAAGAAAGGCCACAAGGGCCAAAATGAGAGTGGTGGCTTTGGGATTTAAAAATAAGAAGCTGGTGGGCCGGGCGCAGTGACTCATGTCTGTAATCCCAGAACTTTGGGAGGCTGAGGCAGGTGGGTCACGAGGTCAGGAGATCGAGACCATCCTGGCTAACACACTAAAACCCCATCTCTACTAAAAATACAAAAAAATAGCCGGGCGTGGCGGCGGTCGCCTGTAGTCCCAGCTACTCAAGAGGCTGAGGCAGGAGAATGGCGGGAACCCGGGAGGCAGAGCTTGCAGTGAGCTGAGATCATGCCACTGCACTCCAGCCTGGGTGACAGAGCAAGACTTCATCTCAAAAAATTAAAAAATAAAAAATAAATGAGCTGGTGAAAGCCAGATTGAGATTTCACATGTGAAATCTGTAGATTTTGGCAACTGACTAGACCAAAAGCAAGGTAGGCTATTTAGTCAACATGGGCACCAGGTGAAGGTGCTGCATGAGCAGAAGTAGCATAGGCAGTCAACAGTACAGCCTGGCATGGAGAGGAAGATGAAACTTGGGGACACATTGGGAATTCAAGTGTGAACCTCCAGAAGGAAGTCAGGAATAAAGACATGTTTGCTCATTGTGACAGTCTTGCCTTCAAGGGGTTTACAGTCATAGTGGGAAACAGGCCTGTACAACAAGATTCCTAGAAAACTATGAGGAGTGTGGTAATAAAATTACATCTGTAAAACTAATGATTTTGTAAGGATTGGTCAGATAGCACATGTAAAACTCTCCATAGGTTCACGTGGGAGCATTGCAATGTAAGCAAGGAAGCCTCAACTGGGACAACTCAGGAAGGATTCACCAAATGGTATTAGCACTTACCAAAGTGCTAAGGGTTGGGACTTGAACTTGGATGGAGAGAGATAGACAGAGGAGAGAGACAGAGAGACAGATAGACGGAGAGATGAGTATTAGCCAGGACAGGCTTGGCAAGACTGAGATCATTCGTAAAAAGACTCAATGGCTTAGCAAAGCAAAAGCTTATTTCTTGCCCAGGTGAAGTACAGGTCAGTGGGAGTCTATCTAGTGGCTCAGAAATCTGGTCCCACCACCTTCTGACCTTTGGCTTCCAAGGTCATGGCAGAGGGGAAGAGAGAGATGAAGGCAGCATGCCAGCTGTTAGCTGCCTCAGCCTAGTGAAGACCACATCACTCCACCACTGTCCACTGCCCAGAAGGAGTCCCTCAGGCTGGCCCACCTGCATAGGAGCAGGGACACATAGGAGAGGCCCGGGGAGACTTGGTGAGCACACATTGCCTCTGCTGCAACGATGAAAGCAGGAAAGAACAATTGGCCCAGTGGGTCCCAAAGAGGTGGGAGAAGGTGACATCACTCATGAGCAGAGAGAGCCTCAGGGGTGTGGAGGGACTACTTAGCTTTCGAAGTAAAAGGAAAGAGCTGGGTGTGGTGACTCATGCCTGTAATCCCAGCACTTTGGGAGGCCAAGGCGGGCAGATCACTTCAGGTCAGTAGTTCGAGACCAGCCTGGCCAACAGGGTGAAACCCCATCTCTACTAAAAATACAAAAATTAGCCAGGTGTGATGACGTGAGCCTGTAATCCCAGCTACTTGGAGGCTGAGGCAGGAGAATCACTTGAGCCCAGGAGGTGGAGGTTGCAGTCAGCCGAGATCACCCCACTGCATTCCAGCCTGGGCAAGAGAGTGAGACTCCATCTCAAAAAAATAAAAATAAAAATAAAAGAGAAATAAAAGGAAAGCGAGAGGCAGAAAGGAAAAACTGAAACACAAAGGGAGATGCTCCAAGGGAGATGCTAAGGAAACCCACTGAGAGGCACACGCCTGCCCTCGGATGTCTCTATACAGGAAGTGGACTGCCATCTGAGATAAGCAGGGCAGCCGCTGGGCTGAGTGACCTGAGGAGATGCAGGAGTTTGTTTCAGGGTGAGGAGAAAGGTGAGAGGGAGTCAGTAAAAAAAATGAAGAGAAACTCCTCACCCAGTGAGGGCTCTGTAGGTGCCAAATTATTTAATACATGAATGGGCAGTGGTCCCAATCAGTAAATTGCCTTAATAGAAAATATGAAAAATTCTGAGTCTTCCAGAATGCTGCCTTTCCCCTAAAGTGCATAGTTTGATCCTCATATTAACGGAAAAGAGGAAAGACACTAAGAAAACTTATCTTTTGACAGAGCTTCCCTGTTTTGCCTCGAGTGTGTGTCTCAGTTGTCCTCAGCGTCCTCCATTTTGTGCTGGCATTCACTATAATGGTGTAAGCTTGCTGTCCATGTTGGGAATTTGTGTAGTGAGTATTTCATGAGAGACATAGCATCTTGACCCCTGCACTTTGCTCTCATAGGGAAGATGCTGGAATGAACTGGGTTTTCCAAAGCATAGATCTTGTCAGAGGAAGTACAGGGCTGGCCAGGGCACCATCTGCTCTGAGAGCATAGCTGCCTATGAAGGAGGAATGTATTTATTTGAGAGGAATATGCATGAAAATGACCACTAACGATTGTTAGATGGAGATCTTTCTGACCAAACCACCTTCAGTGAATCTATCCAGTGATTTTCCTGCCTCTTCTGACCCATCTCAGCCTTTTTTGGCTGCCACTTTTTGAGAACCATGAACCAAGACTTGGGAAGAAAAGTTTGGAGGTGACAAAAGTCCACTGGAAATGTGGACGAGATGCTGCAACTCTAGTGGAAAAGCATCTCACGTGCCCGGGTTCTCAGTTTCCTGCATCTTCTTGGGACAGTGTCTGAGGAAGTGTTGCTCAAACCAATCTGTAAGAATCCGAAATGCTTGTCTATACTGGAGCCCTAGACACTCCCTTTTAGATTTGATAGCTAAAGCAAAGTTCCAACTCTCGGTGATGGTGTTTGATGTCAAATCTTCTATCGTCACTCTTCTGAGCTCCCGAAGGAAAACAAACAAGGAAGACAATATACATTCAGCATTTACTCTCTGAAACTCCAGTCTTTAAGGAACTTGACTAAATACACTACCTTTACACTGTGCTCCAAAAGCAAAAGAAAAAAAAAAGGCACATCTGACAGCAGAGGTGAATCCTGAAGCATGCTTTTTCACTGGCATCGGTATGTGAGTGTGTGGGACAGAGAGAAGGCGCAGTCTGTGGCATCTGGAAGAAACTGGCTCTGTCCATGTCTTCCACAGTGGAGGCATGCAAACATCCTGCCATTTCTCCCTTTTAGGATTCTCCAAGTAGACAACTTCCTTGTAGCCTCGTCTCTCAGCTGAGACAGCACCCCTGGGTTTCTCCAGACCCTGGAGATCAGGCCACAGGGACATCCCCAAGTGTACCCAGAAACACATCTAGTAAGTGGATTGATCAAGAGCTCACAAGAGCATGGGGAAAGCCCTGATGATTAGTGACCTGGGGCAAGTCTTTAGCTTCTCTGAGCCTTTAGTTTCTTCTTCTGTAATGTGAGAATGACAGTAATGTTCCCTTTGCTGACCTCAAAGCATCAGTGTGAGACTGGTCCAAGGGTGAATAAAAAGCACTTTGAACTTGTAAGGCCACATTTTCCTTTGTTGGAGTTCGATATCCCTGTTCTGAGCTCCCACGCATGTCCTGATTATCCTGACAGAGAGCTGCATGCGTGTTTCTTCTCTACTAGTCTTGAACCCTCCTAGGCAACCTCAGTTACTTAATAAGAGCTTTAAATGATATTCATAATATGGCTAATACTGTCTGCTTTCAGAGCTTCTGCTCCACTTCAGGCACTGTGCCAAGTGCTTTAGATACATTATTCCCATTTCTCATAATAACCCTGCAACTTAGCTTACTTTTTCATTCTATTTAATATATGAATAAACTCTGAGGGGTGAGGTAACTTGCCCTGAGCCACATCTAGTTAGTAGCAGGGCTGCAGACATCATGATAGGGGCCACAGGAGGGTTGGTTAACAGACATTCAGTTAATAGTGATGCTATAGTCAGGGGTAGGACAGTGGTACTCAAAAAGTGGTCCCTGGACCAACAGTCTCAGTATCACCTGGGAGCTTGTGGAAAATGCAATTTCTGAATGAGACTCTAGATCAGTGGTTCTCAAACTTCAGTGAGCATAAGAGCCACCTCGAGGGCATAAACAGATTGCTGGGTCCCTCCGCCAGAGTTTCTGACTCAGTAGGTCAGGGAAGGGACCTCCTGATAATCTGCATTTCAGACTAGTTCCCAGGTGATGTTGATGCTGCTGTTCCCAGAACCACACTTTGAATATCACTTGCTTAGGGATTCTTAATATTTTTGTGTCACAAATGCCTTAACAGTTTGGTAACACCTGTGAATCACCTATCAGAATACTATTTTACATCTCAAAAAATAAAATACAAAAAGTTACAAATAAAATAGATTTGTCCAAGCATTTTTTCAGTTGTTATATAGTAATATGAATTTCTTTTTATATATTAAATAACAAAATCTAGTGCAGTTGGTCTAATAACTCCCATGTTTCAAAGTAGTGGTAAGCAGAGGCAGGTACAACAACCATAAAAATAATAAGAAAATAGCTGATTTATATTGGTTACAAAACCACAGGTGCTGTTCATACCACAGTGACTTGTTGCCTACATTTATTATGGAATGTGACACTAAAGCCAGTTAGAGGTTAATGAAAATAAAGATGCCATATTCCTCCCTTATGGTAGCAGCCTCTAAGATAAACCCAATGATTCCCCACCTCCTGATATTCACACCCCTTCCCTTGAGAGGGGGCTGGACTTACTGACTCACATCTAATGAACAGGATGTGGCAGAAGTGATCATATCACTTCAGAGATTAAGTTATAAGAAGACTGTGGCACCATCTTGGCAAAGCTTTTTGTATTAGTCTATTCAGACTGCCATAACAAAGTACCTTAGACTGGGTGACTTCAACAACAGACGTTACTTTCTCACAGTTCTGAAGTCTGGGAATTTACGTTCAGGGTGCCAGCATTGGTCAGGTTTTGTCTGGGGCTCTCTCCTTGGTTTGTAGACAGCTCCTTCTCCCAATGTGTTCACATGACCTTTCCTAGGGGCACCTGGGTGCATGGGTGTAGAGAGATCTGTCTTTCTTTTCTTCTTACAGGTCACTAATCCTGTCACATTAGGACCTCACCCTTAACAACCTCATTTAACATTAATTACCTCCTAAAATCCTTATCTCCAAAGCAGTCTCAGTGGAAATTAGGGCCTCAACATATGAATTTTAGGGGATCACAATTCAGTCTACAACACTCTTTCCTACTCTCTGTGGGATTACTTGCCCCAGGGGAAGACAGCTGTGGTACTGTGAGGCAGTCCTGAGAGAGGCTCACGTGGTGAGGGATCAAGGTCTATCAACAACTGCTCTTGAAAATGGACCCACCCTCCAACCTCCATTTGAGCCTCCAGATGAGACTGCAGCCCTGCCTGACAGCTTGACTGCAACCTCAAGAGAAATGCTGAGCCACAGATAACCAGCCTAACTAATGCCTGGATTCCTGATCCATAGAAGCCATGAAATAATAAACATTTGTTGTGTTATGCTATTAAGTTCTGGGGCAATTTGGCATGGAGCAAGAGAGAACTAGTATACTAATGCAAGTTCATGGCCATCTTCAAGTCTATCTACACATCCTTAAGATTCCCTGATCATAGACATTATCTTTTCATAGGTTCCACTCTCCAAGGAACAGGGGCTCTTGTGCAGATCAGTGGCAATTAGAATGGGGCCCACCTTGGGAAGAAGCAGTGCATCTGTGTTGGGAGCACAGCTATTTGACATAGGCAGGGATGAGTGATGGTGGAAAGCTATTGGCTGCTCCTTGTTGCTGTTCTCATGGATTCATGGGCCCTCCGTGGGGCACTAGGTCCAATTCTTATGGAAATACCATCCTATTAGATCTTAGGATGTTATCACTGAAAAGACCCCGAGGCAAAATCCAGTCAAATCTTGAGGTCCAGAGACAAAGAGACTTTCCCAGGATGACTTAATTAGTGGCAAAGCTGGATCAAAAAGGAGGTTATCATCACCTCAGCCTAATGCTTTTTTCTATACTCCAACAATTTCTACAGGAAAATGTTTTGAAAGAGATTGATTCCATTCTGATTTCAGCCTGTTTTTTTTTAACTAGCATCTATTCTTTGTTTTTCCTACTGCCTTAGAAATTGTTATGTCTAAGCTGCATAGGTCACTGATTTAATGTATTTTACCCCCTTCCCCAAAGCTGTTATTCTCCGAAGTGTTAAATCTTTGAAGGTGGCTAAGGGACTATTAAAATGTCAGTAAAAATTAAATAATCCTCCCTAAAGACTGAGAAACATGAGTCATTTTCTGGAGGACATTGTGGTCGAAGCCTTTTGTCTGTTGTAGATATCAAAAATATCATCTTCTATTTTAAGGCTTTCTCTAGAGAGCTCAAAAAACATGCATGTGATCTTACCAGGGGACCTACAGATCTGGATGCTCCCACCTATAGATGGAGAAATCGAGGTTCAAAAAGGTTACATGGCCCCTCCCAAGACATCTGTTAAATGGATAGTGATCTGAGCAAAGGGCTCTGGGCTCCATAAACCCCTCCCTGAATTCTTTACCTCCTACCAGTGTTAGGACACCTTCTACAGTGCCTGCAACCAACCAGATGCAGGGCCATGACACTCTAGCATTTCTGTGTCAGAATCCTTTGGAGAGTTTTTAAAAATAAACAGCCTAAACAAACAAACAGACAAGGGTTCCATCTCCAGAACCTGATTCAGAAAGTCTAGGAGGGAGCTGGACATTTATTTTCTCTGTAGTTGACTGTCACGCCTTTCCCTATTTAGAAGTTTTTGCCTTTGACATATGTAAGTTCTTGTTACCATTACCCTTTTAAACATCCAGTTTCTTCCAAACAGGGGTCAAAACACTGGCTGTCAAAGGAAACAGCTAATTCCTTCCATAAAGGAGGTGCCTTAAGCAAGTGTTTTAGCACAGTCACCCATTAGCAGGGAATTCTGACCCCTAACAGTTGATCACAGTGGTTCTTTCCAAAAGCTCCCTCACTCATGTGCTACCTCATTTGTAGATGCCACAGGTTGGTTATTTAAAAAAAAAAAGCCTCTGAGCTGCTAATTTGGATCAGTCCTGATCCAACACTCGGCAATGCAGAGGACGGATTTAAGGGAGTACTAATATAGCTGGGAAAATCTCCATCCACCCCTGGGCATTTTCTGCAGAAAATCCAAGGACCCCAAGCTTTGACTCCCTGCCTCACCAGAGCATGTTGAGGCTCGGTGAAATGTGCTTATCAGCTTTGCTGCAGGATACATCCTACCGCTTCACCTTGTGAAGCCTCCTTGACAGGCACGATTATGTTGTCCATCATCTGCTCGTAAGCTCTTTTAATAACTGCTCACATATTACAAAACACTTCCCACCCACGCATCCTCTCCACCTTGCTCCTTCCAATCTTTCTTTTTTCTTTCTGCTAATTTATCCATTAACTTAGGCCAAGTTTCTAGTTTACACTAACTATAATTGGTTATAACACCTCTGGTAACTTGCAGTTGGCTCTGAAAATAGACAGTTTCAGCCTCTACTATTCTAAACTTAGGGATTTAATAATGCTGAACCCTTTATCCTTCTCTGAGCATAACTTGCAATTTCAGCATTGTTAACTTCACACATGTTCCCACAATTTGTAATGCCCTTTCTTCCTGTAACTCTTCCACCTTATTTTGCTACTGACAACTCCTCTCTTTCCCTCAGGACTCACTTCATTTGTTTTCTTCTCTGAGAAACTTCCTTTGACCACTCCTCTCCAACAATCAACTCTATACATGCTTGTGTCCTGAGAAATGAGAGCCATTTCAGAGGACATAAGTGGTGGGAGCCATCTGTCTTTGTATCCCCAGTACCTGCCATGCAGCAGGAGTTAAGTATTTATTAGATGGATGAATGAATGGATCCAGTGGTCACACTTAGTGGCCCATATAGAAAACCCGTTGCTATCCACCACAGACATTCCGTGTACCAATAAACATGGAGTTTTGAGTATTTAGTTGATGAATTCGTTTGCTTACACTTAATCATCCCAGGCATAGCTTCATGCCAACCCATAAGTAGTTGAAAAAGTTTATACCCAGATGAGCTGCAACTTTTTAAGTATCACAGAAGGTGTAACTATAATCTCATCCAGCAATGGGAAGTTTTATAGATGTGCAGTCAAACAGAGCTCCTTGCTTGGAAGGGCCCTGTATTTCATTTAATGCTCTCCTCTGGCTTGTGTTGAGTGTCTTAATACTGTTTAAACAAGAGTCCCTGTATTTCTATTTTGCACAGGAGCCCACAATCATGTTGTTACTCCTATCCAGCAGAGCTACAGCCAGTCCAATTGGCAAGTCCTCGGTAGATTTTTGGTGCAGTCTTCAGGGTCTCCTGGACTCTGTGACTGATGTTACCTTCTGTGTTTCTTGACTTTTCAAAAAACCAAGGGACTACTGACCCCAGGAGTTGGTTTTCTGCCCATGGGAATGTGCCAGCTTTAGTCATTGCCCAGTGAAGAACTTTTAAAAGGCACTTAAAACAGAAGTAATTAGGGAGTCTATTTAAAATTAATTGCCAACTGAAAAACTAATTGCTAATTCCATGGGCCTCCTCATGGCAACTTTCTGTTTTATTTCATATTATCCACAGGCATATTTCAAACAGAGGAAAAAGGAGCCATTTGTTTAAGCTGTTTCATTGTAATGGGGTTTTATTTGCCTTCCACAGAGGATGAGAGAAGAATTTTAGGCTAGCCATTTTCTTTGCTTAATTTAACTATGAAAATCATTTTTAAGGCTGGGCGTGGTGGCTAATGCCTGTAATCCCAACACTGGGAGGCTGAGGTGGGTGGATCACCTGAGGTCAGGAGTTTGAGACCAGCCTGGCCAACATAGTGAGACCCCATCTCTACTAAAAATAGAAAAGTTAGCCGGGCATGGTGGCATGTGCCTGTAATCCCAGCTACTCCAGAGGCTGAGGCAGGAGGAACGCTTGAACCCAGGAGGCGGAGGTTGCAGTGAGCTGAGATCATGCCACTGTACTCCAGCCTGGGCGACAGAGTGACACTCTGTCTCAAAAAAAAAAAAAGAAAAGAAAAGTATTTTTAAATCACATTTCTTGAAATAACTTTATAATGAGACCTTGACAAAATGATTTTCCAAGTAAAGCCAGTGTCTTTCTGAAGACGAACTATAATGAAGCATAGAATATCCAGAAAAAGTAACCTATGGAATATGTATCTTTTCTGCAATTTCAAGTGGTATGTATGTTGAGAATTAAACTGGCCTGCAGAACAACTTGAGTACTTGATTGCTCTCCAAAATTGATATTGAAGAACTATTTCTCATGTACATAATTTTTATAATAGTTCTTTTATTTATTACAAACATGCTGTGTGTTTACAAACATGCTGTTAACCTAGAAGGGTAAACAAAAAAGAAAACAAGTCATTTTTAACATGGTTACCATTTTGATAGAAATCCCTTCTGCCTTTTTTTTTTTTTTTTCACAAAACTAGGCTCATAAACTAGATACTATTTTGTAACTTGCTTTTTTGATGACCTGCAAATGTATTTCTCTGCCCTTATGTATTCTTTTACATCTTTACGTGACATTGTACATAGTATCCTACATACACCATATGACCGTGGGATGATGGATTCAACCAGTCCTCATTGTTGGAAAATTGGGTAGGTACCATTTTTTTCTCACAAATGCAAACATCTATTTAGCAAAAGCTTTGTATATGTATATGAATGTTTTATATACATTTTTAAATATTAAAAAACTAAACATTTCTTAATAAAAGAAAGCAGTTTTCTCCACATTGCCCTTTTTCAAGGTCATTTCATTCTTTCAGCACATGCATTTGCAATGGACATATATGTGTACTGTGTGCATCACCTACGTATGTTATGTTAGCAGGAATGTATACTTGCTTTGGTCCCCTAGTTGTTTCTTCTGCAGTTCAACATTCATTGCTGTCTGTGTGCCAGGCTCTGTGCTCAGTTTTGGGATTCAAAGATAATAAGACACAGTTCCTTCACCTAAAAGGTACACTAATCTACTGGGAGAGGGGATATACATATAAACTAATGATAATGCAAAAAATAGAGGCAAAAATAACATTAAGGGAACACAGAGGAGGAAATGACTGAGGAAATTAAGGAAGCTGTTCCAGAGGAGACCCTGCAAAGGATATGTAGGATTTCGACAAGAGAAAGAGATAAGAGAACATTCGAAGAGGGCAAAGCACAAATGCAGACCAGGGAAGGAGATATGTGGGGGACCTTCAGGCAGCACTGGGGTAGACAGTACAGAATGGCAGTGGAGCTGGAGATGACACTGGAAAGCGGGGTTGGGACCAGATTGCAAAGGACTAGAATGCCATTCTCAAAAGTTTTTGCTTCTGTTTATAGGAAGTTGGAAGACGGTGGCTGTCTGAGGAGCTGGGGCAAGCCTGGATCCAGAATTTTAGAAACTTAGCCCTGGTTAAGTTTAGACGACAGTGTATCAACTCTGCTGCAGTTTGTAATTAGGAGTCTCTTACAGCAGTCTAGGCAAGAGAGAATGAGAGCCTCACCTGGCCATAAGACATTCAAGAGATATCTCAGAGGCAGAATCAAAACAACCCAGCATTCCAATTTATGTGAGACAGGAAGTTAGGGGGTTGACATGCAGAAAAGTAAACCTCTAAACTACTACGTCTAGTTCAAGTAATTCTTCCCAAGTTGCTAAGCTTGCAGAGTTAGGGATGATGTCTTTGGGACTCCACTTACTCTCAACTCAATGCCTAGAGTAGTCAAGCAGACAGGTGGCACTTGGCAAGTCCTTAAGTGTCATAGCCAGTGTCTGCTGCAAGAAAGACAGAAACCTTCCACTTCTCAAAAGAAACAACGCTGTATTTTAAGAATAAGGCCATGGCAAAGGAATGCAATGACATACTCAAGAACCCAAGCTTTGTTGATCATTTTTCTTCAAAGGATAATCCTTCCAGTTTAAATAAGGGCGTGAGTTAATCACCAAGCCTGGGTCATAAAGACTGAAATCTAAACATACTTGTGGTGTTTCAAGCACTGATGAATAGATAGTAATAAAGCCAGGAGAAAGTGTTGGCTCAAAACCAACTTATTAGATAGCCTGAGGCATGGGATTGAGAAACTAATTGCAATAGGACAAGAAGGAACCTAAACATGGATTGAAATCTTCTAGATCTTGATGAGGGCAGTGGATTCATGAGGGTAGACATTTGTGAGAATGTATGAGGTAGAGACTTAAAATGTACTAATGTTATGATACGGAAATTATGACACCTCAATAAAGTCGATATAAAAATTAGAGATTAGAACCCACATTAAAAGTGTTACTAAAGTATGATTGGTGAAATTGCTTCAAATTATTTCTTCCCAAGATACTTACTCTTTTAAGTTTAAATCGCTTTGTAAAAACCAGTTTACCGCAACTTAGTGCAACCCACATTTTTTTTTTATCATACTTTATGTTCTAGGGTACATGTGCACAACGTGCAGATTTGTTACATATGTATGCAAGTGCCATGTTGGTGTGCTGTACCCATTAACTCGTCATTTACATTAGGTATGTCTCCTAATGCTATCCCTTCCCACTCCCGCCAACCCACAACAGGCCCCAGTGTGTGATGTTCCCCTTCCTGTATCCAAGTGATCTCATTGTTCAATTCCCACCTATGAGTGAGAACATGTGGTGTTTGGTTTTCTGTTCTTGCGATAGTTTGCTGAGAATGATGGTTT